>NC_134484.1:330050622-330415622 GCF_040206685.1 Ascaphus truei
TAGCACACTGTGGTATCTTTTTTAAACGAAACACCTGCAAGTCGACACATTACTGAAGCGCATGCGCATTACAATTCATGAATATCTGCCATCTGGCGGACACGCGAAGAATTGCAACCTATTACATCCGAACCATTCTCAATAAACGCATCAACCGCGCGTCAACCGCGCATGACCCGTGACTGAGAACGCAAAATGAATGCGGCATGCTCCCGGTGAAGTGCGTCGCATTCGAGAAAAAAGCCAGGAAAAAAGCGGCGATATGTTAGAATAAAATGAGCCGCAGCAATATCTGCTGGTCTTCTCTTTTTCCTTCTCTTCATATCTTTTTTTATTAGGGGTTCTTTGATGTTCTTCCCTACGTCTCTGTTCTCTTCCCTATAGCGATCTTCATTTTTATTTCTATTGTCTTCATGTTTTTTTAATTGGAAAAACTTCTTTTTTCAGAAACCTTTTTCCAATCTTGCTCTCTTTCTACAGATCTATTTTTACCATTTTTCTCTTCCGTTCTATTTTGAGAATTTTTCCTTTCTCTATATGGTTTGTCAAATCGTCTCCTCCATTAGACGAATTTCTCTGTATGTTACCTGTTTTTTTTTCTTCAAATTTTTAGTTTCCTGATTCATAAACCTGTTTGTCTCTCCTACAGTATATTTGTTTTGTTTTATTTCCATCACTTCTTTTTCAATTTTATCCAATTTTTCTGTTAGATTAATCTCGAATTGTTGTACCTCATTGGTATATTCTATTTTTTCTAATCTATTTTTTATTTAGTGATTGTCTTCTATGGGAGACAAGTGGATTCATAATCTGAAATGAACAATGATCTAAAATGCGATTCCATTTGCCAATAAAAACATAATTGTTTAGATCAAAAGTTGGTGACTTAAAAATTCGCAGCCCTCATGGTATACATTTACTGCATAAATATTGTTCTAATGTTGTCATATCCTACCACTGTTTTATTTCTGTAATCATTATCCTTTCAAGATATGTAAATTCTTCCTCAACAGATTTTGTTTTTGAGAATGTAATTTTTTCTGCTTCCTCCTCTGTGCAAAATATTTCCTCTAAATTTAGACCTCTCTTTCTCTAGTGTGAAAAAAGGAAAAATGGCTACTTTCCATATTAAAAATATAAGTGCAAAGTGTACCGTTATAAATGAAACCTAATATGTATTACTACTGTGAAGCGCTATGTACATTAATGGCGCTATATCAATAAAGACATTCAATACAATACAATACAATATGTGTATATTGCACTAAATTCTACACAAATAATCTACTTTGTGATGATTATATACAGCAGTGTGATATTGTGCACTAAATTCTACACAAATGATATTTATATACAACCATGTGATATTAGTGCAAACCAAAACGAATTGTTTTGAGCTGCTATCCTAAGGAACACAAATACATAATACAACACAATAAAGAAGCGCTCAAATAGTTGTGATGTCTAAACTTAATAAACTAGTGATGAGGTGCTGCTTGAAGAAAATAACTGTTCCCAGTTCTTTGATTGAAGATTTGTTCAGGGGAATCAGCGCACCTCTAACGAATGAAGCAGAGAAAAGCAAAAACATAGTGAACTACGTTCTTGCAATTCTATGTACTGTATACACAGACTGGTGAGATATGCACTTACTTCTAAGTGCCTGTACCCAGGCACGTAAAGGTATCTTTTGCAGCTTGTAAATGGGTATAAAGGGGCTGAAGCCTTTTGTTGATTAAAAGTCCAACTGTTATGTAAAAAAACATACAGTTTTACACCATATACGGAACGGATGGTGAAGGGACACCAGCTACAAGCGCGCAAACCTCTTCCTTGAGAGTCCCAAGGCTAACTGGACAGGGGGGAACAGGCTCAATGAGGTATCAAGGAGGGAGAGCTTTTGGATCTACACCCTAAAAACTTTAGCACCAGAAGGGTTAAATATAGAATTTGATCTGGCTTCCTTCTTACAAAATTAAGTAACATTTACTATGATCTTTCGTTTTTCCTTTGTGGAAGTTCTTTCAGATTTGTATGAGCATGACTCCTGTAATTATCTTAATTTATTTTTATATATTTTTAATATATAGATTGCATTATATGAATTCTCCAAAGTTTTATTTAGTTTTAATTTTATTGTTAGTATTTATTTATTTTTTAACGTAATTTTTATTAAAATTTTAAGGGAGAGGGTGAAATGAAGAAAATAAAAGATGGGGGGGGGGGGGGGGGTACGGTACAAAAAATAGAGACGGCAGAAAGAACACATTCATTTAGAATTTTACCTAACAAATCATCTTATAATATTCATTCACACAGTTAATATATATAGCATTTTTTACAACAAAATTAAGTGGGTATTAATTTCTGGTTGACTAGCACCTAAAATCCAAGGTAACCACACCTTCTGAAAATCTGTGCAGGTGTCGTTATTAAGACTAACCAATTTTTCCATGCAGCAAATCTGCCAGACTTTATTTTTAACTTTAGGGATTGAGGGAATAGTTGTTTGTTTCCATACTGCCGCTAGTTTGCGTCTTGCAGCTGAAGATATGTGGCACAGTAATTTATTCTCATGTCTCGTGTGAAGGTAATATGGTTTGTTTAATAGAAATAACCAGGGATCCATTGGTAGGTCCAAACCGAAAAACCTTTGTGACGACATTTTGATTTCCAGCCAATAAGCTGATATGAATGGGCACCCCCACCACATATGTATAAATGTGCTTGTACTCCACATCCCTTCGGACATATTGTTGGGTTCTTTGGGATGAATTTAGCTAGTCTCGTGGGGGTTAAGTACCACCTCATCATAACTTTATAGGCATTTTCTCTGATTGTGATACACATTGAGGATGTAGCAACCGTCTGAAAAATATAATTCCAGTCTTCCATGTCTATGTCCTCCCCCAGATCATACTCCCATTATAGCATATATTTCAGTTTTTGATTCATATGAGGAGGTGGGCTAACAAAGTACCCATACAGGTTAGATATCAGTCCAGATGTGCTACTTTCTGCTAGACAAAGTGACTCAAATCTAGTTAGCAATTCGGGGGGTCGGATTTTGTTATAAAAGGCCTTTAATTGAAGGTATTGGAGGAACTGATTGTTTGGGATAGCCTTTTCTTTGTGGAAATATTTGAAGGGTCTGGGAAATACCTCTGAGCCTACATCTTTTAATCTTGTGACACCTGCTGTTTTCCAGTCTATAAACCTATTACGGCCCATTCCTGGACCAAATTCTGGGTTGTCATATAGTGGAGTCATAAGTGTATTACGTGTTGTAAGGAGGTGTCGAATCCCATAATTTGAGTGACTGGTCTATAATTTGGCTGGATTTGAATATTTCGGGTCTCTTTCTCACTGGGGACCACAGAAGATTACTTAATTCAACTGGGGCAACTAAATCCGTTTCCAAAGATACCCAGCGTCTGTGGACTGGATTAGAGTGCATTAGTATTAGTTTGCTTGTCTGGGCTGCCTTGTAATAGTGTAGATGGAGTGGAGAAGAGCGTATGCAAGAGGAAACAACAGAGTGTATAATAAATATACACAAAAGAACAATGTGCGAGAACAATGGGGTAGGAGATAACAATATAAGGCTTAGGGTACTCACACGGACATATGTGAGCGAAATCCCTCAGCGTTGTCTTGGAGGTTCTCCCTCTGGTCATAGAGTGGACTCGTCTGCTGAAATAGGTACTGGCATGTGTGAGTCGAATCACTTAGTGTGGTCCTCTGTGCTGCTCCTGGTGCTTCTTATGGCCATGTGCTGATTCTCATAAGGGCCATTGAGAACAGGAAAAAACACAGGAAAAAACACACACACAGAGGTCCAGAGTGAGTGAGGAAAAAGGGAGGGGGAGGGGAAGTGGAGCACACTGTGGTGCCAATGATAAAAATAAATACACTCACATGGGCTAGTGTGAGTGAAGGCAATGAGGGCAATGCTTGCAGCAGGATATCCACTGTAGTTAGTGTCCGCGTCTGCAGTCCCAAGACTGATGGTGTCTTGTGGTGAAACCCAGGGAGGATAACAACCAGGCAATAGGAAGGGTTAAAAAGCAATTTATTAAACATATAAGTAAAAACTCAAAGACTTAATCTAAAATAAGTGTAGTCTCCGTGGCTGGGTACAGTTCAGGAACAGTGAGTCCCTTTCTTCACGTCTCGATACAGGGCTGAGTCCCAGAAACTGGAACCAACTACGGAAGCTGCAGAAGGTCAGAAAGGCTCCACGCTATGCCCGGAACAACGCGTTTCGGAAATTCAATTTCCTTCGTCAGGTTCCAGGTCCTTATTACCGTCATATAATTTGGAATAGAAGGCCTGGAATTCCTTAATTATAAGGGTCGGATTAGTTGAGAGAATACCTGATTTCTGTCTGATTGCGTGGATATTACGGTTTGTTGGAACTGATCTAAGTCTACCGGCCAGCATTTTATCAGGTTTATTTGATTTCTCAAAAAATTTAACCTTAGTAAAGGTGAGGGATTGTTCTGCCTTAGCCATGAGAAGGAGATTCAGTTCAGTTTTGGCCTCATTTACTTTAATTAGATCCACATGTTGATCCCCTCTTTGGTGTAATTTTGTCATTTCTTCCAATTTTGTTTGTGCTCTCTTTATATTGGCTTCTCTTTCTTTCTTTCTTTCTTTCTTTCTTTCTTTCTTTTTCCAGCAATACTGATTAACTTTCCTCTAAGGGTGGCCTTATGGGCCTTCCAGAGAACAAGGGGGGATGTTACAGAGCCTGTATTTGTTTTGAAAAAGAGCTCTAGTTCTTCATCCAGTATTTTTTTTAATCTCAGGTATTTTGAGTAAGGACTCATTTATTTTCCATTGGGCTGATTGTGGGGGCATGTTAAGATGTGAGTATCTCATCTCCACCTGGGCATGATCCGACCAGGCCACAGCATGTGTTCTTGAATATGCACAGTATGGTATTGCTCTAGAGGAAATAAAAATATAGTCTATACGGGAATGTAAACCATGAGGAGGAGAGTAGAAAGTAAATTCCCTTTTTGTTGGGTTAAGTTCTCTCCATCCATCTGCCAAATGGAGTTCCTCCAGACCTTTGATCAGGGCCTTACGATCTACCTTTCTATGAATTGTTACAGGCCCAGTCCTATCAGTCTATGGCGAAGTTAAAATCACCTCCAATTACAATCCTACCCCTAGCTACTTTTTTTTAGGGTACAGAAGAATTTAGTGAAGAATTTGGCACTGGTTTCATTAGGGGCATAAACATTCGCGAAGGTCAGGTCTTGACCGTATAGAGATCCTGCTAGGATTAGATATCTTCCATCTCCATCTGATTTAGATTGGGTAACTTTAAAAGGAATTTTGTTATTAAATAGAATCGTAACTCCTCTTTTATTTGCTGGCGCAGTCGAATGAAAAACCTCTTTGTATTGTTTATCAATGAATGAAGGGATATTGTTCTTCTTAAAGTGAGTCTGCTGTAGGAGGATTGCATCGCTCTTATATCTCTTATATTCTGTCATGGCCATTTTCCTCTAACAGGGTTCGTTAAGACCCTTGACATTATGTGATATAATTACTATTGCCAATTATATGGATAGAGCAAATGTATCTTACCTCTCAGTGGGGTTAGTAGTAAATTGGATGATTAGCGAGGTGGGAAGCACTCTGTTCTGAATGTGATAGGGTAGTACCCTATTCTATGGAAAGGGGGGTGGGGAGAAAGAAAAAAAAGGGGGAAATGTAGAGCTTTTAGGGACAGTTATGTCCTGTAGCTCGAGTGCCCTTGGATAAAACAGATGAATGGAATACCAAGGAATAAGTAGAGGAGCATACTGTACACCTAGGTGCATCAACCTCTCGGGGGTACACGGCCAGATACCAGGGAGGGTCGGAACAACCTGGCCATGGCAGAGAACTACAAAATTAATGCAAAACAAGTAATACATCAGCTTATAACCAAATATTTTAACAATAACTTATATATATATATATATATATATATATATATATATATATATATTTTGATCTTTCCTTTTCTTTTACACATTTTCCTTATTTATAACCACTATGACTAACAACAATACAACAATACAAAACTCAACTTTGTTCTGACAGAGGCAATCAATGATCAGATCCCTCCCACCCTCCCCCCCCGCAAAACAAACCCAACTCATATAGGGACACTCGGGGGACAAGCTCCCCAGCTCTATCCTGGTACACAACCCTCTTTTTTTCTTATTTTTTATATATATATATTTCTGTGAACGGAGAGTCCCTCCCCTTCCCCCCCCCCCCCGGGGGGTGGAGAAGGGGGCGGGCGAGAGGAGGAGGGAGCCGAAAAGGGAGAAGAAGGGCACGGGCAGTGGGGGAGGAGCTTTGTGATGGGAGGCAGCCTCAAGTGGCCTGATCATAAGCGCCTAGTCCTTAGTCCCCCCAATGAGGCCCCACCAGGTCCCGACCATGATCCAACGACGTTACCCTCCAGATGTATCTGCCTCAACAGGAGTCTTCAGTCAGGGGACTTTTATATGGCCTTGTTCTCTTTTGGGACGATGGAGGGAAACACTGAGTGGGAATCCAGACTAGAGGATAAACTTCTAGTCCTCAGACGATCCCTCTAAAGTCACCATCGGTCTTTGGCGGTCTCCAGAAGGGCCTACTTTGCTCCACTTCTGTTCGTGGCTATTTCGGTTTAATTGGGCCTCCTCAGGTGGTTTGTGCATCAAACCCAGGGCCCTCATGAATGCTGGTCAGCCTTCCGGACTTCTCAGGCAGTGCGCTGTGCCCTCCCTCAAACCATCAATCGAAACGGGAATCCCCATCAGTATTGTATCCCCCTGCTCCTCAGGGCTGAAGTGATATGTTGCAAGCCTCTGCGTCTAGCGAGGGTGGTGGGAGAAAGGTCCTGGAAGACTTGTAGATTGATATTCTCAAACGAAAGGTTATTTTTACCTCTGATTGCCGCAAAAAAAGCCTCTTTCACCTTGAAGTAATGAAATTTGGCAATCACATCTCTTGGGGGTCCTCAGGGCGGGGTTTTGGGCGGAGGACTCTGTGACATCTGTCCAGCAGGAGAGATTCGGCATGGTTGGAGAGTGTGTCAGATAGCCATTTTAGAATGAAGGTTTCAGGCTCCAAGATTGACTGGTATTCCCCTGAATCTTAAATTGTTCCTCCTCTCCCTGTTTTCGGAGTCTTCTTGTCGATCCTTTATTTCAACCACCCTAGACTGTAGATGTTCTGTGTTCTTGATAAGAGACTGTTGTTGGCGAATAGTCTCATCTAATTTTGTTTTTAGAGTTACCGTCCTTTCTCCTAAAGAGGATATGTCCCTTTTTACCTCGCAAATTTCCACCTGAAGCAGTCCTGTTGTGTAGATTGCCGGCTCGTGCCCTCATCCGCCGCCCTGACCCTCCGATTCTGCTTGAGTATTGGAGGACGGAGGTCTAGGGGGTCCTCTATCTTTAGCAAAATATGATACTAGGTCGCTTGATTTGATCTTTTTGGGTTTTGGGCCATGTTTGGGTATTCTCGTAGTAATGAGAGTTGGTTTATAGAAAATTTGTTGGGTTTTATCTTTGGTTAGAGCTGTTATTTGTCTCTGCCACGGCTGAGTTCATCCTTTACACACTAGTCATTGTTGGTTCCCCTGGTCTCTTTTACTTTTCCTTATGTGCAGTTTTCATTGTTTTTGAAGCTGTGTTGAATGTACTGTAATTTGGCTACGACATGTTTTGTTTAATCAGTGGATGGCTAGTCTTATGTTTAGATTGATTCCCACGATATTACATAGCCTGGGTC
Source organism: Ascaphus truei (assembly GCF_040206685.1). Classification (NCBI taxonomy): domain Eukaryota; kingdom Metazoa; phylum Chordata; class Amphibia; order Anura; family Ascaphidae; genus Ascaphus; species Ascaphus truei. The sequence continues at coordinate 330,058,411 of NC_134484.1, forward strand.
TCAGAATGCTCTATCAATCGTATCCATCAAGGGTTATTCTGTGTGTTTGCTGTTTATTTTATTTGCTTCTTTTTTTTGCTAAGCAGATGTTTTAACTGATTAGAGACGCTTTGTTTGTGCCTAGCCTTCAGTGGAAGGTTTGATTTACCGGCTCTGCATTTGGACAGGAGGGGAAGGGGTACAAGAGTGTCTCCACAAGGTGGCTTTCTCTCTCCGTCTCCAATATTTTTTGCACCCCTGCTTTGATTGGTTTGCTATGTCCTCCAATCTTATCCCTACCCCTCCGGTTTACTCTATCAGCATGGGAGGTCCGTCAGCTGCGTCCGGTCGCCATCTTGGGAGCCCAACCGTCCGTGTTCACTCACAGTGCAGTGCACCCCCCTGGGGATCTTTCGTGTGAGAAAAAAAAATGTCTCAACTTTGTTGCCGGTCTTGGTCTTGGTCCCGCTCACCCACCTCGGGTAATCAGGTATGCCTCACTTCACCCTGTTGTCCAGGTCACTGGATTCTCGGAGGTCAGGGAGACCTCATGGATCCAACGGCCAATTTCTGTTCCCCACGTAGGACGGTTGGGTAATCTTTCTGGATTATATATTTATTTATCTTCTAATCGAGGTTCCGGGTAAGATTATTTATTAGTTTGTTAGTTTCTTTTATTTGTAATTTATAATTTAGTTTAATTTAGTTTTGGGGGTATATTTCTCTCTTTTCTTGTGGAGCTCAACTGACCAGTGACTACACAGTCCTTAGTCCCGGCTCGCCTTATTTTTAATATATATATATATATATATATATATATATATATATTTTAATGTTATGTTGATAGCTGACCCTACTTATGATTTCGATAAAGACGAATGGATGTGGAATACATGGAGAAGCACAATATTTTCCATACAATTTTCAACAAGACATAAAATACTTGAAAATGAGAGGTAACTCTCAATGTATTACTTCTTGGTAAAACATTTTTATAGATAAATAAAATGAATAAATACTAGGCAACTATTTGAAGAAGTCACATTCTTGTAGTTAATGTCATTCTAGCTTTCACCCAAATCATTCCACAGTAAAAACTCTAGGTTTTTCAAAGGCTTTCAATAATGTTGATCTCATTATCATATTAAACAATCTCCACTGCTCTGGAACTGGACCAACATGCTTTAAACTTGTTTCATTCTTATTTATCAGGATTATCCCAACATGTGTCTATCTCAGGCTCTAACTCCAACCAAAGGGATGTTACCTGTGGCCAGGGTCGCTGACAGGGGGGGAGGGGGGCTGGGGAGGTCGAGGGGAGAGTTGACACAAGTGTCCCGGGCCTGGTGGATCTGGGGGGTTCGGCCCGACAATGCCAGAAGTTCGGATTTCAGATCCAACCAATGTGCTCAGCCATCTGGGCCTCCATGCGCTGTGGGGCCCAAACTCCACTGTAGTGCCCTCTCAAATCCAGCCGGTCGGCGCCAGAGGTTCGGCCCACCAGAGTTAGGTCCAGCTTTTGTGTTTGACCACCGGTGCGGGGCCAATGCTCCCTTCTGCTGGCGGGCCAATGCCATATCTATGCACATCGATAGTACAGGTCTATTGCATAAACAATGTGGGAAAAACAGGCCTGTTTTTATTTCCCTGGTGAAGGCTAATCTCTACAGTTAAGAATAATATGCTGTTTGGTGCAAAAGAAATCAACAAATGTTTTTGAAAACACAGAAGCAGTTGGGGAAATTCCAAATTCCAAAGTATAAACCGTATGAGGAAAGAGTAACATGAAACCCATTTTCTGTCTGTCTTCTCCTATTTCAGCAAAGAGAAAAAACATTCTTAATCTTATGCACACAGTGTTTATACTTTTATTTAGAGTGAAGAATGTAAAGAATGAAAAGGAAAAATATCTAACTACTTAAACACTGTCATAATGTTCCGAAGGTTACAAACTGTGCACACTGGTTACATTTAAATCCAGGCAGTCTGTCAGCCTTGAATCCCCTATTGAACGTTATCTTGCATGTATCAGACAAATGTACAGATAACATATAGAGATATTGACAGAGAAGTGTTACCATGGTAGGCAGAGCACAGCAATGCTAGAACACAGAACCCTTCTGTCTTCAACCTGGATGTTGCGGACCATGTGAACAGGCTAAATTTGCTACCAGTAGAATTGTGCATGCTGTCCTTTTCACTTACTAAAGACTGATAAAAATGCACAAAATAAAATACCTTAAAAATATTTTATTTGTGTGTGGTCTGCAGGAAACAATTACTGTGTTGGGACCGAGGGAAAAGAATGCAATTCGGGGGTCAACACAACACAAATAGTGATCTGACGGAGTACCTTAGTAGTAATAATGCTGTCTTCAATGTAGATGAACCCAATTCAAATCCCATTGTTGGCTATTCCTGTGACCATGGGCAAGTCCTTTTATCTCCCTATGCCTCACTCTCCATTATTACATTGTACGCGCTTTCAGACAGGGACAAGGTCATTATTAAATAACTTTATTTAACAACATGGCTAAAATAACTAATAATGAAAAGACATTTTTACATGACAAAGAGATCGGTGGTAACACACGAAACACATATACGTAAAGTTAAGACATAAGACATTACCGGGTCTATCAGATCTATTTACTAAAGTCTCCAGGCGGCAATACTTGGGAACACCATATTTATCAAAGGAAACAAATCTCATTGAAAGCAAATTGAGTGTTTCCTTCATTCAATGTGTTGCAATTCTTTTGTGAGTGATAGTGATTATAAGGCGCTAACAACTTAAATAATAGTGATGGTGTACAGGTTAATAATGCAATAAACAATAAAATATGTGCTCAAAATATAATAAATCCCTGCTCAAACCCTCTGGTAGAACCTGTTTCCCGGTTTCCAAGTAGAATGATATGTTTCAAACAATCCAGGAGGAGCAAAATATGGGGAAATAAGGAAACAAAAAACAGTGCAGATTTAAGTGCAGACGTTGAGACTAAAATCCAATATGATGTCAGTGTCTTGGCTCTACTGGTTAATCTACTCACAAGATGTTAGTGGTATATAGGCAGTTGGCAGATTGGGCTGCCACCCCAGGTGAATGCTGTATACTGTGTGACTCCCTCCAGGCTCGTCTCATCAGAATGGTAGATACACAACTCACGCACCGGAGGAGACACGGAGTTCAGAGTCCCAGGTTGCAGACGGAGGAGATCCAGAGCCAGAGAGGAGGCGGTGAGAACGACGGAGTACCCCCTAGATTCACTATATATGTGAAAAATGCGATTTTAATTTTGGCACAGTGTAAGTGCACATTTTATATGCCTAATACCTTTTATAAAGTCAATTCAAAGACAGATCGCGCTATGTAGTTCTGTTTCTTCCTCTGCATGTGTATCTACCATTCTGATGAGACGAGCCTGGAGGGAGTCACACAGTATACAGCATTCACCTGGGGTGGCAGCCCAATCTGCCAACTGCCTATATACCACTAACATCTTGTGAGTAGATTAACCAGTAGAGCCAAGACACTGACATCATATTGGATTTTAGTCTCAACGTCTGCACTTAAACTTGCAATTCTTTTGCACTGTTCTCTCCCCACCCCCCCACCCCCCGTTTTACAGCTGGCAAACTTTAGTAAATAAACCCCAGTATGTGATTTTGTTGCAGCCAATCCTAATCCTTTTAGTGGTAGACAGCATTGCTAGTGCCTCTGAGACCAACTGTTACTTGAGCAACATAATCGGCTATTGGAACGGGCGTTGATCCATTCATTGAGTAAGGTTTGCATTGGCAGTGTTATCTATTTTATGCTAAAACAAACTATCACTACTTTTATTCCACGTGGTATTCCCATCACTCTAAAGTACTTATGCTAAAAAAAATGTTTTGTTCTTGCACAATTTTCATACTAATATTGTTGTCATCCTGATGATGTTTCTGCTGGGGACCAAAATTTCATGTATGTTTGACATAATATAATGAACTCTTTTCTGCATTAATATTTTTTCATTGTCGTATGGCCACTTTTACTGTTTAACTGACAATTGGTCTTAAGGACCACATGTACTCTGTATGTGTGAACCATATACTGTAAATAACAGTTGTCCAGCATTTTGAAATTTGTGTATCTGCATCATAAATTATGACACATACTCATCTAGCATTCAAAAGGGGATGTACTGTACATAATCATTCACTTCCTCCTTTTTTATTGTGTTTAAAAAAAAAGGAAGTATATTATTATAAAAGGGAATAACATAATACAGTACAGCAAATCATGAAGTGACAATTGAAATATAGTCAACAGTATCAAAGTCCAGAGAGTCACTACAGAGATGGAGAGTGGGCAAGGAAAGGAGCCCCCAGTTAGCATGCACACTGCTGCTGAGTAGTGAAAGACTGAATATACTTGAAGTGTTTGAATAGGTATACAGGTATTGCTAATACACAGAGTACAAGAACAAACGGAACCAATGAGTTCCAATGTCAATGCTTTAGAGTGCACAAAAGAATAGTCCATAGAAATATAATACATATGGAGTATAAAAGATATGAAAGATAGATATAAAATTAAAACTCTCATTACATGCAACACATATTTTGTTGTATATTTACTGAGATATGGCAAAAATTACATACAGTAGGTAGGACTATTAGACCCCTAAAGGTACGGATAATGGAACACCTGAGGTCCATTAAGAACAAGGACCTGAGGTTTCCAGTATCCAGACATTTTTCTGGTTGCCATGAAGTTGCTATAAATACCTTTTCCTTTAGTGGAATTGAGCAAATCCCACACCCAATCAGGAAGGGTAATCGTCAGAGCATCCTCAATCAAAGAGAGATGTTCTGGATATTCACCTTGGACACGTTAACACCAGCTGGCATAAATTCTTACTGGGAATTGACAACATTTTCTTACATGAGACTATAATACAACCCTTGTAAAAATTATTACTTATAGTTGGTATTAATACATTGTTATTTATGTTATAGTCTTTGATTCCATTTGGAACTCTGAAAAACACGGATTCCCATATGCTCTCATTTTTTTATTGAATACAATCTCTATTAGAGAATATTATATACAATGATAATGTGTTCACTGACAGTACACCTGGAGTGATTAGGCTCAACCTTATATCTGTATACAATTATACACAGTTATTAAGGTGATGTATGATGTTCATCCAGTTCTTTCCTTAATCATAAATGCACTACTTACCTATGCACTATATATACAGCTCAACCCCATAATAGCACGATCTGCTACAACGCGAATCCGCTTATAACGCAGTCTGAGCGTGGCTCCCGAGATTTGAAAACCTCCATTTTGCCGCACGAGGACTTACCGGCATCTTGATTTCTCTCCTCTTTGCTGTCAGCTCTCTCCTCACTTCCCTATGGCGTAAAAGAGGAGAGATCTAGATGCCGGTTAATCCTTGCACGCCTAACTTTTAACGCGATCCCGGTTATAACACGGTCTCATTCTGTGGCCCCCAAGGACCACGTTATAACGGGGTTCAGCTGTATATATTATGTTCCAGGTTTATCATTATTACTATTATCACCATTATTATTATCATTCTGAATTTATGATATTATCACGTTATTTGTTTATTAGGTTATAAAGCATACAAGAATCCCCTTTTAATTAGTTTTTAATTACATTTTTACATTTGTCAGGTTCATAATTGAGGCCAGATGTTCGATCAATAAGAAAATATGTATATCTTTCATATACCGTAAAAAAAGAGAGGAAGAAGGGTCAAAAAGGTGCACTCAAACAATCTATATTGAAAAAATAGAAATTTTTTAATTTATTAGCAATGAGTAATACAAAAAAACACACAAGACAGACCCAAACAAATACCACATAGTAAATTGCTGTGCGTAAACACTGTGATGAATTCTACACCAAATCACACAAAGGTCTGGCAGAACCCAAAATATAAAAGTTCAAATTTGGCATAGCAGAACCAGGGGGAAAATAATTATTCCCCCAGTAATGCAAATGAGATCGGCCGATCTGAGAAAAAATTATTGAACAAACCAGACCACATGAAAAAATGGTTAAATCTCAAATACCTGCTAGTGAAGCAGCAAAAAAAGAGAAATATCTACTTCAAATACTGCATAGAGTGACATGAACATGACAGGCTTTCATATACCAACTGTAATCCTCAAATTATACCGACCACACATTGGTTTGTAAGGGTTTATATAATTTCACAGGTAAATGTAATAGTTGTTTTAAATTTGTGTACGGGTGTCGTGGACCCTGACTGGAGGGCCCACCTCTCGGTATTTGATGCCTTACTCGTGGTGTTCTACACCATGGGGGAGGGTTTTGAGGAGATACGAGGGGCGGAACTTCTGGTTCGTGGTCCCTATATATTCCTATATTATGAGAGGAACCATACTTTTTGACAAAAAGCACACATGCGCGAAACGCGTCAGAGGTTCCTCTCAAGGTCCATGTTTGCAGCTACAATGTTGCAGAAGATCCAATAAACAGTTTTTTCAGTCTTCTGAGCGATCCAGCCTCCGTCATCATCTTTTTCTGAACACAGTGCACCGCCTAACCTTTCTCCCATGGGATGCCACTTCCTAATACACAGAGTAAAAAGGTCCCTAACAATGAAGGTAAGTACCAGTAATGGTAGTGCATAAAAATACTTTAATGGGTCTGATAGACTAAATTAAAATACATGGGACATGGAGGTGAAACATAGAGGAGCAAACAGAACATAAAGCAGGAATGGCCCAGGTGGGGTAATTACTGAACCTTTCCTATGGCTTTTGTGTTTAAAAAAGGAAGTATTTAATTATAAATGGGAATAACATAACAGAGTACAGCAAACGATGAGGTGACAATAGAATAGGCAAAGACAATTGTATATAAATGATGAAGGAGCGATCAGATTTTTAATATGAATGTTTGTTTTGAAACCACTTGGATTTCGTGGCTTATTCTAAAGCCACAGAAGTGTCCGATAACCCTGTAACCATGATTTATTTTCTTTGATAAATATGCAGGAGACTTGAGTAAATAGGCCCTGTAGCTAGAGATAGGCAAATTATTAACAACATCTGAATTTACAGCGAATATGGCGTTTGTTTGCAAATGCGAATATTTAGGGATTGATTAAAAAAAATAATGATTCACCTGGTATCATTTTTTTTTTAAATATTCGTACATTACACAACATAAACTAATGCCAGTTATGGACAATGGGGATATACTGTATGGCGTAGCACCACAAATTCACCTTAAGTAACCTGGGCCAAGATTTACAAAGCTCTGTTAGGTAATTTGAATCTGTGTTTATAGTGTGTGTGTGTGTGTGTGTGTGTATATATATATATATAAAGCAGAAAATAGCCGTTTAAGTCCAGTTGCGATAGTGCAGAATAAATGAGATCTTCAGTTTTCGGTGATACCTTTTTTATTGGACTAACAATTTATCTTCCAGTCTCTCCCTCTCCCTGTATTTCTCACTCCCCCTCCAGTCCCTCTCTATCCGTCCCCTCAGTGTCTCCCCCTCCCCCCCACTCTTTCCCTCCCCATGTGTCTCTCTCTCTTTCCCCCTCCCCCCATTGTCTCACTATCTTTCCAGCCATTGTCTCTCCCCAGTGTCTCTCTCTCACTCTCCCTCCAGCCATTGTCACTCCCTCCCCCCAGTGTCTCTCTCACACTCTCCCTCCAGCCATTGTCTCTCCCTCCCCCCGGTGTCTCTCTCACACTCTCCCTCCAGCCATTGTGTGTCTCTCTCCCTCCTGCCAGTATCTCCCTCCTGCCAGTGTCTCTCTCATTCCCATATCTCTCTTTCACCTCCTCTCCCCATGTCTCTCCTTCACCCCCTCTCCCCATGTCTTTCTCTCACCCCCCTCTCCATGTAGCTCTTTCACCCCTCCTCATGTAGCTCTTTCACCCCCCTCCCCATGTCACACTCACCCCCCTCCCCATCTCACACTCTCACCCCCCTCATGTCACGCACACCCCTCCCCCATGCCCCAGTCTCACACTCACTCCCCCATGTCCCAGTCTCACCCCCCCATGTCCCAGTCTCTCACACACACCCCCATGTCCCATTCTCACACTCCCTCCCCATGTCTCAGTCTCACACTCCCTCCCCCATGTCCCAGTCTCACACTCCCATGTCCCAGTCTCACACTCCCATGTCCCAGTCTCACACTCCCATGTCCCAGTCTCACACTCCCATGTCCCAGTCTCACACTCACTCCCCATGTCCCAGTCTCACACTCACTCCCCATGTCCCAGTCTCACACTCACTCCCCATGTCCCAGTCTCACACTCACTCCCCATGTCCCAGTCTCACACTCACTCCCCATGTCCCAGTCTCACACTCACTCTCCCATGTCCCAGTCTTGCCCCCCCATGTCCCAGTCTCGCCCCCATATCCCAGTCTCGCCACCCCATGTCCCAGTCTCGCCACCCCATGTCCCCCATGTCCCAGTCTCGCCCCCCCCATGTCCTAGTCTCGCCCCCCCATGTCCCAGTCTGCCACCCCATGTCCCAGTCTCGCCACCCCATGTCCCAGTCTCGCCACCCCATGTCCCAGTCTCGCCAGCCCATGTCCCAGTCTCGCCACCCCATGTCCCAGTCTCGCCACCCCATGTCCCAGTCTCGCCACCCCATGTCCCAGTCTCGCCCCCCATGTCCCAGTCTCGCCAGCCATGTCCCATTCTCGCCCCCCATATCCCAGTCTCACCCCCCATGTCCCAGCCTCACTCCCCCCCATGTCCAATTCTCACTCCCTCCCCATGTCCCAATCTCACTCCCCCCCATGTCCCAGTCTCACACTCCCTCCCCATGTCCCAGTCTCACCCCCTCCCCATGTCCCAGTCTCACCCCCCCATGTCCCAGTCCCAGTCACCCCCCCATGTCCCAGTCTCACTCCCCCCCTCTCCCCATGTCCCAGTCTCACTCACCCCCTCTCCCCATGTCCCAGTCTCACTCACCCCCTCTTCCCATGTCCCAGTCTCACTCCCCCATGTCCCAGTCTCGCCCCCCATGTCCCAGTCTCGTCACCCATGTCCCAGTCTCACTCACCCCCTCTCCCCATGTCACACACGCTGATGCAGGAAGCAAGAAGGAGATGCTGCTGTGTAGCTGTGTAGCACAGCGCCACCCAATGGCCACAAAGAAAAATGGCTGCTACAGACAGCTTTTTTTCTCTGCTCCTGGCAAAATCGCCACTGCTTCCTGCGCCCCCCCTAAATAATCTTGCGCCCCCCAGTTTGCGCACCGCTGTCTTAGACTGGTCTGCAACCCTGCCTTTCAATTGGCTATATGCTAACGGTGGAGGTTTTCTGTTGCCTTTTTCACCCACCATAACTTAAAATGTATGGTAAACCTACCCAGCCTAGAAATATTTAAAAGCAAGTATAAACCAACCTCACACTGATGATACCCATCAAGGTTGAAACATGTCTGTGAGTGGTTTACAGTAAACTTGCTTTGCTAGTCCCATGCTGTGTTTAAAAGCTGTGTGAACGGTGATACAGCTTAAATGGGCTCCATGTGAATGGATATTCCAGGCAAAAGGTGACACATTGTGTGCTCATTTGCATGTAATTTCACAGAATCCCTTGCTGCAGTGGGAGCACTGTATGCGAGGTGATAATGGTTGAAAGGCAGGGTTGCAGACCTTTCTAAGACATGTGAATATGCTCACAAGTGATATTCTTTATTGGCTATATGCTAACAGTGGAGGTTTTCTGTCGCCTTTTTCACCCACCATAACTTAAAGTGTGTGTGTGTATGTGTGTGTACTTTTTTTTTTATGAAACAAAGGCTACTACATATGAAGCATATATTATAAGCCTTGGGCATATTCCGTTCTGATGAAAGTATGTACTTTCCTACTCTTTCTTTGTTGAATCAATGCTGCTCGAGCAACGTTTTCATGATATCATGCAGAATGTTGCAGTACAAGTTAATAGCATTGAGTAATTGCAATACCACACAGACATACATAGACTGGAATTAAACCAATGAGTGCGGTAGATGTCTGTAAGAAGAGGCAGAGGCCCAAGCACGGGGACGCCTGCTCCATAAGAGCTGCGATGGCCTGATCGGAGGAGTTAATCAGTTAGCTCCCCTCCAGTGACTCATCCCTCGATGGGGGCTAGCTGGGACAGTGGGGCCTACATGGACAGGGGGTCAGCGGCAGCTGGGCCTACCCATCCACCATGTAGCCACCCCAAAAAAAGGGGAGGGATCAAAGGGGTTTAAAGATGGGTCCTCCAGAGCTCCCAGTGGTACCCCTTCGCCGACCACCACGAATGCGGGCAGGTTTCCGCAACCAGCTCCCTTCATGCGGCCAGGCTACCTCTGCTCCTGGGCCCACACGCACGGCACAAGAACGCTGATACCTGTTGTTCCAATCTTACTTCTGAGAGTGAGAGCGATTAGTTCTGAGTCTGAGAGCCTGTTAGAATTGCAGAAGACCCCCTAATAAATGGTATAAATTCATGAAGAAACAGCTTACAGTAATAAATCATTCAGTTAAAGCCATGTAAAGTGGGGTTTGATAAGAGACCCCTTCAGAAGCATGGAATCCTGCAGAGTTAACACAGCAGGGCAGCTTACTGTTCTCGGGCTGCAAAAACTGTAGCCACACTGCAGTCTCACAGGAACAGACAAAATTGAGGCACAGAAAACAGTAAGCCCTGCTACATCTGTATGTCGAGCAGTTAATGCATAGGAACCCTGTGTAACATTTTGGGAGGAAGGATATTGACCTATAGCTGCACATAGTCACGCCAGAAAATGTAATGCCTTTGCCATAGGGCAGGGATTGTCACCAATCAGGCTATGAGGGAGCCCACCCAAGAGCACTGCTCCTGCACAGTGTACCGACTCCCACCCACTCCTGGTTATTCCTGACACACGAGGGAGCCTATTCTAGTAGCCATGATGAGTTTGCTGCTCTCTCGCAAGGTTTGACATGTTCTCGTCGATTGTCAGTTGAGTTAAAACGGTATTCAGAAAGAATCTAAAACACTCTCAAAACATGCGGCGGGAAAATGCCAATACGGTACGGTGTAGCAGCAATGAGATCTCAGCCTCACTCAAAGTTCTTCCCCATACGATCTGGCTGCAGCTGCATAAAGAGCTGTGCGGCTATCCGCTAAGGCAATGAAGGGGTTAAATTTGAATAGCCTGTTTATTGGAGGAAGTGGGGGTGGATGAAGGAGGTATTAGCCCCAGGGTATAGGGTTAGACCTGCCGGGAAGGTTGCGGGAAGAGTTAACCCTTTCACTACCATAGTGGTGGGAACCGCTATGGTAATGAAGGGGTTAACCAATCCCACTACCCACCCAGTAGGCCTAACCACCCACCCTTGGGGCAGCTATCCCCTTCACCCAATCCCTCTACATCCAATAAACATTAAAAAACATAACAATCCTACTACCCACCTCCTCTACCCCCAACAACCCCCCCCAACAACCCCCCCCCCCAACATATACAGTACAGTAATGGGCAAAATTACTATTATCCAAATATTGATAATAGCTCATTTGCCCATTCAAAATAAAACATTAGCCAGCCAGCATAAATAAAATAAATAAAACTTGCACTTACCCCTGCCAGGATGAAAGCTGTCCTCATCACCATCCTCCACGTCCATGTCCTCAGTTGGCAGGAACAAAACAATAAAAAATATAATCTATTGGCCCCTAACCCCTTATTCACCTTAGCGGTTAATAACTGTTGTTATTGTTATTGTTAATAACTGCTAAAGTAATTAAGGGGATAACCCCCCTCCCCCACTACCCACACAGAGGGCCTAATCACCCACCCTGGAGCAACTATCCCCACCCTCTACCCATTGATTGGCACAGTGGTACATCATGCCCATATAATATGGGCATGATAAGCCACTATAGCAGTCAATGGGCAACTTAATAAACAACAGCACCAAAACTACACAAGAATAAAAGAAATACCCAAGCACCAAACCACCAGAAGAATAAACAAACTAAAAAGCCTAAACTACACATTAATACAATTAATCCAACACCAAAACACCAAATAATTAAATTATTCTAATACCAAATCACCAGAATACTAAAATGTATCTAATACCAAAACACAATAATAATAAAAGAAGACTTTAGAAGACATCTAAAGGTAAGAGAAATATTGAATATATGTCATTTAAAATTTTCAGGGTTTTTGATTGTATTTTTATGTTTTTGCTTGCCCATTAACTGACAATGTATTTATCTATGCACCTTTAGGGTATAGATAAATACAGTGACAGGTAATGCATTTTTTGGCAAATGGTTGTTTGGAATAATTTGTTATGTTTTCTATTTCTGTTTATTGTTTTGAGTACATTTGTTATGTATTTGTAGGGCTTGTTTTTATTACATTTTAGGATTGTTTTGGCGTTTAATTTATTTAATTGTTCTGTTGGTTAGGGGTTACATTACATTTCTTTTATTCTTCTGTTGGTTAGGTGTATGATTAATTTTATTATTATTGTGTTTTGATATTAGATAAATTGTAATATTCTGGTGATTTGGTATTAGATTCATTTGATTCTTTTGGTGTTTAGGTATTAGATGAATTTTATTGATGTGTTGTTTAGGCTTTTTAGTTCTTCTATTCTTCTGGTGGTTTGGTGCTTGGGTATTTCTTTTATTCTTGTGTATTTTTGGTGCTGTTGTTTATTAAGTTGCCCATTGACTGCTATAGTGGCTTATCATGCCCATATTATATGAGCATGATGTACCACTGGGCCAATAAATGGGTAGAGGGTGGGGAATATTTGCCCTGGGGTGGGTGGTTAGTAGTTTGCCCATTACTGTAAGGTAATATAATTGTAGTTGGGGGTAGAGGGCGTGCCCATTCCTTGCCATTGGGGTTATCTTTGCTCCCATTGAGGGCATAGGTAATCACACTGGCAATGAATGGGTGTATTGTTTAGTATTGTGTTTGTATTGTGTTTTAATGTTTATTGTGGGTAGCGGGGATGGGTGAAGGTGGTATTTGGCCCGTGGTGGGTGTTTCTACCTACAGAGTGGGTAGCGTGAGGGTTATCCCCTTCATTACCTTAGCAGTATTAACCACTAAGGTAATGAAGGGGTTAACTCCTCCCTCCCCCGCTACCCACAATAAAGCAGGCACAGGTAGTTAACCCCTTCATTGACTTACTGGTTAGCCAAGGTTACCAATAAGGCTCTACGGTACTGGTATTAATGTGTTTCAGCTCGGGAGACCCCCGGCATCAATCCGATGTATATCCCACACTTAACCACTTTTTCCTTGATGATATTATAATGTCCGCCGGCTGTGTCTCTCACAACAGGGAGACCGCAATTGTTCTGATCCGGATACAATTCCTTGAAAATTGCTGCAAGTGGTGCTGCCCCGATATATAATTAAATTAAAGACACACCAGCACACTAGCACCACCTATCGTTACTGCAGAGTACTACGGCAGCCGCAGTCTTAATATATCTGTAACTATATAGTAAAGAGCTCCAACTGTTTGACAAAATCCATTATGTCATCACAAATGGAGGGAAGCACATAGTACATATGATTGGTTGCTGTACCATGAACCCCTATGACACATCTTCTGCAATGGCCCAGCCACTATAAAAGGCCAGGACCCCACAGAAGACCGGAAGTCAAACATGAGGCCATATCCGGTATCTGAAGAAAGAAGATGTCAGAAAGAAGAAAGAAAAAGAAGAAAAGAAGAAAATAAATACAGAGGAATAATCTTTTATCAACAGAGGACAAAGGGTGTTGGGTCAAATTGAAATTCTTCATCGCAAGCCCATGGATGGGGCTGGATTACCCTGGGTTGATTTTTTATTGGATTTTTAGTTTTTCCGGTTTATTGTGGCCATTGGACCTTTCGATTACTTTTATGTTTTTTGTTATAGTTGGGCATTGACCCATTTTTAGTAATGGTTCCAGGGAGCTATCTGACCTCCTGAAGGCGAGGATGGCCTTCATTATGAATGGGGTAAGTGTCAATGTTTTATTACTGGCTTCCATTGAGTGCCAATGTGCCTACTGTATCTAGGCTCCCATTGAAAGGTACACAATCCTTTCAATCTCTAACCCCAATGCCCACCACATCATATATATGTGTGTCAAAAGGAGTGCTATTGTAAATGTATACAACAAAAAGACAAAAATTCCCAATGCTACATCCAATATGACAAAAAAAGATATACAGTAGTTAAAAACTTAACGGTTTGTGTTCTCATAAGTAAGGGTTAGTGTTAGGACCTGCAGAGTTGTTATGCCGTGATGTGGCTTCAGGCTCATAACGCTTTAACCAAAGAGTTTAAGTAAATGACCCTTACTTATGAGTAGCTAACCACTTGGGCTACAATGTGGTTAATATCTAGTTCAATGTAATGTTTTATCAATTATTCCATATGGATTTAGCTTATCTTGCCTATCTATATAATGGCCATTATTCTATATACTGTACAAAAAATGGCGGCACTATTTGACATTAGCCAGGTCCTGATAAATATCGGGACCTGATTCCTGGGACCAAAATGAGTACATTTGCTGTATTTACCCATTTTGGTGGTGGTCCCAATATTTTTATTGGCCACCGTAAAAAAAATTGTTCTTTTTTGCAGCACCAAGTTGGTGTCTTGCACCTTAAAAATAACGCCTTTTTTTTGGGCCTAGCATAGTTTGATGACTCTAGGCCTTTAGCGTATATTTTCTAAATAGTGCTGTTCCATAAGGCACCTATTGGCGCTGAAAGACACCTTACAGGCAGCCCTGTCAAATGAATGGGCGTAAGATGCCTTCCAACACCAGAAGGTGTCTAATAGCATAGCACCACTTAGTCATTATGTGTTTACAGCAAACTGTTATTTTGTTGAATGTAATCAACCTTGTATTTCCTCACCCACGGCTGGGATGAGAAAGCATGCATACATTTGTACTTCACATGTCATGTCAACGTGCATAAGGATTTCACACAACATATTAGTGCTGAGATTAGATAATAAATACATAAATGTGTAGCAATCCGTTCGCACATTTAAATTGAAGTAGTAACGTATTTTCATAGCCAATGCTAGAATCAGTAGAGACGTGTGAATGTCTTCAAATTGAGAAGATCCAAACATGTGAAAAAAAGCAGAGTGCAGTAGGATAAAATGGGGGCTACAATACAAAAGCTCAATTTAAAAACAACTTTAATTAAATGGTGACAACATGGAAATGGCTAGGTTAGTTACTCTAACATGTTTCGCACGTTTGGCGCTTTATCAAGACTTTGATGACAACCCCTATTTGCCTGATATGTGTTAACAGCTGTGAACATTTTGTATTTCCAGTGTCAAAAATGGTTGAACAAATCTGGAAGGGGGTAATGCTAGTTTAAAATCTCTACCCCCCACCCCCAACCGGCTAATGTAGAGGGCCACACCAAAAAAATGTGTATAAAAGATGTGTGCAGCGGTTTTACACTGGCGACACACTTTATTCGAGCTCGGCTAGTCCCACGAATTCGGGTATACCCGGGTGTATTGAGGTTTGTGACTGTTTTCTGCCCGAGTACATTGGGTTATTTTCAAGGCAGGGATTGAAGCATTTTATTCCCGCTGGCTGCAATACTGCACAGTATATATATATATACTGCATTACAATTCATGAATTTATGCCATCTGGTAGACACGCGAAGCATTGCAGCCTATTAAATCCTAATCATTATCATTTAACAGATCAGCCGCCCATCAGCCAGGCATGAACCCAGGCTGGGAAGGCAAATGCAACGGGGCTTGTCAGAGGTGAGGAGCGGCGCATTCCAGGTATCTGCCAGGTACATACCGGGTATTTGCTCGAATAAAGTGTGTCGGTGCAGTACCTTGCTCTCAGGATGCTGAAAGGTCCATGCAGGCTCTTGGTGATGAGTGAATAAAAATAGAGTGCGCCAGGAACTTTTATGAACTTTTATTAACAGTAGACCTTCTTCCTTGGGATGATCACACAGCATTGCACAAAGAGGCACATACTTTCCCTTTGTTCATTGTCACTGTTAAGGCATTGCACAGCCTGGATTATTGTTGCTGCTCCCACCTCCACTGGGACCCGTTGGCAGGGTGTCCTCACGTTTGAGGAAACCCACCCTATCTCCCTGACATAGCTTCTGCTCCCCTCTATTGAGGACAGCTGGGAACCTATCCCTTCTGGCAGCTATGGGGTGATACTCTAAGGCTAAGGCCCCGCTGCACGTGCCGGTTTTGAACCGGACCGCCCCGGTATTTTTCCCCTGTGTCCGGTATAAAATGAAAGGTAATACCGGACATAAATGTGTCCGGTATTACCTCTCTCTGAACACAGGGTGGCTGTGGAGGGGCCGGCGGCCAGCCAGTTCAATTGCCGCCATGCCCGGCTCTCCTCCGCTACAGGCTTCTCTCTCCATGTCTGTCCCACACCAAGGTGTCTGAAGCTGACGCGTGCCGGGTCCTCTGACGTCAGTGCCGGAAATCAGCTTGGCTTCTGGTGCACGCCGGCATGAGAGGGAGGCCTGGAGTGTGTCAGCCTCAGACACCTTGGTGTGGGACAGACAGGGAGAGAGAAGCCTGCAGCGGGGGAGAGCCAGGCATAGCATCAACTGCTCTGACCGGCCGCTGGCCCCCCGCATCCATTGTCCCCCCCTCCTCCACAGCCACTGTTCCCCCACCTCGCAGCCACTGTCCCCCCCTCCGCATCCACTGTTCCTCCTCCTCTCTGCAGCAACTGCCCCCCCTCCTCTCTGCAGCCACTGGCCCCCCTCCGCAGCCACTGGACACCATCCCCAAGGTAAGTCTGAATTTTATTGGGGAGGTGGGGGTATTTTGTATATGTACTGGGGAGATGGGGGTATTTTGTATATGTATTGGGGAGGTGGGGGTATTTTGTATATGTATTGGGGAGGTGGGGTATATTATATATGTATTGGAGAGGTGGGTGTATATTGTATATGTATTGGGGAGGTGGGGGTATATTTTATATGTATTGGGGAGGTGGGGGTATTTTGTATATGTACAGTATTGGGGAGGTGGGGGTATATTTTATATGTATTGGGGAGGTGGGGGTATTTTGTATATGTACAGTATTGGAGAGGTAAGCGTATATTGTGTATATATTGGGGAGCTGGGGGTATATTGTATATGTTTTGGGGAGGTGGAGGGGTATTTTGTATATGTATTTGGGAGGTGGGGGTATTTTGTATATGTATTGGGGAGGTGGGGGTATATTTTATATGTATTGGGGAGGTGGTGTATATTATATATGTATTGGAGAGGTGGGGGTATATTGTATATGTGTTGGGGAGGTGAGGGTATATTGTATATGTATTGGGGAGGTGGGGGTATATTGTATATGTTTTGTGGAGGTGGGGTATATTTTATATGTATTGGGGAGGTGGGGTTATTTTGTATATATATTAGGGAGGTGGGGGTATATTGTACATGTATTGGGGAGGTGGGGGTATATTGTATATGTATTGGGAAGATGGGGGTATATTGTATATGTATTGGGGAGGTGGGGGTATATTGTATATGTATTGGGAAGGTGGGGGTATATTGTATATGTATTGGGGAGGTGGGGGTACATTTTATACAGTATGTATTCGAGTGGCATGGAGGTATTTTTTATATGTATTCAGGGGGTGTGGGGGGTATTTTTTATATGTATTCGGGGGGCATGGGGGTCGCATCTTTTACCATTGTGTCCAGTATTTTTGGACAAGCCACCTGGCAAACCTACCTTAACCCCCCCGTCCCCACTGAGCAAATTAATGGGTGGGCTTACTTACACAGACCCATCCCCTACAGGGTGACTCTTCTTGCAACTTCTGGATGCAAGACGTAGCCAGACATACAGTATAACCTTTGAAATGATACACAAAATATGTCAGATGAGAATATGCAACATACTAGGGCCTAACAGAAATGGAACCCCTTAATTTTCCTAGGGACCAGGATTTACTAGGGCCAAATAATCTAGCATACTCCCAAGGGAGCTACACCAGTATCTTAAACGTTAATCTCTGCAAAATGCTTGGGAGGTTGGAGATTGGAAGTTCTACTACAGAAACTGTGGGGTATCATATTACTATGTATTGGTGACCTTGCCAAAGTACATTATGGAAATCATATAATATGGATTTAATTAGTAAGCAGCAAAAGCATTATTCTCTACAAAAGATAAATTGGAGCTGTGTTTTTTCACTGCTGTGTAATACACGCAGCAATCTCTGGGGGCTGCTTCATGAACATGAAAGAACAGAAAATGCAAAGAAAATTCTTTAAAGATAAAAAAATAATTATTATTTATGACTACGTAGCAGAGTTGTGCTCATGTCTTAGAATTTGATTAGCACAGTTGAAGGAAAAAATATTGGTATAGGAAAAAAAATTGCACATCTGTACTTGTTTCTGTGTATGTATCTGTTTTAAAATATTTACATATAATAGACAGTTGTCTTGTATTCTTTTTTTTTAGTGTATTGGAGGATGGAGGTTATTGAAGGAGGAAGAGTCAAGGAGGGGCTCCAGATCATGCATAAATATTATTAATGAATGACACAAATATACGTTTCTGAGTGGATTCACGCTTAGTTTATTGGAGTTGGTTCAAACAAACTTCAGTATTTTCTTTTTAGCGCCATACTGTAGGTTATTTTGGACTTGATTTTTGGATTCACACAGTACTCAAGCTTATTTCACATTGAGTTGTCTAATATTATTTGTTATTATTATTTTCACATTGTTGATTGTATTGGGTAGTGTTGTCTCTTATAACACTTTTCTATATTTTTTTCGTACACATTGACTAGTTGTTTAAACATCTTCAGATTTGCCTTGCAATCTTTTTTTGGGGGGAAAAAAATAAATCACATTTTGATTCATTTCTGAACCTGTCTGAAAAATGTGCATATCTTTACTGATTACATTTATTTGTCAAGAATATTATTGTATTGATTATTATTGATTCTTCCATTGGCTCCTTTATTTTGTATCAATTTTGTTATGTGACAATTTTGTTTGCTAAAACAATGACTTGTTTGGATTGATACTCAGTATTTGACACTTCATTGATATATACTGTATCACTATACAATATTCTTTGTACTTTACCTCTGTTTTCCTGCTGCTCTCTGTACTTTACCTACGGTTTCCGTCACTTCTAATGAATTAGTAACTACTGTATGGAAACCTATTTGGCGCCAACAGCTGTTTTTCTGCACCATTGTTCAATTCTTGTATGTTATATATACTGGAGGGGTTGTGATCTGTTTTTGTTGTCTTGATAAAGGTCCTCATTGGGACAAACGTCTGGATTTTGGGTTAATAAATACATTTTTGTTTTTACTGGAGTCCCTGTTTAACCGGTAATCTACTTTGGCATTTTTTCCCCGTGAAGTTAATTCTATGAGACAATTTCAAATTACATCTCTTATCTAGTACATCTGTGCATGAATTATTGTCAGATCCAACAGCCTGTGCTCTCCACTGCTTCCTGTATTTCTTGGTCCAGGGAAAGGGATCTGCGTCATTAGCATGTCAAGCTCTTAGGTTATGGCCACATTTGAAATGCTTTAAATTAAAAGCTATTTGAATACATTTTTGGACATGTGCAGTGGAAGCTCATTGCCAATGCCAGCATTCTGTTTCAAAAATTCTAATTTTATCAATGAATACCATTACACAAATTGTACACACAAAAATGTCATTAACCTTTATGACATTAATCAATCAAGAACAGCATAATACAAAATATCTGCATATCCCAAGTTTCTTTCCCTTCTAGTACATAAACTTACTTGATTTCCAGATATTTGTATATATGTTTTGAGTAATAATTTTCATTGATTCATGGAACTACCACTAAGAAAGGGATATCAAATGAATGAAATTGAACGAAAACGACAATTTATTTGATGCGCACAATAGGTATTCCCAAGTAAACGATTAAAGGTGATATGCATGCATGTATGTATATCTTTATCTATATAGTGCCAACCTGATACATAGCGCTTTACAAAACACGTGATATAATACAGCCGCGGCCCCTTTTATTCTCCGTAATCTCCGATTTTTTTCGGGGATTTTTTCCGAATGCCGTGCACTTCACCGCGTTCATGCCGCATTTATGTTGCATTCATGCCGGCGTCACCCGTGGTTGATGTATTTATTGCTGTGTTTATTGATAATGGTTCGTATTTAATTGGTTGCAATTTTTCGCTTATCCGCCAGGTGGCAGGTATTCATGAATTGTAATGCGCATGCGCTTCAGTAATGTGTCGACTTGCAGGTGTTTAAAAAAATACCACAGTGGTCCATTGTAAATTGACATTGGTACTGAAGAAGTTACAATAATGTATCAATTTAGGCTTTTCATATTAAAAACTAAATGCGCAGTGTCTGGTGTTCTATTGTCCTGAGAGTTCCGAGATGAGTGCGCCACTGCAGTCCGTGTTCCAAAAACCCGACATAACGTACGCTTTTTTAATATGGGCCGCGATTAATGCAACAGATGCATATATCATGCATGATAAGATGGCAACAGTTGGTCAGATTTATCTGTATTTTATCGAAAACTATGACTTTTACAAATTTTCACCAGATGCTCATGTGTGGAAGCGTGCAATAAGGAAAAAGTTATGTATCGATCCGTGTTTTTTTCGTATTGATCCCGCACACGGTGTTAAAGGAGGGTATTGGTGTGTAGCACCAGATTTTTCCCATATATTTGATCATGGAGACTTCAAAAGGCGAAAGGTCATGTTAAAACCAACTAAGAAACGTCAGTCGCAGGCAAGCAATGCGCCAGCACCAGCACCGGCTTCCAATAACGGTCCAACCATCAGTGAAAACCTGGTGACCGGCAACCCTTGCTGTCTTTCCCCGCCCGGATACCTGCAGCCTAAGCCGGATTTCGCGTACAGATTCCACCAAGCTTGCATGTACCAAAGCGATTTCCAACCTCATCAGCTGACTACAGGTGTAGTAGTCCTGCTGTCACCTGTCAACGATGTGTATGATCGAGAATACAGGACTGGCAGTGGCTCGGCGCCAGCTGATTTGCTAAGTCTATGGTATTTTATTCTGTTTTTGAAATATCAATATCAATGCACAGTCAAGCGATTCTCCTGTAAGCAATATCATTGGCTGAGCAGCTTCTACATTAGATACTGAACAATTGGTGGAAAGCTAGGCGCATGCGCATTGGAACCTTCTTGAAATGCATATGCGTGTCATCACATCGACGGTAGGCACATGTGAACAGGAGACGCCCCCAGAGAAAATTATTGGTGGGACTGACTGTGGGAACTTCTTTAGGGGACTGCCTGACCATTACAGTAAAAACTTTTACTTTTGTTTTTCCTCAGAAAAGAAAACTTTGTCATCTCATGCGGAAAACGGCACATGGAGGGATTTCGATGGATAATATCGCTTTGTGTAACAATGCCTGCACATTGCTGAATCGGATTTAAAAAAACACGTACCAGAGTCAACAGTTTAGTGGTCGTTGCTATTGATTAGGATAGAAAACCTGAAACAGCATTCTGTTGTTTTCAGACCGTAGACAATACTTTTTTATATATATACTGTATAATAACCCCGAAAAATAAAAAGTATGCATTTATTCTACATGTATTCCAGTACATATGTGTATTCTATACCCGTATAGCATGTATTGTTTTAATACTCTTGTGATGTACTGAGCATGCCTACAGTATACAGTACAGTACTGTACAGTATGCCTGGACAGTACTGTATGTTCTAGAAACACTGTATTTTGTTACAGTATAAAAGGAGACAGTGGAACAATTTAAAACAAATCAACATTTTCTTTTATTGGTGGAGTAAGTACAAAAACATTTATGGAATAAGTAAAAACATTTATTTACAAATACAATTTAAAAACATTTAAAGTGTACAGCAATTCAAAACATTTACAGGTGTATGGTGTACTGCTAGTAAAAACATTTATGTACAGAAAGTCAAAACATTTACAGTAGGATGGTGTACAGTACAGTAAGTCAGGCCTGCACAACTCCAGTCCTCGAGGGCTGCCTCCAGTCCTCGAGGGTTTTCAGGATATTTGCGGCCCTCGAGGACTGGAGTTGTGCAGGTCTTGTGTAAGTAAAAACATTTCTTTATTAATAAAATTTAAAACACGCAACATCTCCTTTATTAAAGTACAGAAAGTCAAAACATTTACATGACAACAGTATGGTGTTAGTAATCATCAGCTAGCTCCCTTCCCAAAGAGGATTACACGCAGGCGCAGAGAGGTGATGCTCGGCTCGGGACGATTAAAAGCACAAAGACAAGCTTTTGAAAATTAATGGTTTTGGAGAGGTGTCCATAAGAGGTTGAAACCCTTTAGCGAGCCTTGTGTGTGTGTGTGCGGGGGGAGTGGGGTAAAGCTGCATGAAGGATTAGCTGTACTGTAGTTCAAAGACATATATTTTCAACAGGCAGGTCATCATAATAATTTGATCCCCACACCCCCAAATTCATAAAAATCACACAAATCGCAGTCAAATGCAGTGTCGCAGTCAAAAGCTACAGCACAGATTGAATATCGTTATATCAAGATGGTTGAGGCAGGCACATGTTCATGTTGAGAAAATAAAAATAAAAAATGACGAGAAAAAGGTCACTCACTCTTGAACTTTTTTTTCCCCAATGAGCATTAATAATCAACACAGAATAAATCAAACCAGGCTCTGCACTGCACTGGACTGTATATTACACACGCAGGAATGTGATGACAGGAATGTGATTGAAACCAGAAAGACACCTATTCAAAGGAATGGTGTGGGAGAGGTGTACTGTAGATAAGATAAGAAGTTAAAGTATTGCAGTGCAATAAATTAGCCTGTTTGTGTGCGGGGGCGAGCGAGGGGAGAGCGCTGTATACGCCGAAATGTGATACTGTTACAGTACACACCTATGCATTTCAACAATGTTCAAATGAGACATACAGCACTGTACATGCATGTATAAATATGCAAATTTACAATTACTGCGCGCGCACACACAGACTGTGTACTGACGTAGGTTGAACTGCAGTATTAGACTTTGAAGACAACAGCTCGCGAACGCCCACCTGAGTTTTTAGACGGCATTGCAGTATTGCAGACAGCGCTAAAATACCAGAACATATTCCAAAAAAAAAAATATACTGCATCTGCCCGCGGTTATCAGAGTTGCGCCGCTACAGCCGCATTAGGATAAAGGCGGCCGCAGCTGTACTATAACACAATGGGAATAAGCACTAAAAAATTAGGAAAAGGAGCCCCTGCCCCGAAGAGCTTAGAATTTAAGTGGTAAAAAACAAACCAGTAGCGCAGCTGTCGTCGATTATGTGAAGAAAAGAAAAACCCAAAATAGTGCAACACAGTATAACAAATTGTATTGGAGGATCAATTAACCAGCGTCAAATGCATTCATGCACTCTAAATTCTTTTCACCAGTAGGATTCAATGGTAGAATACATGATGATGGTCTGTGTATATTTATTTTTAAAATGTTTTACCATGAAGTAGTACATTGAGAGTTACCTCTCGTTTTCAAGTATGTTCTGGGCATAGAGATACTGTAAGATGACAAATAACACAGGTACATGGTTACAAATATATAGTTACATAAGTGAACAGGGTATACATTAAATACAAGGATTAGGCAGGGATCAGGATGTAGCTCCAGGATAACTCAGATATGAAAAAGATAGAATGCCAACATAGCATACTGTAATTCAACAATACAACTTTATAGACAGAGTTAATAGAATCAATGTACTCACTGTACAATGGAATAAAGTGTTCTGAGCTCACAGGCTCCATCAGCAGCCAATGCAAAAGTAATCTCCCCACTCAGCAAATGCCACATGCTCATGCGTGATCGGCATTTGCTGGCTGCTCATGCGCATGCACAAAGGATCTGAGAGACGCCACGGAGGGAGGGTGCCCCAAGCAAGTACACCGAAGCCAGGAGAACGCCAGGGAACAGTGATTGATCGTGAGTACGTGGGTGACCACACTGATATTGTTGGGGAGTTTCATTGCCGCTTCTCAAGGCTACTCACCCCCGATACCCTGACGGTTACCTCCTTTACCAGGCTGACGTTAACTGCATATGCTCCATATTACAATCTGATTTCTACTGGGATATGGCGCAACAGGTTCCTAGAGCTAAGTAGATTGTTTTTCTATGCTCATGCGCATGTGCGATCGGCACTTGCCAACTGCGCATGCGCGATCGGAACTTGCCGGCTGTGCATGCACGATCGGCACTTGCCAGCAGTTAGTGCGCATGCACAGTTGGCAAGTACCGATCGCACATGTGCGGCCGACAGGATCAGCACCCTAAATACAGGGACGTCCTGGCTAAACCGGGACATCTGTTCACCCTACCTATTGGTTTTCTGCTTTGGGTCCCAAAGCCACACAGAGTACTGGATGACGACTTCCGTCCTACAACCAGACATTCACTACAGTTTTGGGATAGGGTTATCTGACAATGATGAACTGATAATTATATTACAAACAAAAAACTAACTAATCCTCAGGTTCATTTTCAATCCTCTCCTTTTTTTTTTTTTTTTTAAGATTCACATGTCTTATTGTGAAAGAGATCAGATTAAACCTGTAAAATCCAACCAGCGCATTTGGTTACTATGAAAACATTAAAAGTGTCTAAAGTACTTAGGCCCAGATCCACAAAGCTCTGTTAAGTCACTTAACATACCCTAAGGTCTGGAAGGAATTTAATTTTCCCCTTATGAGACATCATTGGATGATGTTTCACTGGAGTTTTTTGTTTGGCTTCCTCTGGATCAATATACAGTAAATACAAATATAGCATATGTATCTGTCATCTACATAGGTTGAACTTGATGGACATATGTCTTTTTTCAACCTCCTCTATTATGTAACTACAGTATGTAATGTCACATTAAGACTAACAATGTATCGTGAAGCCATGTTTCCTCCCAGGAAGGAGCATAACTTAACGACGGTATAGCGGACTTTAGTGATAATGACATGCAAATAAGGTGTTATGATTGTCACGGGAGATCAGGATGATTACTCCAGGGATCAGTTCACTAGACCGCAGTGCGGAGTGGAACAAAATTGAATTTTTTGGAAAAAGTTTCCACAAACTTCCAGTACATAAAACACATGCACAAACTCACCCAACTGGGGTAACTGAGGGAACAACCTAAAGTCCTAGGTGCGGGGGGACCTCTGTCCGGAAGCTTGCCCCGATACGCATTTCCAACTTGTGCCGCTATCCCCTGTAGTATGGGCAGTACTGCCTTTCTCTTCGCTGGCTAACAGTTTTAAATTCCCCACCGTTGCTTCACTCCAAACAGCTCAGGCCAACGCTGCACACACAGACTGCAGCAACACTGGGTGCTCCAGACCCCTGCACTGGGTCTCTCAGTTCCTGTCTGCTGAGTCCCTGTCAGCTGGTCCTTTACAGGGACTCTGCCAATCCCCTGTCAGCACACAGCGTTCACCAAGAATATCCAGGTCAGAATGACTCTCTTGAGGCTGGGGAGAAGGCCCAATCTCCCAGACATACTTGAAAATGAGAGTTAACTCTCAATGTATTACTTACTGGTAAAATATTTTATAAATAAATAAGTATTTA
The DNA here is from genome assembly GCF_040206685.1 of Ascaphus truei. NCBI lineage: Eukaryota > Metazoa > Chordata > Amphibia > Anura > Ascaphidae > Ascaphus > Ascaphus truei. The sequence continues at coordinate 330,084,085 of NC_134484.1, forward strand.
TAACCCTGCCCTAATCAGTGAGATGCCAGCTAGTCTGGGTAGGAAGAATATTCCTGGTCTCTGCACACGGCCCTAGATCCGGTTGATGTGATTACTGGGGTTAAAGGTGTTCCAGGACAATGCTAATACAATCCCTTTCCACAGGCAAACCATACAGATACAGCTCCAAGCCTTACAGCTTTCTTCTTGCACTCAGGAGGTGGTCAGTCTCTCCCTGGTTCTTCAACAATGGGCCTAATCCCATTACACTGCCCAGATCTACAATACCAAACTCTGATGTGATTACAGCTGAGTTTGCAAGAGAGAGCTAACCCCTACAGGTCCCCACTCTTTAATAGAGCTATACATCACTGTTTCATATATTTTATCAGGAACATTAAACACCAGTAGGACTGGTACAATAAACTGTACAGTAATAACTACATATATCATAGAAGGTAAGGGTAATAGCGGGCTTAAACTTTATTTAAAAGCACTTGAAATGTGAATGAACCCTAAAGCTCAGCGCTAAGACCGTTAACGTGTATTTTACAATGAGTAAATAAACAACTTATAGTTAAGTGAAGGCTGCCACAGGGTCCCTGCATAACGAATTTCCCACAAATACGTATAACCAACAATTCTACACAAAATGCAGTAACCCGGCGCCCCAAATGAAAACAATACCCCAGTCCAAAGGTCAGTCCATATGGTTGGGGGAAGTTCTTTATATAGTTCTTATTGTGGAAGAAGTGGTGGTTCAGTTGCAGACTTTTGCTTCCGAGTTCCTCCTATAATGCAATAAACAAAAGAGAAATGACCATTGCGCAGCCACACGAACCACTGAACGCCTCCAAAAAAGGATCAAAATAATAAACTTACAAACATATTGTGTCAGTGTTCCTTTGAGAGAATCTGTGCTTTAACCAACTTCTTTTTTTCAGATATCACGAATCCCACCTGTTTTCCTTTAAATGCCGGTCCACTCTTCTGTTCACTCCCAGCAGCTCCCCTTAGGGGTATTCCCCGTGTGATCCCAGAAAGGAAATAATAAGGGAAATGATGGTGCAGATTTGTTAAAATTTAATGACAATAAAATATAATAAAAACAGCCAAATGCTTATTCACATAAGCCAGGCTGTGAAAAGACAGCTGACAATGTGCCGTCCGCAGCTTGATACAGTCTGGGGCAATAATCTCTGTGGCAACTATACTCTCACTACTCACAAACCCCGGTGTTAGCGTCAGACTCTGCGCAGCTGCCTGATAACGCTCCCCTTCCCGGTTCTCATGTGCTAGTGTAGCTTGCAGTGTTGCAACCAGTACTTGCGTGCTGTCTCTGCTCCCTGCTCCACGAGGCAGACGCCTCTCTCAGCGCAACTTGATGACATCACGCTGCCGCCAAAGCGTTCCGTGTATTGTAAACATGTTCTGCCAATCTGCGTTGTAGCATTCTCCCCGTCCTTCCCACGTACTGCAAGCCGTAGGGGCACTCTAATAGATACACACAATACTTTCTTTTACAATTAATAAATGTGTCTATCTCGTAGCTTTTACAAGTTATATTTGACTGAAATTTGTTACCTTTAACACTAAAAGAACATCCAATACATTTCCCACATGTATAAAAACCTTTTAAATTAGATAGCCATGTTGTGCTTTTATATTTGGGCCCACTTAGAGGACAGCTAGGCGATATTTTATTTTTCAGGTTTTGGGCGTGTTTATATACAATTTGTGGATATTTAGGCAAGAAGGTACTTAGTATCGGATCTCTCAGGAGAATCCCCCAATGTTTACTCATAATTTTCTTAATTTCTGGGGCCATGCTGTTGAACTTAGTAATAAATGGGATGAATTCTCCTTGTGCAGTGGGTGTACTCTTTTTAGAATTGATAAGAGTTAATCTATCTACATTTTTAACAGTACACAGGGCTTTGTTAACCCTTTCCCTGTTATAGTCTCTCTCTATAAATTGATCTCTAAGAGAGTTTAACTGTTCCAGACAAACCTTATCCTGGGAGCAATTCCTTTTTATTCTTAGGGCCTGTCCCTGAGGGATATTCTGTATCCACTTAGGGTGGTGGTGGCTCGAAGCCAGCAAGTACGTATTCGCATCCACCTCCTTGTGGTACGTTTTAGTGTGTATCAGATTGTTCTCCACATACAGGGTCAGGTCCAAGAAGTTAATACTTTGACGACTGCTACTAAACGTAAATTTTATGTTAAAGGGGTTTTCATTCAAATAGAGTTTAAATAACTCCACTTTACCTCTCCAGACACACAGCACATCATCGATAAATCTCTTCCAGAGCCCCAGGTTTGCACCATATGGGTTATCATTCCATATATAGCCACGCTCCCACATGCAAACCTGCTGCCCATCGCAGTGCCGCATGTCTGGAGAAGGAAGCCGTAAAGCCATAAAGTCATTGACTGATAATAAAGATAATAAAGACATGTGATTAAATCAGCGGACAAGGGGGAGGGGGGGCCTGGTTGTGATGGATACAAGTTATTACAGAGAGGAATCTAATAGAATTCTAGGTGGAGAGGGAGGAGTTGGAGCGGGCACGTCCGTCAGTAGCTAGGAGATCAGCTGGGAACGCTTTGGCGGCAGCGTGACGTCATCAAGTTGCGCTGAGAGAGGCGTCTGCCTCGTGGAGCAGGGAGCAGAGACAGCACGCAAGTACTGGTTGCAACACTGCAAGCTACACTAGCACATGAGAACCGGGAAGGGGAGCGTTATCAGGCAGCTGCGCAGAGTCTAACGCTAACACTGGGGTTTGTGAGTAGTGAGAGTATAGTTGCCACAGAGATCATTGCCTAAGGGGAGCTGCTGGGAGTGAACAGAAGAGTGGACTGACATTTAAAGGAAAACACGTGGGATTCGTAATATCTGAAAAAAAGAAGTTGGTTAAAGCACAGATTCTCTCAAAGGAACACTGACACAATATGTTTGTAAGTTTATTATTTTGATCCTTTTTTGGAGGCGTTCAGTGGTTCGTGTGGCTGCGCAATGGTCTTTTCTCTTTTGTTTATTGCATTATAGGAGGAACTCGGAAGCAAAAGTCTACAACTGAACCACCACTTCTTCCACAATAAGAACTATATAAAGAACTTCCCCCAACCATATGGACTGACCTTTGGACTCGGGTATTGTTGTCTATTGGGGCGCCGGGTTACTGCATTTTGTGTAGATTTATTTAAAAGCAGTCAAATCTACCCTTACCGTCATAATGATAACATTGGAAAGCTAATAAGGTCTTTTGAGGTTAATGCGGGGACTTCTCATTATGTTAGTTGTCATTCCTAAATTTGGCGTTAGTCATATCCAGACCAAGAAATAGTGATATTACAGGGTATTAATGGGTGTAACACGACAATTAGGTACAGTATAATCTAACCAACAAAGCGCTTTTTCACAGTATTATTTCCCACTCCTCTCATCTCTTCCTCAACTTGGGTTAAAGACCTATTTCAGGTTCTGGATCGGAGTAATGTGAAGACATGTTTAACTTGTCAGTTTATCAGTGTCCTCCTGAGGAAGCCGCACACTATATCTGGTGAAACGCGTAGAGTGGGACCGCCCAGAGGAGGAGAAACCAGGAGTCGAGGGAGTACACACCACGAGACCCTAACTGGAAGTGACGTAGTATCCGAGGGACTGCGACGGAGCTGATTCTTGGCTGATGATTGGGAGACAGCAAGCTGCACGCAGAGCCCCCATTAATCAAAGTGGACATCAAACGGAGGCAGTGTGGTGAGCCCCGACACCGGTTGATCTATCCTGCTTTTCACATTTGAGTGATACATGCTGGTTTTATATTGTTTTATTGTAAGTGCGCATTTTTGAAGTTCTATAAAATGTATACTTTTTACTATATTGATCTGCACTATGGATGCATTTCTTTTCTTTGCATCTCCACACTCCGTTGGAATTTGATGTGGAGTACATCCTCACCTGATACCAGAGAAACACTTCAACCACGTTTTACCGTTGTTGCCCTTAAACCACTGACATCTTGTGAGCAGGCTGCACAGTAGAGCCAAGATTACATAGAAATGTATTCACCTATTACTATTGTCTACACTTAGATTGTTGTTTTTCTCCCTACATACTCCCCCTGGATTTTGTGAAGCAATTTCTACATTTTGGGGACGAGTGAAGACAAACCACACCAGTGGGTTTGAGCAGGGAGTTACAACGTTTATATAATTTGTCATTGTTATATGCACAATAAGTGTCACTATTTTTCACAAGAGCATATTGCCATTTATTGCTTATGGTCACAGTTAATGATCACTTTTAGTGTTTCGCGATTTTCTTTCACCGTCACTTCAAGACACGTTATGTTATTGGAAGATAACGCAACTTTATCTTACAATAACGTGATATTAAGTCTAAGCCAGGGCTTGCCAACTTCAGTCCTCAACGGCCACCAACAGGTCAGATTTTCAGGATATCTCTGCTTCAGCACAGGTGCTCAATCAGTGCCTCAGTCATTCACCTGTGCTGAAGCAGGGAAAACCTTTAAACCTTACCTGTTGGTGGCCCTTGAGGACTGGAGTTGGCCTTCCTGGCCTAAGCTAATGAGATATTAGAATGGCATACAGTATGCTTTTGCATGCAATTAGATTTGGGGATAGGGTTGCCAGGTGTATTCTCCAAAAATACTGGACACAATGGTGAAAGGAGCAACACCCTCGAGACACACACCTTCCATCTCACTGCTCTATGCTGTTTCCTCCTCTCCTTGGCCCCAGACTCCTGACACCTCCTCCTGATTGGCTGCATTACCCGGCAGCAGCCAATCAGGATGGAGGAAGCTGCCTAGTCCCCTAGCAACAGCCCTGCTCAGGGAAATCCTGCCCCCCTCCAAGCCGGTCAGGTCACTATGTCCAGAGAGGTAATACCGGACACATACATGTCCAGTATTACCTTAATTTTTTTACTGGACAGAGTGTCCAAATACAAGACAGTCCAGTTCAATACAGGACACCTGGCAAACCCTATTTGGGGATACCGGTTAATTATCTTCAGGTAACATCCAGTCCTGTTTAGGTAATGGCATGTTATAGTCTTTATTTTACCGAGCTTTGTCGATCTGGCCCGTAGATTTGTCAGATCTTTAAAAGTAAAAAGAAAAGACCTCCGTTTAACCTATTCCACGTGCCACTGCCATTTAAATCCCTTTGCTGCCCCTTTAAGCAATGAATTAATTGACGCTGCCCTTCTATTATTATTATATATCCAATTATGCAAAAAACAAAGCCCATCTGAAATGAAACCAGAATCCTTATTTGCTCAAGCATGTAATGTTCAGTCTTGAGAAATTATGTTTACCGGATTAAAAGATGTTCTTTTGGTTATTTATTGACCTTCTAAATGTTTGCAGATTCATTTGCATTTCATTTCTATTGCCAAAATGATGTTTAGTCTGCTGTATCCTCTCTCTAAAATTAGCAGTATGGAAATGCCATCTATTTAATGTTCAATAGATTTGACATAAGGGCCCCTTAAAATAATGAAACATTTGACGAGTTATTGCTCTGTTTATGCAGTTAATGAACCATTAATGAAACTAATGACCATTTCTGTCATCTGTATGCAAACTGACATAGTGATTTATACATTATCCCCGACTATCTTTTATCTCAGGAGATTGTTTTAAGGATTTAGTCCAGCTATTTCTTATTCACACATTTTATTTTATTAAGAGTTTTCCTATAGTCATTCAATAGCAACATGTTATAGTCACCTCTAGCACTGAGCAGGGGAATAGATCAAACACTACTGATTCTACAGCTGACGTGTCTCTAGGGGGTTGCAGCAACCACTTTAACCCATTGAATGCCTTATGGGGTTCCCTGTTTGTCATAACGGCTGGCACTCCAGGGGGCATAGGACTTAGAGGCCATGCCATATAGTTATTGCTCACTTTCTAGTCAGAGGTCCTGCTCACTGACCTATCGGAGCGGTAAATGCGATCAGAATGGAAGTGGAGCAGCCTTCAAAGGGAAGGGCCAGCAATCCATTGCAAGGTAAAGTTTTGCTCTATAATAGCTAAGGGGTGAAAATAATCAACTCAATATAATTATCCATTATAATTGTTCTTCTTATATTTGCACTGCTAATTAAAATCTGTAGTACTGTATTATGGAAAGTACTAAAGAGTTTTCATTTTAAGGGACATGGGTAAGCAACTAGTGTTGACAGCTTCTACCAGACCTTGTGACATTCTAATTTATTGCAAAGGAAAGAGACTCCAACTGCTACTCAAAATAAGACACCCTACAAATGCCACTGCTTCTCTAATGCCTCATCATTAGTGTGCAAATAATTTTGGACGGATTTTTTAAAATGTCTTTTTGTCCTGGAACCATATTGTATATTTTCTCTGTTTTCAGGCTGCTGTCATTCCTCAGTTTTAGCTTGTTACAAATGTAACTTTCCTTGTTGGCATTCTCAGCCATTTGCCTTGGCAACACCCCTTATCCCCCAGTAAGTTGGACTGCTCTTCTCTTTCCATCCTCTTTCTCACTCATCTCTCTCCCCCTCTCTCTCTCTCTCTCTCTCTCTCTCTCTCTCTCTCACTCTGTACCTTCTCTTGCTCTCTATCACATTCTCTCTCCTTCCCACTTCCTCTCTCCCTCTCTTCACCCACTCTCAATCCCCACTCTGTCTTACGTCTTTCTCTCCCATGTCTCCCTCCCCCTCTCTGTCTCTCCTCTGACATGTCCAAGTCCTGAGGCAGCAATGCAGCCCCAAACCATCACACTCAAACCCCCATGCTTGATGGTTGGCATGAGGTTCTTCTGTTCGAACGTTGTTTTGGTTTTTGCCAAACATAACGTTTTACATTGAGGTCAAAAAGTTCAACCTTTCACTCGTCTGTCCGGGAGTCTTGTGGATCATCTATGTGCTCTTTGTTGAACTTCCGAGGGCAGCAATATTCTTTTTAGAGAGAAATGGTTTCTTCCTGGCTACACCATTCTTGTTTAGTGTTTTTCTGATAGTTGAGTCATTAACACACACATTAGCCAAGACGAGAATGATCCTTTGATGTTACTCTGGTGTTCTTTGTGACTTCCTGGAGGATTTGCCAGTTTGTTCTTGGAGAGATTTGGTAGGATGACCACTCCTGGATACAGTGACTGTGGTCATGACCTTTCTCCATTTGTCTGATAGTGGATTAGTGGAGCCCCAAATCCTTAAAATGGTTTTGTAACCCTTTCTAGACTGATGAGCATCAATAACTGCTTTTTTTCTAAGGTCCTCAGAAATTTATTTTGATTGTGGCATGACTTTCCACTCACCTGTATGGTGAAGAACAAACTCACAAAGTTTCTGATCTATATATAGAGTGGGGCCTCCCAAACGCACACCTGAAGATCTACCTAATTATTGAAACACCTGATTCTAATTATACCCTTTAATTTAGCTGATAAAATCAGGGGTTCACTCACTTTTGCACATACTTGCACATACTTGCACATACTTAATTACTCATTATCTGTACCCTCCACCCCCTATATGAAAACTTTTCAATAAGATATAATTTAAAAAGAAATAAAATAGAATATGTCACCAAGAGGAAATATAGAAAAAAAGTTGTGTGTGTCTGCCCCAGGCCGAACCTGCTAGTTGTCCCAGACCTGAAGTAGGTTGCATGGGGCCCCTCCCTCTAACAAATGCAAAGCAGGTGGACTGTATCCTCCCCTCCCCCCCAGGGCCGCAGACAGATTTTCCGGGGCCCAGGACTACAGTTCTGACCGCCCCCCCCCCCCCCAAAAAGAAATTTCTCACCCTCCAATGCAAAAAACTTCCAACCACCAAATAAATAAACATGACACGGTGTATTATGTCATGTGTTGTTGTTCATCGGAGGTTGTATTTACCTAACTTTAAGACCTTCTAAGGAACAGATGATTGTTATCATGTCCTGATAGGTAAAACCATAAAATTCAACAAGGGTGTACTTTCTTTTTACACAACTGTATATATATATATATACACACTGTTTGGTCCGGAAATAATTGGACACTGATATAAGTTTTGTTATTTTGGCTGTTTACCAAAATAAATTCAAGTTACAGTTAAATAATGAATATGGGCTTAAAGTGCAGTCTATCAGCTTTAATTTGAGGGTATTTACATCCAAATTGGAGGAAGGGATTAGGAATTGCATCTCTTTAATATGTAGCCCCCTCTTTTTCAAAGGACCAAAAGTAATTTGACTCAAAAGCTGTTTCATGGACAGGTGTGGGCTATTCCTTCGTTATTTCATCATCAATTAAGCAGGTAAAAGGTCTGGAGTTGATTCCAAGTGTGGCATTCGCATTTGGAAGCTGCTGCTGCTGTGAACCCACAACATGCGGTCAAAGAAGCTCTCAATGCAAGTGAAACAAGGCATCCTTAGGCTGCAAAAAATAAAAATAAAATCCATCAGAGAGATAGCAGGAACATTAGGAGTGGCCAAAGCAACAGTTTGGTACATTCTGAGAAAACAAGAACGCACTGGTGAGCTCAGCAACACAAAAAGGCCTGGACATCCACGGAAGACAACAGTGGTGGATGATCGTAGGATCCTTTCCATGGTAAAGAAAAACCCTTTAACAACATCCAGCCAAGTGAATAACACTCCCCAGGAGGTAGGCATATCATTGTCCAAGTCTACCCTAAAGAGAAGACTTCACAAGAGCAAATACAGAGGGTTCACCACAAGGTGCAAACCATTCATAAGCCTCAAGAATAGAAGGCCAGATTAGACTTTGCCAAACAATATCGAAACAAGCCAGCCCAGTTCTGGAACAGCATTCTTTGGACAGATTAAACTAAGATCAACCTGTACCAGAATGATGGGAAGAAAAAAGTATGGAGAAGGCTTGGAACGGCTCATGATCCGAAGCATACCACATCATCTGTAAAACACGGTGGAGGCAGTGTTGTGGCATGGGCATGCATGGCTTCCAATGGCACTGGGTCACTAGTGTTTATTGATGATGTGACAGAAAACAGAAGCAGTCGGATGGATTCTGAAGTGTATAGGGATATATTGTTTGCTTAGATTCAGCCAAATTCAGGGAAGTTGATTGGACAATGACTCAAAACATATTGCGAAAGCAACCCAGGAGTTTTTTAAGGCAAAGAAGTGGAATATTCTGCAATGACCGAGTCAATCACCTTATCTCAACCCGATCAAGCATACATTTCACTTGCTGAAGACAAAACTTAAGGCAGAAATACCCACAAACAAACAACAACTGAAGACAGCTGCAGTAAAGGCCTGGCAAAGCATCACAAAGGAGGAAACCCAGCGTTTGGTGATGACCATGCGTTCCAGGCTTCAAGCAGCCATTGCCTGCAAAGGATTCTCGACAAAGTATTAAAAATGAACATTTTATTTATGATTGTGTTAATTTGTCCAATTACATTTGAGCCCCTGAAATAAGGAGACTGTGTATGAAAATGGTTGCAATTCCTAAACGTTTCATATGATATTTTTGTTCAACCCCTTGAATAAAAGCTGAAAATCTGCACTTCTATTGCATCTCGGTTGTTTTATTTCAAATCCATTATGGTGGCGTACAGAGCCAAAATGATGAAAATTGTGTCAGTGTCCAATTATTTACGGACCTAACTGTATATACATATACAACAAATACACCAATGTATCTACAAAAGACTCCAATACATCTAAAAAAGAGCCCAATCCATTAAAAAAATAAAACAATACATATAAAAAAACAACCCTCCTCAATACATATAAAAATATCCCAACCCATATTAAAATATCCCCGGACCCCCAATACATATACAAATTCCCCAAGCCCCCCAATACATATAACAATACCCCCAAGTCCCCCAATACATATACAAATTCCACCAAGCCCCCCATAAATATAAAAAAAATCCGCCCAAGCCCCAAAATACATATAACAATACCCCCAAGCCCCCCAATAAATATAAAAATACAGACTTACCTTGGGTCAAGCCAGGCCCGATGGCTGAGAGGTCCACTACCTGGGGGGTGGGCCCGGCCAACACTGCAAATTTCCCCTGACCTCTGGCAAGGCCCTGCTACTGGTCGCGGCCGGGCCCCGACTCTCAGCTGCCTGCAGGACCTTTCCTCTCTCTGTCCCACGTTGCCAAGCTTCCACTGCTAGTGCACACAGAGGCTCTGACATCAGCACGCCGCGCGCCGGAAGCAGGGCCTGGCCAGAGGTCGGGAGGAATTTGTAGCGCCAGCCGGGCCCCACCCAGCCAGCGGGCCCAGCACACCAGCCCCGGCTGTCCCCCCCTCTCGGCGGCCCTGATCCCCCCCATCATCAGGCCACACAACACTTCACAAGCTTAAAGGCCACCCTAACCACTCATTCACTTGGGGCTGTGGGTTGCATGCCTCATAGCAGCTGGTAGGGGCACTGTATGTATACACTCACTGGTGTGTGTGTGTATAAAATAGAGGTCATGTACAAATACCTTGTTTGAAGGTTAATTAATATAGTGACTAAGTAAAAAATAGCCTATTAATGTATTGTAATATTGTGCACTTTTGTTTTTATACGAAGCTAATATGATTTAGTTAAATGGGTCTTTTGTGCAAACTGCCTTTTCCTCTATTAATATGTTATAGTACTCTATTACACTAAAAGTATTACAGCAGGAGACACTGATTAATTTCATCATTTAATCTGTAGGGCTTAATGCTCGCTTTTAAATGGAGACAATTCATTTTTGATACAAGGGAGTTAATCCAGCTTTGAGCTAGGACATCTCCTACTCCAAACATTAATTTGATAAACACAATGGGGATTTAAATGCTTTCTTGGTGACACATAAACAGCTTTACAATCTCAAATCTACTGCACATATATTGCCTCTTTCAATGTTTTCTATAGTCAAATATAATTTTATTGAGAGCGAGAGGTGGGGGTAGGGAGTTATAGACAGTCCGAGAGAAGTCTTATTTTTGTAAAGTACTCCTTTCCAAAACACTAATCGAAACAACATGTGTGGGGATACAGTACATGTGAACACACCTGAGATAGCAATGCAATAAGCGAATTTGAATTTGCTAAATATATTAAAATGGTTTAAATTAGCATATTTTCCAGGTATCCTATTAAATGTAGGGGATTTACATCATTGAAGAAAAAAAAGACAAATGTTAAAATGTTTTTTTTTTTGCTTTTAATGTCTCTTGAGAAACAAAATATTATAATATATATTTTTTATATTTATATTGAACCTCAGGAAGGCGTGCTTACAGAATGTATATTTATATATGAATGGCGATCCAGACAACCCGATAAAGTTGTATAGAGTTGCAGCCAATTGTATCTCCAACCTGCCAAAGTGCATGTGCCGACCAAACGGGGAGCGTTCATGGCAAAGTGCAGAGCAGGGGGGGATGGCCCATCAGGATTAACAAAGCGGGCGTGCCTGCGTCTGAATGGGACTCACGCTGTGTGAATCTTACCGGGCTGCACCAGTGTGTAAGAGATGCGCAGTGAGAGTGATACAGAATCAGTCACTCTCCCTGCGCGCCTCTAACAGATGATTGCCCAGCTTTAATTTAATTTTAATAACATATTATTGAAGCAGGCAGTCATTGAGGCGTCAGTGATACAGTGAGGACTATTTCTGGGTACCAAAATATTAATTGATGGATGTCTATCATGATTAATTATTAATGACTTAAGGCCGATTCACCCGAATTAGCACATTTATGGTACAGTATATATTATAAGAAATAGCTTGAGATCCTAAACTATGATATAACAAGAAAAGACAGGGGTGCCCAATGTTACATCCAATTGACAAAACATATAAAGTATGTGGCACCTCCCCCCAGAGCTCACTCCTCCTCACCCTTTTTAACTTGGGAGGTCTTTTCACTTTGCTGCAAAGAACAGGATCTACTATAGTTGCTTCCCCTCATACAGAGGTAAAAGGAAGGGTTCACAGTGTAGTGTAGGACCTGCATTAATTTTGGTTATACCTTGACGTTGGTATGCAGGCTTATGACGCTTTGGCCAAAGGGTTTAACTAAATAACCAAGAAAATATTATTATTATTGATGTATTTAAACTTTATACTTATTACTTTATATGTTTTGTCAATTGGATGTAACATTGGGCACCCCTGTCTTTTGTTGTATACATTTGTCACGCTCAGTAGCACTTTTTGACATAACTATATATTCATGATGTGGTGGGTGTAGGAGTTTGAGCAAGCTGGGAATGTGTATGATATAACAAGGACAATCTAAATACCAGAGAATCTATCACTAGCATATAAAAAGTAAATAATGAACAATGTGAATAATTGATTGTCAGTCCATCCTATCAGAAATAGATGCCTAAAGTACACAGTGTATTAAATCAATGATGGCATGGAAATTCATACGATAACACTATATATACTAATCGATTACATATATGTACATCAAACATTGCATAATTAAAAAAAAGGATTAAGTTCAATCAATTCATTGAGATCAAATGGTGCGTTACTATGCATTGTATATATCCAAATTGCTCTCTTTGCAGTAACCTAAGATCTCTATCGCCCCTTCTGGGATCTCTGGGAATCACTTCTAAGGGTGAGTCCCCAGTCAGCACTGTGGCACGCGCGCCTGGCGGGGGTGGGGGGGCGTCGTGTGCACAGCGCTACACCGCGATCTGCGGTCTGAGGGGAGAGGGAGCGTTTGCGACGGAAGGGGGGCGTGGTGGTGGGTTTGCGGGGGAGTGGCCATGACGTCCCGCAACTGGTTCGCCCTCATTGGCTGAACCGCCGGTGGGGGCGTGGCCACGTCTCCATCGCAAACTTTGAGTTTAAATTTCCCTGCCTGCCTGAAAACCTGTCGGTCACCGCAGGGGAAAGATGCGTGACAGGGTACTAACTAGGACCGGCCTGACTGGGAGGGCGGAGATAGAACGCACAGCGGCCCCGCTGCCTGCACTGCACGTGCGCCTGCGAGGCTGGCGGTGCGTGCAGCCGAATTCCCCGGTCTGCAGAGAGCTGCAGGGGAAAAGACAGGGGGGGGGCGTGATGGGGGAGTGACTGGGCGCGGCCGTGACATCACCCAGCAGGTTCGCCCTCATTGGCTGAATCGCTGGGGTGTGTGGCCTAGAGCTCCGTCACGACTCCTGATCTCAATTTTCTTGAGAGCAGGAGTTTCTATCGGCGCAGCGAGGCGGCCACCCCTCACAGCGGGCCCGGCACCATTGTGGGGCGGCTCTTGTCCCTGCAGCATCTGCCACAGTGGGCGCTGCAGTAGCCAGCGGGGACCTGGCCTAAACCTCTAAACTGTAGATCTTCATGTCTTCCTTCATGTTTTTTTAGGAAATGTTGGGCCAAATTATGGATTTTTTCCCCCCATTTTCAAGCAATCGTCTGGCATTTTGTATTCCATTTACATGTTCTCCGATCCGTTTTTGCGTGGGCTAATTGTCTTACCAACGTAGTGAAGCCGCAAAGGCAATTGATCACATATACTGCAAGACAATTGATAACGTGTAATACATTGTATTCTTCACCCATTACATTATCTATAATAACTTTATCGCGGATCACATATTTACACATATTACATTTGCCACAGCAATAGTTTCCAATGGCTTTCTTTAAGAAGGTGGTTCTAGATCCCTAACGTTCAGATTTTTTTTAAAATACTAGGAGCTAGAATACTTTTTACTTGTTGTAGAACAAGAGGCTATATCTATGTCAATAGTAATGCTAATTTCACTGAATTTGAACAAGATACACTAAATGATCTGATGAGTCTATTAGAAGAAAATGAAACGATTGAAGGTTTACAAAACCAAAGGTCTAATTTTGAATTGAATTCTATGGGAGTAGAAGATGATACTTTCCAAGATTTGATTAGTTTATTTAAGGATAGTGATATGGATAAATGTACTGCTGCGGCCAAGCTTAATCTAAAGCTTGCCCGCATTTTCCCCTGGTCTTTCAATTTTCGTGACGGAATTGGCCGTGCGCCAGCTGCATCTTGCGGCCGCGCGCGGCCCGTTTCTCCATTCAGCGCTAATGCGCTGAACAATGCACGCGCCTGCGGCGGCGAAAGAAAAAAAAAAAAGCCCACGTCTGAACAGGGTTTTAAATTACCTGCGGTGGCGGCCGCATTAGACTTAGGGCGGCCGCCACTGTATATCACATACAGAATTTAGACCAAAGTCCATTTTTTTATCCTTATGAATCAAGGGGACCATATATCAAACTTTTTGGCAAACGTGACGAAAAATAATTTGGACGTTTATGTAACAACAATCAATCTAATGTGATAAATAATAACTTAGCCGAGAAAAAAGACAAGCACTAAAATTATTTGATAATCTGCCAAGTTGATAAAGGGGGTCGATAGCTGCTACAAAATCGACAAGATTATTTTAGAGAAGTGACATGCATGCTAAGTGATAATATTTAATACCAATATTTAGAGAAAGATCCAACAAAAATGTATCTGTCAATTTTGAAAAATCATCTTCTAAAAGACAAATCAGTAGACATTTTGTAATTAAAAATGTTCTATTATATTTCGAAGGAACATCCTCGCATTCCCATATTATACCATATACCCAGGTTGAAGGAGTGGCTCAGTGAGTAACAACACTGACTGGCACTAACTTTGAAGCAGGAGAACGTGATTCAATTCCCTGTGTCGGCTCCTTGTGAGGCTCCTTGTGAGGCTCCTTGTGACCTTGGGCAAGTCACTTTATCTCCCTGTGCATCAGGCACCAAAAACATAGATTATGAGTTCTGCAGGGACTGTGTCTGCAAAGTGTCTCTGTAAAGTGCTATGTAAAACTAGCAGCTCTATACAAGAACAAATATTATTTATTAACTACCCTACAGGACCCAACTGGCCATCTCTCTTATTTGTGGGACAGTATGGATGTATTAAATTCACTGCAATCTATTATTTATTTCAAGGTAACTATTACAACCAGATCAATGGGCAGCCATGGGAACTCGCTTTGTACCTAATTATGTGGGGCTTTTTATAGGTTTATGGGAGTGTAAATATATTTGGAATGACCACAAGTTTAAGAAATTCATACAATATTACAGAAGCTATATCGGTGATATTCTAATTATATGGTCTGGGTCAGTTGAGGAATTGTAATTGTTCAATTTATATTTGAATACAAATGAGAAAAACATCAAATTAAGTGGAGAAAATAGCTCCAAAGAAATGAACTTCTTGTATTTAAATCTAATCATTGTGAACAACCAGATTATCACAAACTTTTTTTTTTTAAAAAGTGGATGTTAATTCCTGTTTGGATTATCATAGCAATCATTCAGTCCATTGGCTTAACAATATACAGTACCATAAAGGGAATTCCCTAGAATTCGTAGGAATTGCTCACAAGTGAATGATTTTGATGATCAATCTTATATTCTAATGAAAAGATTTATTGATAAATTATATGATCAAGGTTTATTAGAGAAATCTGTCACTAAAAGTAGATGTATACAAAGAGAATCTCTATTAACACCACAAGTTTGAAATTCTATGCGAGACATTCAGAAAACACCAAAGTTGATCACTGACTTCTGTAAACAAGAGACAAACATCAGAAAAATAATGTCTTCATTGGGATATATTGAAAATGGATCCCATCCTGAAAGGAATCATTCCAACTAAAACTAAGGTAGTTTTAAAAAAAGCAAAAAGCTTAAAAAGTATTATGGCTCCTAGTGTTCTAAAAATCTGAACAATAGAGATTCTAGAACCACCTTCTTAAAGAAACCTATTGGAAACTATTGCTGTGGCAAATGTACTATGTGTAAATATATGTTCCGCGATAAAGTTATTATAGATAATGTAATGGGTGAAGAATACACTTTATCAATTGTCTTGCAGTATACGTGATCAATTGCCCTTGCGGCTTCACTATGTTGGTAAGACAATTAGATAACACAAAATACGGATCAGACAACATGTAAATGGAATACAAAATGCCAAACGATTGCTTGAAAATGTGGGGGGGAAATCCATCATTTGGCCCAACATTTCCTAGATAAACATGAAGAAAGACATGAAGATCTACGGTTTAGAGGCCTGGAAGTGATTCCCAGAGATTCAAGAAGGGGCGATAGAGATCTTAGGTTACTACAAAGAGAGCAATATTGTATATATACAATGCATAGAAAAGCACCATTTGATCTCAATTAATTGATTGAACTTAATCCATTTTTAAAATAATGAAATTTTGATGTACATACAGTATATGTAATTGGATCGATTAGTCGATTGTTGTGGTTAAATATTAGATTGGTGTGTCTTGGAACAAATATATATACCATGTTATTCAAGTTGATACAAAGTGGAAATGCAAGATTCTATCGCACTGAACTTGAATTTTTTAAGCTTGGCACGGTTGAACTTTAAAATAATGTTTAAGAACAAGGATATGAACATTGTGATGGTAATGTGCTTAATCCATTTGATATTTTTATGACGGGTCAAAGCATATTCTGTCCACCTATACAAAAGGCCTCATTTAAAACTTTCATGAATATGGTGACATACGATATTAGAAAACTAGATGGGCAAGGATATTTACATCTAGTCTTTCTAGCAAAGAGTATATAGCATTGAAAACATTACGACAAAAATTAAAACATCATAGTCAAAAAAGTGGATAAAAGAGGGGCAACTGTGGTGATAGATAGAGCTAAATATATAGCAGAGGGCTTGAAAGAACTCTCAAATCCAGATCACTACAGTTGCTTCCCCTGAGACCCAGTGGAGGATGTAGCGAAGGTAATACAGGGTGTTGTTTTGAAGGCAAGAGTTTCTAACTTGATTGATGATAAAACAAGGGACTTTCTGATTAAAAAGTATGCAGTCACCCCTGTACTATATCTGCTCCTTAACATCCACAAAAATCTGATGGATTCTCTGGGAAGACTGATTGTGACGGGCTCACACAGCAAACTACAGTACAACTCATTTTAGAATACCTTGAATGCTTTTTACAGAATATTGTACGGACACTAAATACTATTATTTAAGATGCTACACATTTTCTTACCATCTTAGATGGAACTAAAGATATAGGTCGATTAGATTTTCTGTGTACGATTGATATACAGAGCTTGTATACATCCAACCCCCATGTGGATGGGTTGGAGGCATTGAAGGATGGTCTCCGTGCTACGATAATTTCAGAAGAAAAATGTAATTTCCTGATAGGGCTATTGCAAATTGTATTGATCTAAAACTATTTTAGGTTTAACACATAATTATTATTTACAGGGAGCAGCAATGGAGGCCCATATGGCCCCATCATACATGAATATCTTCAAGTTGTTTTTGCAGGATAAGGAGATTAGCTTGCATATCCTTCATTTGGGGTGCTACATTGATGATATTTTATTTTTGTCTGGAGGGTATTAAATATTATCACTTAGCATGCGTCCCCCAGTTGGAGAATAGGATCCATCGAGTTACAGTAGTACCAGGCATCCTACGATCAAATTCCCACTTGAATATAGTTTGAACCTGGATGTGCTAATATCTGAGCAGGATAATAGTCTGTGTACAGATCTGTTTAGTAGAGACACAGACAGGAACAACCTGCTACACGCACAAAGCTTTCATCTGTCAAGCACAGTTAAAGATACAATGTTTGGCACATTTATAAAGTGTCTATTATGAAAAATAAGTTAGACATAAGACTAGGGAGAGGGGATGTTTTTGCTTTTCCCATTTTTATACTATTATTTTGTAAGCCACATCCTGTACAATGTAGCTCGGTATTATGGGTATCTATGCTCAGACTCTCCAATCACCCATTTGATATGTAGATTTAATCACTATGTTTGCATTTTGGAATGTAGCAGGAAGTAATGCCCCTCAAAACCTAACACAAGTTATATACTACTTGGGCTGTTTATGTGCTAATGTTGCTTTCCTTAAAAAAACCCATGTAACCAAAAAAGTTGATAGATAGGTAGTAACTATACTAGCTGACACAGAGAGAGCTTGATACAAGGAAATCTTGTTGCTATTTTCAGTATTAATATTACATTACTTGTTGGAACAAACACTTAGAAGTTGTTTATTTATAGATTATTTGGGGGCATTTGGTGTCCTGCAGGTACGCCACAAACCTTCCTCCTACTTGCTCAGACCTCGTGGCGTCTGTCTAACAAGGCGTCTTCTTGCGAGGTAGCATCTAGTGCATTTCTGGCCGCCCCTTTATAGTTCACAGTTACCAAAGCAACCTATTACATTATAGCCAGAGTTCAAAAAATACTATTTAGTTGTAAGAAAGCAAAATTGATAGTCATTTATGGTATTTACTATGTATTAAATATCAAATTATTTATTGGACTGGTGAGTCCGGTCTTGTGGTATGCCATTTGTTATATTCTATATAATTGATTTAATAGCCTTGTTAATAATGTCCTTTTAATTATCACTATATACTGTATATATTATTATTGTTTCATGTTTTTGATTGGCACATTTAATAGTTCATTTAAGTTTTAATTATATTATTGTATTATCTCCTCTTTTTCCAACGTATAGACTTTTTTACAAAAGGAAAAAGGGCCCTATTCTAAAAGCCTTGATAACCTACTTATCGAGGCCTTTCCGGCCAAAATGCCTACTTCTATTCAGTAAGCCCGATAAGTGGGCGATAAAGGCATGAATCGCCAATTTTTGCAGCCGGCCAAAACACATCGTCGGGTGAGCGGCGATAAGTCACTTATCGGCAGGTTCTGAAACTCATGCAATTCTAGTTAGTTAGTTTATCGAGGCTAATCGCGGCATTAGAATGGCGAGTTTCTCCCAAAATCCTCACGACAAGAAAAGTTGTCGTGAGGCTGGGGAGAAGCTGCCGGGAAGGCGGCGAGAGAGGACTTTTAACATTAGTTCGTTTTGTGTGAGCCGGCAGGTATCCGAAGAGGGGCGCTTGAACCGCAGACGGCCTGAACCTCCATTTGAGGAGCTGCAGCCATGCCAACGCAGTCTCTGCCAAGGGAGCCGCATCATATTCTTTCCCATTGCAAAATGATGGCTCCCGGCAAAATCAGGAGGACCGCGTGGGGAGGTTTGCAAAGTTGCAAGCTTTCTGTTGCAAAATTGTGCTTGGTTCGGCGCGAAAGCAAAGCCGTGTCCACCTACTGTGAGTGGCTTGACGCGAAAGTGAAGCCGCGCCTATCTATAATGTGCCTGTGCCCTTGGATCCACCAGGAGGAGGAGGCAAGTAATGTTGTGTCATCACTGGGGCATGGCTGGACGTGAGCTACTGCACCCTCAGTTGCGCGTGGCGAGTCGGCAGAGCAGGAGATAACTATGATGTTGTCATTACGGAGACGACTGTCGGGGCGGAGGAGGACCTTGATACACCCGCTCTGGTGAGTAAGACCCCAACTGACTTATTCTTTCAGCGGCACCATGACCGAGCTAAGGGCCGATGCCGTAAGACCCCTACGGACCCTGACCAGCATAAAATGTTGGCCGTAACAGGCCGTATGCCTAATGTGCTTGACACCTCTCCACAGACATTGGCCAAGACAATCAAAGGGTAATGAAATCTTCCTAGGACTGGAGAAACTGGGCTAGGTTTGATGATGATCCTGCTGGGGGTGGGATGCAAAAATATGTGCTATTTTCCAGAGAAGGGTCTGATAGGTCAGAAAGGTCAGGAATACCCTCTAGGGTGGCTTCTGAATCTTATGTATGTGTAATGCAAATGTGGGGAAAGTATTGCCGTGGTGGGACCCCATGTTTTAAGAGTATGTTCATTATATGAACCGGACACGGCTCTTGTTGGTCTGCGGGGATATTGTAGATCATTGGTGGGAGGAAGGAGAGTTCTTTGCAGAAGAGATAGCAGAGGCTCTCAGACGAAAAGATAAGGAAATTAAATTAGGGTTGATGCAACCAACCAGTTGTGACACGAGACATTTAAATGCACAGGAGATACCGGCACCCCATAATGGGGCCTGTATCCCGGGAAGCAGGGGTGCCCGGACCTGAAATCAGCGTGGTTCAGCTCCAGAGACACCTTGCTCATGTACACTAGTATTAAAATTTGTATTATAACATTTAATTGCTGGTGAGATATGCACCAGGAGAGGCGACTCTCTCCATGCAGCTGGGCCAGATCGCTGCAGATCGCCAGGTGAGCCCTTTTGAGAGAGGCGAACATCACGTCGCCGGCTACTCGCTAGTTTTGGGCATTTTGCTATCGCAGGTATTCGAGGCTTTCTGAATACCATGATAGCAATACTCAAAAACTGGGGGTGTAACCGGCCCAGCGATTTTTTTATGAAGGCTTAAAGAATAGGCCCCATAGTGTTTCAGTCTTGCAATGAAGGTATTTTAATGCTTTTTAGTAATATTTGTGCATTTTATTTATTTGGATTATTTTGTAGATGGAAGATTGATGATTAAATATTTAAGGTTTGTCACAAATCCTGTAAATAATGGCGTGAAAACAAAGTCCTCATTTAATTCATTTGAAGAGTGTGTATGGAGTGCACAGGGGCGAGAAAATGTTTGTGAACTCCAATGATAATTACGGAAATTCAATAGTTTTTTTCCATGATAATCTTCTTGAATCAAAACCAGTCCTTTCTTAAATATCCAATAGGGTTTATATTAACCAATTCCATGTCTTTTGAAACAAAATGATGTATGAATTAGACAAACAACGAGTAATTATGAGCCAGGGAAGGTAAACAAATGAGTGAAACCCTGTTTTTATCAGATAAATTAAAGGGGATAATTAGAATCAGGTGTTAAAATAATTAGGTAGATCTTCAGGTGAGAGTTTGGGAGGCCACACCCTATATAAATATCAGAAACGTTATGTGTTTGGTCTTCACCATACAGGTGTGTGGAAACACATCACATGCCATTATCAAAAGAAATCTCTGAGGACCTCAGATAAGCAGTTATTGATGCTCATCAGCTTAGAAAGGGTTACAAAACAATTTCTAAGGTTTTGGGGCTCCCCAATCCAATGTCAGACAGATTGTCTACAAATGAAGGTTCAAGACCACAGTCTCTCATCCAGGAGTGGTTGGCATACCAAAATCTCACTAAAAACAAGCCGGCAAATCATCTAGGAAGTCACAAAGAACCCCAGAGTAACATCCAGGGATCTGCAGGCCACTCAAACCTTGACTAACGTGCGTGTTCATGACGCAACTATTAGAAAAATACTGAAAAAGAATGGTGGTCATGGAAGGATAGCCAGGAGGAAACCACTGCTCTCTAACAAGAACATTGCTGCCCATCTGAAGTTAGCCAAAGAGCACTTGGAAGATACACAAGACTTCTGAAACAATGATCTCTGGCCAGACGAGTCAAAGGTAGAAATTTTGGCCTCAATAAGAAACGTTATGTTCGGCGAACATCAAACACTGCGTTCAAACAGAAGAACCTCATCCCAACCGTCAAGCATAGCGGTGGGAGTGTGATGGTTTGCGGCTTCTTTGCTGCCTCAGGCCCTGCACAGTTTGCCATCATTGACATAACCATTGAAGATAGGACGATTTCAAGCCTGAATAATAAAAACGCTATATTGTCTATATACAGTACATGTATGTTCAGCATGTAACTAGTTAAAATAAGTAATAAAGTATTAAGTTAGAAATTAAATTGGAAAATTGTTAGCTGCCTCTGCAAAGATAAGAAGGCATAAATCAGTCTGAAGACAGGCAGGTGTAGAAATGTTTTATGTGACTCAAGAATCCCTCTTGTTTTATTAATTTCCATTTTGTATAAAACTTGGCATGTTTAATGTCTGAGTTGATGAGTTGAATAGTATAGGCTCATGTCTTTGAAATGTAAGGGTAGTTAGACCTGCAGGGAAACATAGACGAGTCAAGCTCAGGCCCAGGGCTGGTAGGAACAAGAATCTTCCATGAGGCTCTACTAGCTTAGGGTATATAAACCCCACCCTGCCTGCTTGTCAACGTTTTTGTTCCAGAGAAACAGTCTGGCCAATCTTTTGCCCCCTGCTCTATTGTATTTCCCTGGCTACCAACACTGCATCTAGCTCTGCATACTTTCCAGGTACCCTTTTGTTTTACCTTGTGTTCCCCTTGCTCTTTTGTTTTATTTCCTAGCCTACATTGCTTTTGCATGTAGCTCTGCAGACTTGGCAGATACCCTTTTACTTTGCCTTACCTTCCCCTTGTACTTCTTGTTCCTTGCTCTTTTATCTTTCCCTGTGCTTTTACTGTGATCTAAATTCCATCAATAGCTTTCATCTAGAGAACCAAAACTCTTACTTATTAGACGGACAGCATGCAGTCTGAAACAATGCACTTAAGCTGTTTAGGTGTAGTGAAGGTCACTGATGGTGACGCAATGAAAGAAGAGATACAGTCTCACATCTGCCTGAAGTAATATACAGCTTCATGGATACACACACACACACACACACACACACACACACACACACACACACACACACACACACACACACACACACACACACACACACACACACACACACACACACACACACACACACACACACACACATTATGCTGTCTGGCCATTCCTACATCTCACCTGTCTCACCTTCAACCTATCCTAAATGCTGCTGCCACAATCACTTTAGTCTCTCCTAAATCTGTCTCAGTGTCTCTCCAGCTGTAATAACTCTCCTGGTATCCTATCAAATCCTGTGTTGGATGGGATAAATGAGGGATTGTGAGATCACGGGACAACATAGGACAGTGTATGCTGGGACCAGGGCACCAGGTCAAGAGGGTCTGGTTTTAGAAAGGGATCTATTCAAGATGAGTATTGGGAATCAGGGGTGATACAATATAATGTGTAATCTATTAATTAATTCTATTATTAATGTAACAGAGATTATTTGACAGTCTAATTTTAAGGTTAACATCATTTTTGTTACATGAGAGAAGAAAGAGGAAAAACAATTAAAGTCTATTTCAATACTTATACCACTGACGTTTCTAGTTGCAGAAGAGCTTGCACTCTCCTAACAGCCAATTATCATGGCCACTGTTATATGTTAACAAGTGGAAAGTTAAACAAGAGATAGCGATGTTAGCCAAGCTGAGAACAAACGTGAATGTTTTGAGTAGATCAGACACTGAATAAAAAACAACCATTTAGTGCTTGAAATAATTAATTATATAACACACCAAATAACTGATTTATTATTGATATATTCAATGATACTGCTATTAGTATTAACGCTGTATACATTTAGTATTTTTATATCAGATTTTTATTACTAAAATTAATTGCTGAATCAATATGAAAATCGTCTGCTTCTTCATCTCCTGGGTCTGATTAGTGAGAATCTTTTCCTCTCCTAACTGTTTTGTGGGTTGGACTGGGATGCCTTTGAGGTTTGCCTTACTGGTAAGTACAAGTTTGAATTGAATTACTAAGGAGGAGGGGCCCAATAAGGTAGCCTGTAGACCAAGAGTTGAGGGGTGATATTATTCAAAAGGCAAACAAAAGACCCGTGCTTAACTAGTCTGATCTTAGGAATAGTGTATACTGTACAAAGCGTGCTCTGTCTGTATGAATCAAGGTAGGTGATCCAATGTCCAGTGTTCCATTGGTGAGGGGGAATACCTTAGAAAGCAAAAAAAGTGACAAAACAGACAAGTACAGCTTACGTAAGAAAATGTATTTAAAACACAAATAAAAATAATATAGCTCACTCACATGTGAGTTAACACCGGCGGGTGTGGGGAAACGTGAAAACCGGCAGATCACGGCGATGCAAGCTAGCAGTCCAGACAGGTCTGCAAGTGGCTATTCCTCCGGTCCCGGCGTCCTGCACTCACTGATGACATGGTTAGTTTGACTCCGATTCACTACCACACAATGGCTTCTCAGCAACCCTACGCGTTTTGCAAACAGGGCTTCGTCGGGGGATGGTGGCCCTATTCCTCTAATCTTCTAATATACCCGTGATCTGCCGGTGTACGTGCCCACGCTACCCCACACCCGCCGGTGTTAACTCACATGTGAGTGAGCTATATTATTTTTATTTGTGTTTTAAATACATTTTCTTACGTATTCTGCGCTTTTCTATTTTTTTCTCTTGAAAAGGTGCCAGCGCAACATAGTCCTGGCGTGGGGACTCCATGGGTAGTAGAATTATATGTCTGAATATAATGGACCACCGTAAGAAACTTATTAAGGAAATTACCAAAGAAGGTTGGGAGGATAATTAACCCTTTGACAGACAGATGGAGTGGTGGTCAAAACAAAAAGACAAAAAATAAACCAAATTATTAGTCTGGGGTTAGAAGGACGAGAATGGCAGAGAAAAAAAGGAACGTGCATGTAGATCAAGAGAAGAGGATGGGGCAGAGTTGTATTTCATGACCAGGTTGTCAGAGTCTTGAGCAGAGAAGAGAGAGGGAGAGAGAGACACACACACAGACAAAAGAGATAGGAAAATGAACCGAATTAAAGATATTCATATAAATCCTCAATTGATGCAATATGAAGGTGAAACACATATCTGTACTCAGATAGTGGCAATAGAAAAGGTCTCACCTTTTTTGTAAGAAAAATTGGATGAGTCTGATGTTTTTATTGAGAAGGACAGATATTGGGATGAGGGCCAATTCTTAAAAGGCTTTGCCATCCATGACCCCGCTGGTCCAATGTTATTTTTGTTTTGTCTCCCAGCTGGCTTCTCAGCACCAAAAGCACAGAATTGGAAGCAGTTGAAAGGGTAGTCTAGAATATTGATAGAAGGTACTGTCACGGCCCCTTTTATTCCCCAACATCTCCGATTGTGTTCAGGTATTTTTTTCGAATACCACGCACTTCACCGCGTTCATGCCGCATTCATGCCGAGACAGCGCTAATAGTAGTTATCAGTGAAAGTTTGTATATATCAGCACGCCGCCCATAATGTTGCGTGAGTGAGTTAGTTGTTCCCACTCTACAGTAGCTTGCTTGTGTACCTCTAATACAGACCTCACATAACTGTGAGACTGTAATGTTGAAAACAATTAAATAAGCACAGCGCTAATACA
Source organism: Ascaphus truei (assembly GCF_040206685.1). NCBI lineage: Eukaryota > Metazoa > Chordata > Amphibia > Anura > Ascaphidae > Ascaphus > Ascaphus truei. The sequence goes on from NC_134484.1 coordinate 330,109,115, forward strand.
ATGCTCGCGGCCGCGGCTTTAAATAACGGAACATGCCACATCAAACACTGCATCTGCCGCGGTTTTCAGAGTTGCGCTGAAACGGCCGCAGGAGGCTAAAGGCGGCCGCCACTGTATGATAATACCCATAAGAAAGAGAGAGATGGAGATGGAGAGATGGACAGATGGAGAGAGAGAGATGCAAAGAGAGATGCAGAGATAGAGAGATGGAGAGAGAGAGAGATGGAGAGAGAGAGAGATGGAGAGAGAGAGAGAGATGGAGAGAGAGAGAGATGGAGAGAGAGAAAGAGGGAGAAAGAGAGAGAGAGAAAAACAATTCCCACTTTATCATATGTCGCTAAGCCAAAGATTATTTCCCAAGCAAAGATAAGCTTGTATTAAATGTATACATACTCCATATCTGTGTGTAAAGAGTGATCAAAGAGGGGGGGGGGGGATAAATTACAGGTTAATAGTGAATTACAGAGCGATTATATTGAATCTCAGCTCTCTGACATTTTGCAAACAGCATGAAGTATTAACCCAAGTCCCCCTCCCTTTCTGAACTGTATCCACGTAATTGCGATTAAGTCATTAATTCATAAAGGAATTGGTTAGAATATATGCGTCATTTTTTAAAATGCATTACAAAGTATTAAGACTTGTTAAAAGTTAAATAATGAAAAGATTAATTTTTATGAAGTATTCGTTATTTTTCCTTTTATTTTTTTGTGCTTGATGCCCACATTCATTTTCAAATGTACAGTAGCGGCAGCTTTTATTTGAACACTTCCCACACGGCAGGATGCGTGCGGGAAGCGCGGAGACGCGGCTTGTTGCGGCGCACTGTGACGTCACAGTCACGTGCGCGCCCGGCATCCCCGGCTTCCCCGGGCTTCCCCGACACCCCCGGAGTTTAAAGTGAGGTAAGCGGGGGTGCGGGGAAGCAGAGGGGCAGAGCAGGAGCCGGGTTCGGGGTCGGGAAGGGGGGCTAAAATGCGCGCGAAGTGGAGGGGGGGTGCGTGTAGGAAACGCAGCGGCGCACGGTCTTGACTGGCGGCAGCCGGAGTAGATCCCGGCATGCCGCCGGCATTTGTTCAAATAAAAGCTGCCGCCACTGTAAATTATAATATGTCTGTTTTTTGTTTATGATCACTTTTAATTATTTGGTTAAAAAAGGAACGCAACAGTGTTAGTGCTGCGTGAACGAATTATTCCATGATTGAGTGAAATATGATATTACTCTATAGCATTGAATGATTTAATATTTACTAAAAGGAGAAAGAGTATATTTAAGTTATTGTTACAGAAAGAAACATATATTTATTTTCAAGGATGATTGGCTATACACCCAGATTGATGCCAAGGTCTTTAGGCCATGTCAGAAATTAGGAGGTACTGTAGTAAAATTGCTCAATGGATAGAATCACTGTAGAATTTTTAAAAGAACCATATCGTTCTACAATATTTTAATGATCTGTTGATACAAATGAGGGTACATGATATCGCAGGGGGGGGCATGATTAAGAACATGTGGTACATAAAGGATCAAAGGAACATAGGGCACAACGGATTTAGTATATCCAAACTCATTTATTGAGCAAACACGTTTCGACCATGATGGTCTTTATCAAGTGACAATGGCATAAACACAATCCCTTCTAACAACATATAAATAGTGCCCCAAACCCCCACAATGCAACCTGTTCAATTAGTGGTGATGGTGTCCATGTGCTGAATCAGTCCCTTTAATCAATGTCCAGTCTGTATCCTTGAGTAGGTGATCCCCAACAGATGTAAGTCTTCCTCTGAGCATCGTGGTGTCCAAAACCTCCCCACTTTCGTGTTGTTCGGCATCCATCTTGTTGACGTCATCAATCCGGGTCCTCAGCAGTTGGAACGCATCCGGGTCCTCGTGCGTTTCAAGTCCGCGCATGCGCGGTGAATATCCGTTCGATCTTCTTCATCCCTTCTCAATTTGGAACGCATAAAGCGCAGACTGCATGTCAGTCATTGCGCATGCGTTAGTCATTCGACCTGCGGTCCTGCAAGTATAGGGGGATTAGCTGATCTTTGGTATTCATCTGTGAAGATCCATCTGTGCGTCATCTTCTTCTGTCAATCAATAGGGGGGATATCTTCATAATCAGAAGTCCACGATGTTTGCAAAAAAAGGAGAAAAGGGGGGATAAATCAGCACTCCACTATATGAACTAGCTGTTTATATATAATCTTACTGTGAAAAGTGAGTGATAATAAAAAAGATTAAAAAAGGTTGGTCTTTGTCAAATTTTAGAAATACATAACCCAGGGGTATACTGACCTGACAGTTTATATCCTTTTAGCTAATACAGCAAGCAGTGGCAGCAACCTATGGAAGAAGTGATTTTATCTTTCCTCAATGAAACAACCTAATGACAAAAAGTCATTCAGTCCATTAGGAAATACAGTGTCTAATGTGTGAATCCAGAAGGATTCACGCTGTAATAATAAAACATCCTTTTCTAAACCTGCCCTAGCTTTTTTAATATGTTCAATGCCCATCAGTTTTAATGATGATATTGGGTGACTAAATTCAGAGCAATGTCTAATAAGAGCGGTATCCTCTGCACGATTACTGATTTTACTCTTATGTTCAATAAATCTAGTTTTGAGCATACGATTGCTCTTACCAATATAACATAGTCCACAAGGACATTTGATCATGTAGACTATGTTCGTAGTTGTGCAAGTGATGCGCTCCTTGATATTGAACAATTTGCCACTTCTGGGATGGTAAAACTTATCCCCAGTGTTCAGACTGTTGCAAATGCTACATCTATAACATTTATAGCAACCTACCTTGGGTGAACTTAAGAAATGTGGAGTGATATAATGTTTCTCATTATCAACCTTAATCAGGATGTCCTTAAGATTCTCTCCACGTTTATAAGAAAAACGTGGGAAATCCCTACAGACATCCTTCAGTGTATCGTCAGTCTGTAGTACTTTCCAGTGCTTTTTAAGTGATTGTTTAATAAAACCACTGGCCGTTGTGAATTTACTTACAAATGTGAGACGATCACTTTTAGGAATTGATTGTGGAGTTATATTAAAAGCTGTAATAACTTCAGACCTGTTGTGTCCCCTCTCAACAAATCTCTCCTCAATCTCCTTTAGAGTCTCATCCAATTTAGTAGGCCTGTCTATTATGCGTGTGCTCTGATTTTTTGAGAAAATGGTAGCATTTGTTTCAGCCGTTCTGGGTGGAAACTAGAAGCATGTAAAGTACTGTTTTTGTCTGTGGGCTTCCTATAAAGATCACTATGAAGTTTTCCATCTTCATATGTAAGAAGCACATCTAGATACGAAATCTGCTTAGTGCTCCAATTTTTTGTAAATCTTACTGTGGTGTTCAGCCCATCTAGGTAATCAAAAAAGTTGATAAGTTCTTCCTCTGTACCTTCCCAAAGAAATAGCACTATTTATATGTTGTTAGAAGGGATTGTGTTTATGCCATTGTCACTTGATAAAGACCATCATGGTCGAAACGTTGTGTTGGCCCAATAAATGAGTTTGGATATACTAAATCTGTTGTGCCCTATGTTCCTTTGTTCATCTATCCAGGACTGATTGCAGGCTTTCGTTCTAACACTGGAGCACCGGTAACTGTATCAATTTTTTCTATTTTGAGGTATGCAGCATTTCTCCCCATTGTCTGTACATAAAGGATCTACAGACCACAGTAGAATTAGCATTCAGCTCAGTAGAAATTAAAATCAAAGCCCACTAGAACCTCATGAACAGAGGACAGAGGATTAGAGTACGGAAGCTCAGAATGAGGTATCCGAGGTAGAAAAATAGGATTATCTGAGAAAAGAGATCAGGAAAGGTATGTAACCACGATGGGAAGGACCATACGAAATAATTTTTACCATAAAACCAGTGTATGTTTGAATGGAATTAAACCAGGATTTGGAAGGTGGTGACATTTATCTCAGATAAAGAGGCTGTCAAGGGATGTGCCCCAGAGGAGATAAGGGAGAGCAGAAGAAAAGTAACCCCATCTCTTTTACAGGAGTGAGCCTCACTCAGAGACGGCATGTCAGGAGTTAGTCTCACTCAGAGAAGGTGGTAAAGAGTTAGCCTCGGTAGGAGAAGGGATAGCACAGACCAGAGTTCCAGACAGGACATGTGGATCCGTGTATGAATGTGAACTAACTCTTTCGTTTTGTAGAGCAAAAGTATGTTAATCTTACAACAACACTGAGCAGCACAAAACTGAATGCGATGTCCAATAAACAATATTTTGTGCCTGGCCAGCACCTTCAATTTCCCCTGATCCAAGGATGGGATCAACTTGAGTGGGTAAAGCAGAACGAAATGTTACCCACATATCCAATGCTTGCATTACTCCTATATCTGAGGCAATAAAAGCCAGGTGTCAATGTGTACCAACAAACCAGATTTGGTCCATTTCACACCAGTATTGTAAAATGTGAAAGTACAAAGAATCTCACTCAGTGCCAGCAGGGGGCACTTAGCACCTTCAATGTTGCCCACTATTGTGTGATTAAAAACATTTTCACGGGGGGTACTGAGGGTGGCCCCATTTAAGATTAAATGGATTCTTTATAATGTCCCTAGATACCACGATTTACCTAAATGTATTATTTTTGCCTACAGGTTTATACTCTCTTCAGAGTGCCAAAATCTCACGGCCACCCGACCTGCACAGCATCCCCCGTGACTGGCAACAGCTTGTGACGTCACTTCCAGCAGGATACAGCTCTGATTCTGGGAGATAGCGGCTTCAACATGGGGCAGCAGAAAACAAGGTCTGCACTCAACGCGTTTCGCTGCATCCGCTTCCTCCGGAGTCTCAACATTTACTTTTGGAAAGAATAGCAAACTTTCTTTCCCGTTGGGGTTTTTGAGCTGCAGTACCTATGTATTTATATGCACATATATTATTTATCACATTAATATTTTTTTTAGTCTGTTCTATACTTTACACTGTATGTTTTTAAAGATACACATTCCCCTTAAGACCTCATTGGTCTCTTCCAAATTTTAGAGCACCTTCTTATTTTTCTTGTCACATGAGTGCAATATACTGTATGCCTATTGCATTCAGCCAACTTGTGAGTGCATCTATTACCCTTCTGCCTAACAGTACATACTGTATCTAACAGAATGCACTATTTGTGTTTTTTCTATTTTACCCCACATGTGGTTCCTGGGAGTTGCGCTCTAACTCTTGTACCTAGGCAATTATTAGAGTAAGTACCATATTCACACTTACTTTGGTAGGGAAAACTACCATCCACACACGGTCCATCATGTGCCATTATTCTGGGCTCTGTGGGGCGTCCTGTGCCTGCCATCTTAGAAATTAGTATACATTTCTAGCTGGGGGATGTTACATTTTCGCTCTAAGCTAACTAAGTACAGTTTTAAAAAGCGAGGCAGGTGTTGAATGACCTTAAAGAAATAGTGTCTTGTACAAAGCTGTCTCCAGCTATCCCCCTCTCTGGTTGTCTCAATGAAACAATTATGTGTCTTGTGTTTAAATGGCAACTGTAGAGAAATATAATTTATTATACACATGAACAATTGCCCACCACTAAAATCAGTTAAAGTTCTGTATAAAAATACCTGTTAAGTTCATGTGCCGTTCAATGGGCTCACCGCGGGCATGGACAAAGATATTCACTGTGCCCTCTGCTGGACACATACTGAATTGCAATTAAATAAATAAAGCCCACAAAACTGCAAGAAGTGATTCTGTTGACAGCCCATGGATGAACTGCGGTGAATAAAATGGTTCCTGCGCGTGGAATCTCGTGCTTAGTCACAAGTACCAGAGACAGTAAGTATTGCTACATCTGTGGCTCTAAAGACTCCCCCTCCAATCTAAATAGTAACAAATAAAAAAAATAACATTTGAATTCTTGTTGAGTGAGAAAGTCAAATTTCTTTAAATATGCATGAAGTCACTTCATGAGATTTTATTAAAAGTCTGGCAGGCCAACTAAGTAATCTTTTAATTATTAGAAATTCCAAGACCCCCAGAAACATGGTTACTGATCCCAAGAGAATCGGAGGAATTTGGGGTACATTTTATACAGAATTGCTGTATATTCTCCACCTGCAACAGATTTAAACTCAGATAAAAACAACAGCAAAAGGTAGCACTAAACAATATATGATGATAATAACACAATATGTAACTCCCTATGTTTAGACAATAAATCAGCACCTCCGGTATGGACCCTGCGTGGGACACTGCTGCCTGGGACTCTCCACCTCGTAGGCTCCCTCTGGGGTGTGTTATTTCCGTCAGCTTCGTTGCTCATGCAGGACGCTGCTTGGCTCTCTGCCTGGAGCTCCCTCTCGGGTGGGCTGTCCTGTCCAGCAGGCTCCGATACGTCACTTCCGGTTGGTCGCGATGCAATCTCTGCTACAGTTTCTCTCCTTCTCTGGGCGGCTACCACTCTACGCGTTTCGCCAATAGGGTGGGTGAGCCTGAAGCTAACAGCATTCTCTCCTCGGTCACTTATATTGTGATACACGCATGAAATACATGTTTTTATTGTAAGTGTTCATTTTTAACCATATAAAGTCAAGTTTTTTTATATTACTGGTCTGCACTATGGATATCTTTTCTTTTTTATACACACTGCTGCTGAGCTGAGATTGGGAGTCTGTATATTCCTGGATGAGAAACCCTCCTTGCAGAGACCATTGTGTCAAACCGCTTGTTTTTGACTTACATCTTGTAAGTAGGCCACACATACGAGCCAAGATCCATCACAGATTCTACATATAAGTTATCAAACTGTCTACACTTAGATTGCTTTTTGTTTTATTTCCATTTGATGCTCCCCCTGGATTGCAACTGGAGAACGACGATTTGTGGGACTAGTGGAACCAGTCCCTACCAGCTGGGTTTGAGCAGGGGAGTTTTAACTTATTTTTTCACGTTGTACAGTATATCACGTCACCATTGTTTATTAATCATTTGATTATAATCATCACTCACTGTATTATACAAGTGTACACTAGTAGAGCTAGCGCCGTCTTTTTCACCTTCACACAGCATAGACAATCAATCACACATAGGGGGCTGCCTGGTGATACAAAAAACTGACCCCCTGGTCAGAACAAGTGCATGGAAAGAAATATGTATCTAAAGGCGCCTGGAATGACAATGAGTATATAAAAGGATATATAAAAACCAAGCCTGTTGGATGGTCGAACGTAGCTCCTCACGGTGTGCAGATGGAAAAAGTAAGCAGGCAGTGGATATATTAGAGAGTATCCCCTCTCGATGCTGTAAGCTGCTCCCTGCTCACGGGCGTCTCTGTTGATGTGTGTACGTCAGCCGGCGTGCAGAATCTCACACAGCGCACTGGAGGGGACGCGTTTCGAAAGCTATCCGCTTTCATATACCCCTGAGGAAGAAAGCGGATAGCTTTCGAAACGCGTAGGGTGGCGATTTCAGCACCTCTGCACCACTGTGTATGGCGATTTCCCTCCACGAAATAGACGAATCTGCGTTTGCTGCTATTCAGTTAGCTTTCCGCTCGTGACGGGGAGCAGAATCTGCCTCTGCCGTTCTGGATCAGCTGGGCGTCCCCTCCAGTGCGCTGTGTGAGATTCTGCACGCCGGCTGACGTACACACATCAACAGAGACGCCGGTGAGCAGGGAGCAGCTTACAGCATGGAGAGGGGATACTCTCTAATATATCCACTGCCTGCTTACTTTTTCCATCTGCACACCGTGAGGAGCTACGTTCGACCATCCAACAGGCTTGGTTTTTATATATCCTTTTATATACTCATTGTCATTCCAGGCGCCTTTAGATACATATTTCTTTCCACAGATTTAAACTCAGAATACATTTTGAGAATCAATTAAACTTGTTAGGGTTCCCAATGAGATCTCAGAACAATTATGGAGCTCAATTTTGGTTTCAATGATTTCTGCTGTAATTACAACTTTTAATAGTCTTAAAGCACCATGCCAGCATTATTATTTAGCTAAGTATAAAAATTACACCAGAAATAACTAAGGGAGGAAAAAGGGACAGCGCGCGCTGTATTTCTTTAAAAGTTTAATATCCTAAATCGTTTAGCATTAGTTTAGTAATAATTATTTCTTGAAATATTTTTTTCCCTGTCATTTTCTGATTTTATTTCTTCAGCATTTTTTTTTCTCAGTTTGTTTGCACATTTTCTGTTAATTTCAAGCTTGCGATTTTTTCTCTTTCCATTTTAACACCCATTTTTTTATTATTCAATTAGAAAAACGTCAACTTTCAACTAATTCTCAAGTATTTGTGGCTAGTTTGAATTTTGACAAAAAAATGTGCACATCTCTTCAAATAACTAGATCAGTTGTTCATAGGCAGATCAGAATATTACAGCTGGAACTAATAATCCTGCTCACATATGACCACATCAGTGGAAGCCAGAGAGAACTTCACTGAATTGAGTTGAAAGGCTCCAATTCACAAAGCTCTTTTAACTTAGTGCTCATAACAGAACGTTGCCAAAATAGTTAACGCATGTTATTTTACCTGAGGTTACTGCATATGCACAAATCTAATACAGCTCAACCCCCTTATAACGCTGTGCTTGGGGTCCAAAGAATCACATTGTGTTATAAGCGGATCACGTTAGAAATAATGTACAATAAAATATTTAAGATACCATTAATCGTGTTGTAATGTATTCATAAATATGAAAATTGGGAGCCACGCTTGCATCACGTTATAAGCGGATTCGCGTTGTAACGGATCGCGTTATAATGGGGTTGAGTTGTAATATGCAAAAACAATGGCATTGTAAGAAAAAAATCATGGATAAAAATTTTAAATGAGCAGAACATTTTAAAAAAATCTTTGGGAAAATCAATCTTTTGTGCATACGTTTGCAAAAGTGAAGATTTTGAACCTGCAATCCTGCTCATCCTTACAAAATAGATTGGTAAATAAGTCCTCAAAAACACATGGAAATAAACACAACACTTTATGCTGATGTTCATGTGTTTTTGAGGACATATTTACTCTTCTATTTTGTTCCATTTTGGTGCACATGTGACATATTTAGGATATGATTAGAATCATGAAATGTGATACATTTTAATATATCCATGGACTTATTCTTACAAATGGGTGTCACTTTTTTTATGTACTCTTATTGCAAACAAACAACTGTTAGAACAGCGGTGCGCAAACTGGGGGGCGCACCCCCTTAAGGTGGCGCAAGATTATTTAGTGGGGGCACAGCCGGCAGGCTAGCAGACACTTCGAGCGGGCGGGCGGCTGAACAAGCTCCGTGCTGGCTGCTCTCTGATTGTTGCGGGGGCGGGGCCTTGTTGCGGGACGGGACCTTGCTGACTCTCTGCTCTCTGCTTGTTGCGGGGCCTTCCCTGCACACAGACAGCCACTCCTCCTCCTGTCTGTTTCCCCGCCTCAGTTTGCAGCAGCACGAGCAGCACACGGGGACAGGAGAACTGGAGCATGCTTAGTACTACCCCCTCCCCCCCAGGTGAAAGTGTGTGACTGTTATGATTGTGTGTGTTGTGATTGAGTATGTGTGCTGTGTCTGTGTTGTGATTGTGTGTGGGTGTTGTGATTGTGTGTTGTGTCTGTGTTGGTTGTGATTGAGTGTGTTGAGTGAGTCTGTGTGTCTGTGTGTCTGTGTGTTGTGATTATATGTGTTGTGTCTGGGTGGGTTGTGATAGAGTGTGTGTGGGTGTTGTTATTGAATGCAGCGGTGTGCAAACTGGGGAGGGGGTGCAGGCGGCGTGTGGCGAAACCTGCTGTGCGCGGGAGGGCAGAAAAGCTGTGCACGGGCGGGCAGCCGAAGAAGCTTTGCGCGGGCGGGCATCCGAAGAAGCTGTGAGCGGGCGGGCAGCCGAAGAAGCTTTGCGCGGGCGGGTAGCCGAAGAAGCTGTGAGAAGGCGGGCAGCCGAAGATGTGGGCGGGTGGCCGAACAGGATAGTGCAGATTGCGGCCACGTGATGGTGTGTGCGCGCACGGGGGCTTCGGAGATACGGGGGAGAAGCACGTCCCAGCACTGTGAAGTCAAACACCCCTCCTTTTGGTGTCTGCCCTGAAATAGCACTGTGGTCCTGCTCTCCGCTGCCAACCTGCTTCGCTGTGATCCTCTTCAAGTGAAAGGGTAGGCTGCCACTATATCAATCATACTATAAATGTACAGAAATAATAATAAAAAAATTAAAAAAGTGAAAACACAATATTGAAAACAGAAAATAAATAAAATAATACATAATACTGTAGGTAGGAGTATGGATGACACTGGGGACAGCAAGCCAAAAGCAGGGAGAATAAAAAGGCAAATGGGAGAAGGAAAAAAGGAGGGGAAGGAAAAAAAGGGGTTGGGGGAGAGGGAAGGGAAGTAGCAAAGAGGTGGATAAATGCCCCCCCAAAAGGATTGCCTTTGTGCACGTACGCTCTCCCAAGCTTGGCGCTTGGGGAGACAAACAAAATTGACTTTGAAGCGCGCTCAGCAGCAGTCAATGCACACACCCACAGCCACACACACCTACAGCCACACACACAAACACACCGAAATGGCCCCGATCCATGCCCTTCCCTCCCCCCCGCTCATGCTTGCAAAATTATGCAGGACACCCTGCACTCGTGCTTGGAGAGTTGGTGAGGTCACCGCTCTCAGCGGCAGCGTGGACGCAGCCTAATTTTGCAAGCGCGAGCTGTTGAAATAAGTACTGTATTTAGACATATTTGTATTTACATTGTATACCGTTTAATAAAGGTTTTTCTTTTTTCATGTGATTTTGATTACATCAGGCAGGGGGGGCCCGAGAAATGTCATGGATTAAAAAGGGGGCTCAGCGTAAAATGTTTGCTCACCCCTGTTTAAGTTAAAATGTCCAAAAAACTTTAAGATCTTCTTTCTAAACCCGAAATCGAAACACTAAAAAGCGAAATCACTAAACACTGCAGCAGATCCCTTTTTTTCCCTACTAAACTTCCAATTATCTTGACAAACCTACTTTTTGTCATTGTCGTGCCGTGATCCATTTGCCGTTCCCCATAAATTGAATGTGTTACACAACTTGATCACCTGCAAGAGCTGGTAGTTTCCTTTCACCCCCTTCCTTGACTCGTGATCACTGTGGGATGCCACAAAGAATACACGGTACAGTAATTAATTAATGTTGCATGAATTAATGCTCACTGCTTCTCAAGGGCATGCAATTGGTTTCTGCTTGATGTTTCCCATTGTAATATTTTATTTAAGAAAACAGTATTTTTAAGAATTCATTATTATTCAAGAAAATGTTATTCATGGAAAAACTCTCCACATGACCAAACATACTGTACTGTAATAGCTGGAATTTTTATCCTAGGTAACACAAACAAGTACAGTCTTGAAGGACATATTCATTGTACAACTCTGGAGTCAGTTTGTCAAGCGTCTCTACTCTGGGTAATATCTAACCGTACACTACTTACTCTAATACTATAACTTATTTTTTTCTTTACACAACTTCCCTTAAGTTGCGGTCCCACGTAGGACCAAATTAAACCCATTACAGTAATACACTAACGTCTGACTGTATGCTGGATATACTTAGAAACTTGAAGTTTAGCATAGGTTTTACTGCCCTTATATGTTTCAGAGAAAGTGAGGGAAGAGAGAGGGAAGAGGGGGGAGAGGCAAAGGGGGGGGGGGAGATGTAAGGGGGAGAGAGGGAAGGGTGGGATTGAGGGAAGGGGGGAGAGAGGGAATGGGGTGGAAGTGGCAAAGGGGGGAGAGATGTAATGAGGGAGAGAAGGAAGGGCGGGATAGAGGTAAGGGGAGAGAGAAAAGGTGGGGAGAGAGGGAAAGGGAGGGAGGAAAGGAGGAAAGGAGGAGAGAGAGAGAGAGAGAGAGAGAGAGAGAGAGAGCGAGAGAGCGAGAGAGCGAGAGCGAGAGAGAGAGAGAGAGAGAGAGAGAGAGAGAGAGAGAGAGAGAGAGAGAGAATGGGGTAGTGGAAAAGAGAGAATGAGAAAGGGACAATAATCATATTACCCAGGTATAGCAGGTGTGAAAGGTGAAATTGCATGCTCACACATGCGAAGAGCAGTCACTTGTTGCCAATGTGCTGGTCAGGATGTTGCCCTCTGGTGACAAAAACTATCTGGCACTCAAAGGGTTAAACTCAAAAATGATTTACAAATGCCTATACCTGTCTGATTTGTTTTCAAGAACATCCATTATATAGTTCTGTCATCCTGAACATACCTTGTAATTAATTCAATTTGGTGATATGTGGGATTACAATATTAATAAATATGTCTTATTGACTTGTGATGTAAGAGTCTTCTGGCAGGAGAAGAGGGGTCATTCAATAGCAGCTAGGGTCATCCCACTAATTTGGCCATACCGGGTATAGCAAATAAGAATAATATGGCAGTAGATGTACTGTAGGTGAAGAGAATGAGGTTCCTGAATGACAGGTGGAGTGTTTGGCAGCGGATATGCTAAAGCAAATAGCATTATTATTACTGGACTGTTGTAGTGCCATAGATCTAAGTGGAATTGGCGGTTTTGTTTTTTTAATACAGATCACTATTTTTCACATTATTTTAGGTCAATAAGATAAACCCCAGAATTCCTTCGTAATTCATTTTAATATTCAAGTATTTGTTTCAACTCAATCTTTAATGTACTGTAATCAGCAATGGGCATTAACAAGAATGCATTTGCTTATGTAACCCCTCTTATTTGCCTCAGATTGAGATGGGGCCTGAGTCTTCTTCCTTCTTATGTGGCCTTGGGTCAGATATAGGGAGGCAGACTACAGTAATGTTTATAGTACAACAGTATTTATAAGCTAATGAGTAATGATACTCAGGTACATTATGATCCTTAACAGAAAGATCATTACATGCATTCAAATTACATAGGAACATAACTCATCCAACTAAATGCTACGTGGGTTTGTGTCAGTGTCTTTCCCTGTGGCCACCCAATCCTGGGTACAGAGACCTGTGAAATGGTGCCGGCACACCATTGGACCTCTTATTTACAGTATGGATTTGTGTAGCAGGTCTGTACTTCACAAACTGCTTCAGTACCCCTTTTATCTGTCTTCTGTTGAGTATCCCCTCTGACGGTGCATGTTCCTCCTGCTGCTCTAAGATGGCTGCTCCACTAGGCCCCCTCGCAGGATCGACTGCTCTCTCTCCAGCCAGTGTCCCCTATCTGGCCTTGGGTCACAACAGTCAGTCCTGAGATCCCTCAGGCTCTTGCAGCTCTGCCGCTGTGTGCTCTGCCAGGCTTAAAGATTCCTTCTCTCAGTCCCGTCTCTCCAGAGTCCTATGTCATTGGCTGAGGCTCTGTTCATCACATGTCACATCCTGAGCACACACAAGAAAGGATGCAGGCAGGGGGCAGTGTACAGTATGTGTGTCAGCTGTATGCACTTACAAGGGGGTTACACTTATAAGAACCATGTCGGGTAATATTGTAGCTCCGTGTTGAAGTCCGCATGAATGTCTTGTTTATGAAAGGCACGGAGAATTGATTCCATATGAAAATGCATTAGTGCTGTTGTTGAAGGAGAAATACTAAAGTAGTATGCTAAAATACACAGCAACCTTTGGGGTCTATTTATGGAGCTCAGGGCGTGTGCACGCACTGCATCATATCAAAGTTGCATATTCTGTCATTTACCATTTAAATTTGTTAAATGCTTGTCATTTGTTTCTATTGCAGACCTGCCTAAGACATGTGAATGTGCTCACAAGTGATCTTTTTATGTGCTATATGCAATATGGTGGAGGTTTCTTGTTGCCTTTTTCACCCACCGTTAAAACGTGATGGTAAACCCTACAGTCTTGAAAATGCAAAGCCAGCAGTACAACCAACTTCACTCTGATGATACCCTTTAAGGTTGAAACATGTCTGTGAATGGTTTCTGGCTTTGCATCGGATTCCCATGCTGTGCTTTAAAGCTGTGTTAGGCTAAGGCCCCGCTCCCAGAGTCAGCGCACCTGCGCTGCTGACAGGCGGTGCGCTGAGATACACAGACCGCGATCTGCGGTCTGTAGGGAGCGGGAGGTGGGAGGTTTGATCGGGAGGTGGGCGGGAGGTGGCGGTTTGATCGGGAGGTGGGCGGGAGGTGGGCGGTTTGACAGGGAGGGGGGGCGTGGCTTGAGCGGAGGGACCCGCTACTCTCCCCCCCCCTCCCTCCACGGACTCGGGCTGGAGCTGGAAGGTAAGTTTAAACACACACACGCAGGCACTCATACACACACACACACACACACACACACACACACACACACACACAAGGCAGGCACTCACGCACTCAGACACATACACACACAGACAGGCACTCACGCACTCAGACACATACATACACAGACAGGCACTCAGACACACACACACAGAGAAAGGCACTCACCTGCTTTCACTCCACACTCCTCCCCGCTCCCCGAAGCCTCTCCTCCTCCCGCAGCCTCCCCTCCCCATTGGCTCACAGCCACACACGTCACGCGTCAACGCTAGGAAACACCATTCTCTGGTGTCTCCAGCGGCTGACGCGCTACAGCGTGTAGTCAGCTGTGCAGCCAGTGGGGACCGGGACCGGCTCGCGAGGATTCCCCTGCTGGTGGGGAACTCGCGACCCGCCGCCCGCGCCAACGAGCGCAGCGGGACCGAGGCCTTAACAGCGAGCATTAGCTTATATGGGCTCAATGTAACAATGGTTTTTCAGACAAAAGGTGACACATTGTGTGCTCATTGTCATTTCCCAGAATCCCTTGCTGCAGTGGAAGCACTGTATGCTGGGGATAAAGGTGAAAGGCAGGGTTGCAGACCTGCCTAAGACATGTGAATGTGCTCACAAGTGATCTTTTTATTTACTATATATATATATATATATATATATATATATATATATATATATACATACATATATATACTTTTTAAGTCTCGGGGGTGGAGTCGATGACGTCCAGCCTATCCCAATATGTTGATTATTACCTTCAACCGCTAGTAGCTAAGCTTAGGTCTCATATTAGGGATACGCTGCACATCATTGACTCCATCTCTGAGATAAAATGGAAGCCAACTTACATCTGGGCTACATGCGATGTGTCTTCATTATACACAAGCATAGATCATTCCAGGGGGGTTGAGGCTGTGAGTTTCTGGCTTGACAAAGAAAACAAATTTTCTGCAGTTCAAAAATGTTTTTTGTTGGATTGTATAGATTTTATTTTGAAGCACAAATATTTTTTTTTTCGACACCACTTTTTATTTGCAGATCTGTGGAACGGCCATGGGAACGAGATTCGCCCCTAGCTATGCCAATTTGTACATGTGATTTTGGGAGGAGTTGTACGTTTGGCAATGTGCTAGGCTTGGGGCGGGTCTCATGTACTATGGCCGTTTCATAGATGAATTGATTTTTATTTGGGAAGGGGAGGAGTCAGTTTTTAGGGACATTCTGGATGCATTTGATTTCAACAAAATGGGCCTTAAATTTACATATGAGGTAAGCTCCAAATCAGTAGTTTTTCTCAATCTTGAACTAAGTGTAGATGAGGAGCTCAATATTATTACAAAAACATACTTTAAATCAGTGTCTGTAAACAGGTAAATGCATGCAGAGAGTAACCATGCAGAACGCTAGTTGAATAATACCTGTATACCACTAGGGCAGTTGCATCGTTTAAAACGAAACTGTAATTTTATATCAAAGTCTGTTACCCTAGGGAAGAAATTTGCTAAGAAAGGGTTTAGCTCTAAGCTATTAGAAGATTCCTTTGATAAAGTTAATTCATTGGATAGAAAATCGCTTCTAGCTAAATCTGGAGAAAATAAAAATAAAACCAAGAACAAATACAGTACTCTAGGTCTGCCACTTTGAATGAGTCAGCCCCCAGATTTATTACGGATTTTAACCAATCTACTCGTGAAATTTGTAAAATTGTCAACAAAAATTGGGGCATTTTAAAGTGTGATCCCAATTTGGGGTTTGACTTGCCGTTAAGGTGCCAATGGTATTTCGGAAAGCCCGTAATATAAAAAATGTACCGGCACCTAGTAGGGTTACGAGTGGTGCGGCGTCTACTGTTAAGACATCTGGAATTCATGGGAATTTTAGGTGTGGCAGGACCCGCTGCATCACTTGTGGGCATCTAGTGGTGTCCAATCAGTTTGTATCACTCGTAAAGGGGAGCACGGATAGGGTCCAGGGAACCATCAATTGCCTTAATATGTATGTCATATACCTATTATACTGTAGTTGCGGCCAACAGTATGTTGGTCGCACTACGAGGCCACTTTGTGCATGGTTTCTTGAGCACCGTAGAAATATCATTGTCAGGATCGCCTAGACCTCCTGCTTAGCCATAGTTCTTCTTTGTCCACTGGGTGTGCTGCTGTCTTCTGTTTCCTCTGGGTTCCTCTGTCTGCCTGTCTGTCTTCTTGTTGCTCCTGTCTCTGTCCTTTATAGCTTCTGCTTCCTGGTTGGTTCAATTGCCTTTGCTTGAAGTCAGACTCCTAATGCACATGCCTCTGATCCTGATCTGTTCTCTGTACCTGTATTATTGAAGTCTGTTCACAGTAAAAGCCCTTGCTGGTAATCTGGCTTGTCCCTGTTTGTTCCTGTTCTCAGTCCCTGCCCCCAGACCTGTCCTTGCTCCCCTGTCCTGTTCCAGTCTCCTCGTTGCCGACCTCTGCTTGTTACCTGACTTCGCTACCTGCCACCTGCCTCGGACCTCTGCTTGTTTCCTGACTTCGCTACCTGCCGCCTGCCTCGGACCTCTGCTTGTGACCCCTACTACGCTCGTGCTGTTCCGGCCACCGAGATCCTACCCGCCACAGGAGTCTCCCATGACAGAAAGCAAAGGCCACTTCTGGACCTCGCTGGAACAGATTCTTCTTCTGCCTGCACCCTTTCCTGCCTGCTGCAGCAGACCACATCCGCATGGTTGAAGATAAGTACTTTCGTTTCTTTTTTGGAAATCCCAGTTGGGAAGGTTTTTTTTGCTGCTTTGTGTTCTGCAAGAATTATTGCGTTCATAACGAAAAAACATTTTTGCTGAGACTAGAACTGTTGCTGCAGAGACTAGTGCACCTTTCGTTGAGATTTTTCTTTTGTGCAGTGCCTGGGTTAACCCTTGCAGTACCTGTTGTCACCTTTTAGACTCTGACTTTTCATTCCCTGGACAAGGCTTGTCTCTGCATCACTGGTTGGACCACTACTGTTCACAGGGTTCCCATTTCAAAAGACAAGAGTGCTTCCATTATTTTGTTACTGCATACTGTGACTCTGGAGTACCAGAGTTTCATGGCTCAAGTTGGCGCAAAACTGGAAGCCGCTGAGGTGTCAAGGATTGGACTTCGGCTGAAGTGGATCCCAGTGGCAGGAACAGCAGGGAGCGAAGTCAGGAAACAAGCAGGGGTCCGAGGCAGGCGGCAGGTAGCGAAGTCAGGAAACAAGCAGAGGTCGGCAACGAGGAAACTGGAACAGGATGATAGCAATAGCTAGCACAGCAGTAAACACAGGAACCTTGCAGAAGCTAAGGAACCAGTATAAACAGGCAAAGAGGAACACGAAAGGGAGGTTTATATAGGCAGGCTGGGAGGTGGAGCACAGGTGCAGAGGTGTCAGGTATCAGAGTCTGGAATGTTCCTTAGTTTAACAGCAGCACTCCCGGTGGGCAAGTATAGGTACTGCAGGCTAGAACCAGACATTGAGAGTGGCAGCAGTCCCGGTGGCCAAGCATGGGAACAGCAGGCTAGAGAATATGACATTACTCCCCCCTCCCAAGAGCGTTCTCCGGACAATCCTTGCTAGGCTTGTCTGGATATCTCCGGTGAAAGGCTTTGACTAGTCGTGGAGCATGTACAGAATCTTTGGGTTCCCAAGACCTTTCCTCTGGGCCATAGCCCCCCCAGTGAACCAGGTACTGTAGTTTCCCTCGGTGTAACCTGGAATCCAAAATTCTCTCCACAATGAATTCCTCTTCGTTATCCACGAGGACGGATTCAGGGGGAGGAAGTCTCCGTCCAGGAAACGGATTCTCACAGAAAGGTTTCAGCAGAGAAGAATGAAACGCAGGGTGTATTTTGATGGTCTCAGGAAGCTCTAATCTGAAGGACACTGGATTTATTAGTGCTGAGATGCGAAATGGCCTGATGTATTTTTGGCCCAATTTAATGGTTGGAACCTTTAGACGTAGATTTCTTGTAGAAAGCCAGACTTTATCCCCGACTTGAAATCCTGGGGAGGGTCTGCGGTGTTGGTCTGCTGCTCTTTTGTACTTTACTTGAGTCTCACGAAGTGTCTCTTTGAGGGTCTCCTGGATGTTTCGCAGAGTCTCCAGTTTCTCTGTAACTGCCGGAATGGGGCCCGAAGATGGAAAACGAGGAATAAAGGTTGGATGAAATCCATAATTTGAGAAAAAGGGGCTCTTCTGAGTCGAAGAATGATATGAATTGTTGTATGAAAACTCAGCTATTGGTAGGAAATCAATCCAGTCATCCTGGAGATGACAAACAAAACATCGTAAGTACTGTTCCAAAGTCTGATTGGTCCTTTCTGTTTGGCCATTGGATTGTGGATGATAGCCAGACGATAAATTTAAACGAATTCCTAGAGAGGAACAGAAGGTCCTCCAAAATTTTGAAGTGAATTGTACCCCTCTATCGGATATGATCTCATCAGGAGCCCCGTGAAGCCGAAACACCTCTTTCACAATCAACTTGGCTGTCTGGTCTGCAGAAGGAAGATTCAGTGCTGCAATGAAGTGAGCCATCTTTGTAAGTCGATCCACCACTACCAGGATGGTATTATGTCCACTTGATCGGGGCAGGTCAACAATAAAATCCATTGATATGGACCCCCAAGGACGAGTTGGAACCGGAAGGGGCTGCAGTAAACCCACAGGTGATGCTCGAGGGGTCTTGGTCCTAGCACAAGTCTGACAGGAGAGGACATAGTCTTTAACATCTTGTGCTAATTTAGGCCACCAAAAAGAGCGAGACAACAGTTCCTGTGTCTTGAGGACACCTGGGTGACCAGCGGGTCGGGAGTCGTGCATTAATTGGAGCACCTCTAATCTTACCTCCTTAGGGACGAACAGACGATCCTTACAGTTGCAGAGACCATCACATAGAAATAGTTCTGCTTCCGGAGGAGGGTTTTTAAGAAAAGAGTCATTTGAGTAGGCTCCCTTTATTTGTGTGAGGAGATCGGCGGAGAATGTGACGCCCAAAAAATTTCTTTTTGGAAGAATAGTTTTTTCCTGCTCTTTGTCGGAACTAGGATTAGGAAAGGACCGTGACAAGGCGTCGGCTTTTCCATTCTTGGAGCCAGGGCGGTAGGAGATGTGGAACTGAAATCTTTCAAAGAAGAGAGCCCACCTGGCTTGTCGCCCAGACAGTCTCTTTGCGGATCGAATGAATTCTAAGTTCCTGTGATCCGTAAAGACCTTAATTGGGTGATTGGCCCCCTCCAGTAGATGTCTCCACTCAGAGAATGCAGCTTTTATAGCTAAGAGTTCTTTGTTTCCGATGTCATAATTTCGTTCAGCTGTTGACATTTGGTATGAATAAAAGGCACATGGATGAAGGAGCATCTTGGGTCCAATTCTTTGTGACAGAATGGCACCAACAGCGGAGTCGGGTGCATCCACTTCCAAGATGAATGGTAATTCTGGATTTGGATGGATGAGGATAGGGGCAGATGTGAAGAGTGACTTCAATTGTTCGAATGCCGCATTCGCTTTAGGAGACCATTTGAAGGGGAATTCCTTCCGTGTGAGTTGGGTGATTGTGGCAATAATGCCAGAGAAATTTTTAATAAAACGTCTATAGAAATTGGCAAAACCCACAAATCTCTGAATGTCCTTTTCATTCCGAGGGATTGGCCATTCCACCATGGCTTGAATCTTGCCTGGGTCCATACTCAAACCCTCGGGAGAGATGATGTAACCGAGAAATTGCATGCTGGTTTTTTCGAATTCACATTTTTCTAACTTGATGTATAATTTGTACTTACGGAGACGCTCAAGGACAATTCGGACATGTCTCTGGTGATCCATGATGTTATCTGAGAAGACTAGGATGTCATCCAGGTATGCCACTACGAATTGGTCCAATAACTCTCGGAGGATATCATTTATTAAATGCTGGAAGGTAGCAGGGGCATTACAGAGTCCGAAAGGCATCACCAGATATTCATAGTGCCCATAACGGGTTGGGAAGGCTGTTTTCCATTCGTCACCGGGTCGAATGCGGACCAAATTATACGCTCCTCTGAGATCTAATTTGGTAAAGATTTTGGCTGACTGAATTCTTTCCAATACTTCAGGAATCAGAGGTAATGGGTACCTGTTCTTCACCGTTATCTTATTTAGTTCCCGATAGTCAATGCAGGGGCGTAGAGAACCGTCTTTCTTTCCCATAAAGAAGAGCGCAGCGCCTGCAGGAGAAGTAGAGGGTCGGATAAAACCCTTTGATAGATTCTCCTGTAGGTAGTCATTGAGGACCTTCAATTCCGGTTCTGAGAGGGAATAAATTCTTCCAAACGGAATAGCAGCACTCGGTAATAATTCAATGGGACAGTCATAAGAGCGATGTGGGGGAAGCGTATCCGCGTTCTTCTTATCACACACATCTAAAAACTCAGAGTAAGGAGCCGGCAAAAGATTTTCTTGAGACGAGGAAATCTTATGTATTCCTACACACTCTGGTATAGGAGTTTTAGGTAGACAGGCTAGCTGACAGTGCTCCGAGGGAAACGTGAGTGTCTTGGTCTTCCAGTCGATTAGTGGGTTATGGATCATGAGCCATGGAATTCCCAGAATCACTGGAAACAAAGGTGATGGAATGAGACCAAATGAAATCTTCTCCTGGTGATTGGGCTCCATGATTAGTGTTAAGTTACTGGTTTCATGGGTAACAGGTCCAGAGCTCAAGGGAGAACCGTCAACGACTTCCATCCTTTCTGGCGATTCCTTGGCTACAAATGATACCGAATTGTTCTTGGCAAATTCTATGTCCATAAAATTTACTGCCGCCCCTGAGTCGACATTACTGTGGTTGAAAAACGATGTGTTCCTTCCTCGATGATAATAGGAACCAGGAGGTGAGGGTGTAGCGAAGGAGGGTTATCTTTCCTTTGAGAAGCAGAGAGAACAGTTTTTGAAATAGCGTGCAGCTGATTTCTTCTAGGGCTCTGGAAAGAAGACCGCCTGGACTTGTTTGGGCAATCAGCAAGATAGTGCCCATCGTTTCCGCAATATAAACAGAGATCTTCTGTTCGGCGTCTATTCCTTTCCCCGGTTGAGATGGGTCCCCGCAGTTTATTTACTTGCATCGGCTCCTCCTCAGTCTCCCTGGAACGTCTTGGGGTACTGACATCTCTAAACCCGGGGTTGCTTGGCATGAACCCCTGTCTCTCCAATCGTCTTTCCATAAGCCTGCGATCAATTTGGATGCATAAACGGACAAAGTCCTGAAATCTCTCTGGGGTCTCCACCCGGGCTAGTTCGTCTTTAACTTGCTCCGAGAGACCCTGCCGAAAATGATATTTCTGCGCGGCCTGATTCCACTCAGTATCGTTAACCCATCTGCGGAATTCAGCGGCGTACTCAGCTGCCGAGCGTCTTCCTTGACGAAGATTGTTCAGAGTTGCCTCAGCGGTTGCACTACGATTTGGGTCATCAAAAATAAGACTCATGGCATCGATGAACTCCTCCAGGTCCCTTAGTAGTGGGCTATCATGTTCTAACATAGGGGAGACCCAAGCAAGGGCCTCATCCTTGAGCAGGGTTATGATCAGTCCAACCTGGGCTTCATTGGTATTATAGATGGTAGGCTGAAGCTTGAACACATGTCTGCATTGATTAAGGAAATCCCGAAAAGATTGTCTTTTTCCTCCAAATTTTTCCGGAAGGGTTACACGGGGCGCGGTTTGCACAGTCAGAGTCTTTTGAACAGATGCGGTGATTAAAGCTGCACGTAGTTCACGGTTTTCAGCTTCTGCGGCGGCAGCTCGTTCCTCTGAGCAGAGGGCACATCTTTCCGCGCGGACGACACATTCTTCCCAGCGGGCATCACGTTCTACCTGGCGGGCATCCTGTTCTTTCCGGAGGGTATCCTGTTCTTCCACGTGGCCAAGACGTTTGATAAGGTGTCCTTGTTGTTCTTGGAAACCAACCATGATACGTTGTAAGTCCTGCAGTGTCCGAGCCTGGGCCAGGTTTGTTCCGGCGGAATCCATGGTAGGGCCTGTTTATTCTGTCAAGGACTGGACTTCGGCTGAAGTGGATCCCAGTGGCAGGAACAGCAGGGAGCGAAGTCAGGAAACAAGCAGGGGTCCGAGGCAGGCGGCAGGTAGCGAAGTCAGGAAACAAGCAGAGGTCGGCAACGAGGAGACTGGAACAGGATGATAGCAATAGCTAGCACAGCAGTAAACACAGGAACCTTGCAGAAGCTAAGGAACCAGTATAAATAGGCAAAGAGGAACAGGAAAGGGAGGTTTATATAGGCAGGCTGGGAGGTGGAGCACAGGTGCAGAGGTGTCAGGTATCAGAGTCTGGAATGTTCCTTAGTTTAGCAGCAGCACTCCCGGTGGGCAAGTATAGGTACTGCAGGCTAGAACCAGACATTGAGAGTGGCAGCAGTCCCGGTGGCCAAGCATGGGAACAGCAGGCTAGAGAATATGACATGAGGAGAGGAATTGCCACTTCAACACAGAACTATGTTCATTGAGAGAGATCTTCGAAGGGTTAAATAGCAGTTTTGAAATGGTAACCCAGGAGTGCAAGTATCTCTATGTCCAAGTCAGTGAAGGAGATAAGAAACTCCATAAATTAGGAGAGGAGAAGAAACAGTTGGCCCAGGAAAAGTTAGAATTGCAGACAGCACTGCAGGATGCAGAGAGAGTGCTGCAAGAAGAACGTGTCTCCCTGGAGCGGCGCACACAAGCAGAAAATATGCTGCAGAGTCAGCTGCGAGAACTGCATACACATCTGCAGGACACCAAGGAGAAATGGGTGAATGCTGAAGAAAAGCAGCGAGTACTGCAGGAAGAAAGTTTCCAGACTGCCAACAAAATAAAGATGCTGCAAGAGTATTTGAGTACCCAGTGTGTCCCCAAAGAACAGCATGAGGAGCTAAAGGCCACACTGAGCTTAACCAGAGCCTCGCTGGAGGAAGAGCTAAAGCTAGCAGCTGAACACACCTCTCAGCAACTCACAGCGCTGCAGGCGCAGATCGCTGAGCTCAAGACACAGCTTGCCAAAAAGGAGGAGAGAGAGAAGGTGTCCGTCTGTCAAGTGGCTGGCCTGACACAGCACTATGAGGTAAAAATGGCCGATGCCTGCAAATTATTGGACCACACAGCCCGTGATAAGGTCCGGCTGCAGCTGGAGCTGGACAATGCCCGGGAGGAGTACCGGCAGCTGCAGAGCAGAAATGAAGAAGAGGAAACATATTTAAGCTTTACTCTGAGTCAGCTGGGAGATATGGAGTCGCGACTCAACTCCAAAGAAGCCGAACTGACAACTGCATTGAGTGGGAAAAGAAGTGCAGAAGGACAGCTTCAAGAGCTGAAAACTCAAATAGCTGGTCTTAATGAGAATTTAGGTGATACCACGAAACGGGAGTCACAAAAAGAGACCATGGAGCGTGAATTCTATGTTCCCACTTACCCATGTGAAAAGTCTGCACCCGCCCTTGATGCCCACATTCCTGATGTCCATGCCTCTGCAATGGAGTTGAACGTATCCATTGGGAAGTTTCAGATTCCAAAACTAAAAGAGATATATTGGTCACAAAAAGAGACCACGAAGAGTGAACTCTGTGTCCCCACTGACTCATGTGGAAAGGCTGCACCTGTCTTTCATGCCCACATTTCTGATGTCTCTGCCCCTGCATTTGGGTTGAACGCGCCCATTCGGAGGTTCCTTGCAGCACCCAATGTACCTGTGGAGTACCCTCTGCCCGCTGACAAACCCCCAGAGGTGGGTCACCTTGAGTCCTCTTTTCACCAAGGCCTCCGTGAAGAGCCTGGAGGATCGTCCGGAGAACACTCTTGAGAGGGGGGAGTAATGTCAGGATCGCCTAGACCTCCTGCTTAGCCATAGTTCTTCTTTGTCCACTGGGTGTGCTGCTGTCTTCTGTTTCCTCTGGGTTCCTCTGTCTGCCTGTCTGTCTTCTTGTTGCTCCTGTCTCTGTCCTTTATAGCTTCTGCTTCCTGGTTGGTTCAATTGCCTTTGCTTGAAGTCAGACTCCTAATGCACATGCCTCTGATCCTGATCTGTTCTCTGTACCTGTACCTGTATTATTGAAGTCTGTTCACAGTAAAAGCACTTGCTGGTAATCTGGCTTGTCCCTGTTTGTTCCTGTTCTCAGTCCCTGCCCCCAGACCTGTCCTTGCTCCCCTGTCCTGTTCCAGTCTCCTCGTTGCCGACCTCTGCTTGTTACCTGACTTCGCTACCTGCCGCCTGCCTCGGACCTCTGCTTGTACCTGACTTCGCTACCTGCCGCCTGCCTCGGACCCCTGCTTGTGACCCCTACTATGCTCGTGCTGTTCCGGCCACCGAGATCCTACCCGCCACAGGAGTCTCCCGTGACAATCATTAATGGTTTGACCAGTCATAATATATAGGCATTTTGATTTGGTGCATAAAAGAGATCCTGCTACACTCAAAATTCAGGTTTTAGAGTATATATCACCACATACATTGGGAGGTGACCGATTTAAAACACTCTGCAAACGTGAGGCTTATTGGATTTACCAGCTGGCCACTATGGCACCTGGTGGGTTCAATGAGTCTCTCGACATTAGTACTATTGTCTAGATGTTCTCAGTCTTTCTCTGTAATACTGGGTCACTCCCTGTAGTATGGCCTGTCCGGCTCTGTTCCTCTGCTCTCTCTTTCCTTCTCCACCCCTGGTGTGTAGGTTGGGTGGTATACGGGTTGTTTGGTAACTGTAACATCTTTGCCAACCTGTGTGCCACCCTGTTCTGAATAAATTCAGAATTTTTATTCATTTTTGAGATTTTTTATATGGGCGTGCATGTAGATCAACAAGTTATTTATATTGTATTTTTTCCTTTTTTCTTTTCCAGGAAAAAGTGGATTAGTATTGTGTATATATATATATATATATAGTTAGAAAAATCTTTTCTGGGTATGATTATATTATACATGTATTAGGATGGGTTTTGTTGCCTATCATTATCGCTGTTATCATTATCTCTGCTAGCTACTGTTATGTGATATATTAGTCCCTATAATGGGTCCTTACTATTAGCTTCAGGGATCCATTTTTGTAATTAGACATTGTCTGTTTGTTGAATTTATTTATTAATTTATTTATTTAATAGTTGTTTATGTATATTTAATTATTTCTATTTTAAATAGTTGAAGTTGTTTAGTTTCCCTCCTTATTTGCTATTTGGCTTAGCATTGAGTATATAACAATGTCTTAATGTATGAGAGGGTCCTGAACGGCTTTCCTAGCAACCCGTTTGCTATTTAAAGCTCCTTATGGCTAGTTAGTAATATCCTTTGAAAAAGTCACTTCACGTGACGAAACGCATCAGGACGTTTGCAGCGTCATTACGTCATCACTGGGGGACGGTGAATCGTGGCCGGATCGCGTCTCCAGTGCTGCAGGAGGCTATCAGCATCGTGTTCTCATTGGAGTTAGCTGTGTACGCTGGGACTTTTTGATGCTAAGGACCCAGGTCTTCCCTAAGCTGTGTGAGGTCACTTGAGGACTCTGTTTTTCGCTGCCGACGGCTTACCAACCCAATGAGGCGGTGACTATATGTGTTCACAACTGCCTGTTTATATGTTTTCCTTGTAAGTGAGCCTGTTTCCTCAAACCCTATATCCCTTGTCAATAAATATCATAGATTTTATGCTATGGGCCGTGCGCCTTCTGTTCTTCTTGTTATATATATATATATATATATATATACACAGTGTTCGACAAATCACCCAAAAATCTACTCGCCCAACCAAAAAATCTACTCGCCACCTAGTCCCGCCCCCAACCCCGCCCCCAACCCCGCTGTAAAATAAAATATATATATAAAATACATTTAAGAAATTCCTAGTCAGAACAACATTCGTTTTTGACATAAATGTATTTATTGTATTACATTATACTACAATTAGTCCTTGTTACGTGTGTGTGTGTGTGTGTGTGTGTGTGTGTGTGTGTGTGTGTGTGTGTGTGTGTGTGTGTGTGTGTGTGTGTGTGTGTGTAAATGTCAGATCTAGAAATAAAAGCCAGATGTGAATGACTAGTTTCCTGAACCCCTTAACCAGGACGTCCCCGCTTCACAATATCTAAAGCAGCAATCCCGCCTGAGATCATACCTGATCCGCAGTCCCTCAATGTCCAGGTACCCTCATTCCCGCAATGTTATACATTGGAGGGGAGGTGTTCCCTACCTGTCTTCTGGGTTAGGGGGGATTCCGATGTCTTCCATGTGATCCGAGTTAGATCTGGAAGAAAGCCGTATAGGTTATTTTGGTGTAGTATAGGGCAGTTAAGATATATAGGGTAAATAAGATATCCAGATACAGAGAGGGGAGAGAGAGGACGGGAGGGAGAGACAGAGAGAGGGGAGAGAGAGACCAGAGAGGGGGGAGACCAGAGAGAGGGGAGAGAGAGACCAGAGAGGGGGTAGACCATAGAGAGGGGAGAGAGAGACCAGAGAGGGGGGAGACCAGAGAGAGGGGAGAGAGAGACCAGAGAGGGGGGAGACCAGAGAGAGTGGAGAGAGAGACCAGAGAGGGGGGAGACCAGAGAGAGGGGAGAGAGAGACCAGAGAGGGGGGAGACCAGAGAGAGGGGAGAGAGAGACCAGAGAGGGGGGAGACCAGAGAGAGTGGAGAGAGAGACCAGAGAGGGGGGAGACCAGAGAGAGGGGAGAGAGAGACCAGAGAGGGGGGAGACAAGAGAGAGGGGAAAGAGACCAGAGAGGGGGGAGACCAGAGAGAGGGGAGAGAGAGACCAGAGAGGGGGGAGACCAGAGAGAGGGGAGAGAGAGACCAGAGAGGGGGGAGACCAGAGAGGGGGAGAGAGAGACCAGAGAGGGGGGAGACCAGAGAGAGGGGAGAGAGAGACCAGAGAGAGGGGAGACCAGAGAGAGGGGGTGACTGACTGACTGGGGGGGAGGTGACTGACTGACTGGGGCAGGGCTGACTTGGGCAGGGGGGATGACTGATTGGGGGGTACCTCTGGTGTCACACACATACTCCCATACACACATACACATTATCACACACACACACACACACACACACACACACACACACACACACACACACACACACACACACACACACACACACACACACACACACACACACACACACACACACACCACACCACACCACACCACACCACACTCCCATACACACACACACACACACACACACACACACACACACACACACACACACACACACACACACACACACACACACACACACACTCCCATATACACACACACACTCCCATATACACACACACACTCCCATATACACACACACACACTCCCATATACACACACACACTCCCATATATACACACATACACTCCCATATACACACACACACTCCCATATACACACACATGCACTCCCATATATACACACACACACTCTCTCCCATACACACACACACACACACACACACACACACACACACACACACACACACACACACACACACACACACACACTCCCATATACACACACACACTCCCATATACACACACACACACACACACACACACACACACACACACACACACACACACACACACACTCCCATATACACACACACACTCCCATATACACACACACACACACTCCCATATACACACACACTCCCATATACACACACACACTCCCATATATACACACATACACTCCCATATACACACACTCCCATATACACACACATGCACTCCCATATATACACACACACACTCTCTCCCATACACACACACACACACACACACACACACACACACACACACACACACACACACACACACACACACACACACACACACACACACACTCCCATATACTGCTGCGGCCAAGTTTATTCGAGCATTTGCCCGTTCTTGGCCGCAGCAGTAGCCTGGCAGCGGAAGAGCGCCCTCCGATCGGGGCGCTCTCCCTACCGCTGCCGGGTCCGCCGGGTCCCCCGGAACCCCCTGCCGCCGTCCCGCACATCGCGGGACACCAGGGCTCCCTCGGGGAGCCCTGGACGCGCGTGCAGGGGGCGCTGGCTCCCGAAGACGCGTGACCGCGCGTCTATGACGCGCGGCACGCCGAGGGGCGGCCACTAGCAAGCCGGGAAATCTCCCGGCTTGCGGAACCGGCCACACTTTAATAAAGTGTGTCGGTAGTGTACACACACACTCTCCCATACACACACACACTCCCATACTCTCCCATATACACACACACACTCCCATACTCTCCCATATACACATATACACACACTCCCATACACACACACACACACACACTCCCATATATACACACACACACACACACTCCCATATATACACACACACACACACACACACACACACACACACACACACACACACACACACACACACACACACACACACACACACACACACATATATACACACACACACACTCCCCCATATACACACACACACTCCCATATACACACACACACACACTCTCCCATACACACACACTCTCCCATATACACATACACACACACACACACACACACACACACAGCTCCCATATACACACACACACACGCTCCCATATATACACACACACACACACACACACTCTCTCTCTACACACCTTTTGGAAAGGCCGCGACCAGCACCACCACGCTCCCCCCGCCGCCCATCTCCTGCTCCGTGGGGACCTGATGGGGCATCCCCGCTCCCATCTCCCGCCGCGCTCTATGATGCGGGACTGTGGGGAAGCGGAGACATGATGGTGTATCCCCGCTCCCATCTCCAGCCGCGCTCTATGACATGGGACAGGGGGGAAGCGGGGACATGAGGGGCATCCTCGCTCCCATCTCCCACCGCGCTCTCTGACACATGACCGGGGGGAAGCGGGGACATGAGGGGACATCCCCACTCCCATCTCCCGCCGCGCTCTCTGACGCGGGACCGGGGGGAAGCAGGGGGGGGGGTAAGCAGGGACATGAGGGGCATCCCTGCTCCCATCTCCATAACTTCGGGCAGCAGGAGCGCCGGGGACGTGAGGGAGGGAGGGGGGGGGGAAGGCACAGATGGTACTTACTGTGTCCTCCATGGGAAAAGAATGGCTGCTCGTTAGGGGCGGGCTCATATAGAGCCTTGGCACGTGCCCACAAAGCCTGGGAGAGCGCGCCAATCAGCAAGCAGGTAGGGGGAGTTTTTTTTTTTTTTTTTTCAGCGCGAGCAGGGAAAATTCAGCGCGAGCAGGGAAATTTAAAAAAACAAACACGTGTGCTGCTTGGGCCAATATTTACTCGCCCGGAGGTTAAATCCTCTCA
The DNA here is from genome assembly GCF_040206685.1 of Ascaphus truei. Classification (NCBI taxonomy): domain Eukaryota; kingdom Metazoa; phylum Chordata; class Amphibia; order Anura; family Ascaphidae; genus Ascaphus; species Ascaphus truei. The sequence continues at coordinate 330,138,661 of NC_134484.1, forward strand.
CCCCAGGCATGTAAATGTATATGATTGTCGAACACTGTATATATATATATATATATATATATATATATATATATATATATATATATATATATATATATATATATATATATATATATTTATATATATATACTGTATATGAATAAAATGAAACAAGGCAGCAGGCACTCTGTAAACAATGAAACACTGATGCTTATCCCATATGCGATATTGAAACAGCAGATATTACCAGATCTTCATCCGGAAAGAAAAGACAGCACACAGCCAAGTTGAAATGACAATATATTGAGGTAACAAAACCCAAGGCACTACATCCGACGTTTCGGTCAGCTACATGTGACCTTCCTCAGGGATGTATATATACCCATACATATATACATTTTAATTTATGGTGGGTGAAAAAGGCAACAAAAAACCTCCACCGTTAGTTTTAATCATTCATTATTATCCGTCATATTGTTCTTCTGGGCAAAAATGATTGATTAGGAGATTTACGGTTCATATTACAGGAAACTTTAGGGTCACTGAATCCGGGAGTTGAGCCATTAACTTAAGACAATACACACTTAAAAAAAAAAAATCAAGTATCACTGAGTGTGGCGGCAGAAAGGGGGGGGGGCGGTCTAGGTATCAATGCAGAGAAAAGTTTGGATACACTGGTCTATTTTTTTGTGTCATATGTATGAATCGATTTCTTAGAACTGGTGCAGCATATAAAAATGAAACTGCTTCAGTTCTGGCACAAGTTTGAGGGGGAAAAAGAAGGGAATAAGAATGATGTACACAAACTCAGAATTGCATACATCTTACTCCAACCTAGAAGCTTGTGCTGACAGGATAAAATCATAGATAAATACTTTGGAACATTGATGCAGAATAAAAATGCTTACGTTTATTTAAAAATTGCCTTAAATGCCTTAATGCAGCTGAGCAGGAACATTTTAATGCTGTGACAACACAAAGGCACTAAACACATGGGCTTTCTAATTAAATGCAGAAAATGTAAAAACGTAGATGCACTCAGCTTGCAACGTCTATATGTGGGGCCCTAGATAACGGCACTCACATAAACTTGCTTTTAAGGAAAATGTATTTGTTGACAGTGATAAACTTTTGGTCCTTACAGGGATCATTGTCATGATAAAGATATGTGGACTGAGTTTACAAAATATACCCCCTGTACCAAGGTGCCGTGGGAAAGTAATGGCACCAATATCCATAACTATCATTGCTAAACAATAGTAGGCAACACGCCTGGTGTATGAGAGTGTAATTACAGAGAAAGACTCATCAGAATCTTACATCATAATTACTTCTTAAAATCTCTCATCATATATCAGAATCCATCATACATTATAATCACTTATATAACATAACCAAACCCCATAAACTCCACACGACCCAGTATGGCACCACTGAAACTGAACACGCCAATGCAGGGCTAATTAAAAACCTTTAAACTAGCCTAAGCTCGCCACAATAGAAACCACCTCCACCGCACCAGTGAGTGCCGTCCTACCAGAACCCCCCTCATTCCTCTAAGTCAATATGCTGGACAAACAAACCACCAACGCCTCTAACAAAGTGGGACATGGCTTTGTTTAGCCTGCGTCTGCACTGCTCCACTGTCCTTTAATCCATGGCCCCAATCCAGCACAACTGTGGGACAATCTCTGACCACACAACCAATGTACCTGGAAGATACTGTAGATGAGGATATAGGAGAAATCATGCTTCATATCAATGAAACCCAAATCATATCCACCTGCAGGGAGTAAAGAACCTCTGGCCTTGCAAACTTAGCACAATTTCATGAAATATCTGCCAAAACCTGCACCCAATGCATGTCCCTCCACCCAATCATAAAATGCTTGCACCACAAGCATCAAGACCCAGATGTCTCCCATATGGACGACATTCACTCTCTTGCATGCACCCACAATATACGAGTCAACAAAGACCCAAATAAATGAGGCAGCAGTATTTAGATGAACAATTAACTAAAGGACAAGAAAATAAATTGAAATAACATGCTCACTGCAAGCAAAAATAAGTTGCAAAGCTATGACCCTCCCATCTCCCAATCCTCTTAATGACCTCCTCCCCCAGGCCTAGTCTAACTGCCACAGTTGTCACCCCTATTTAGAATGAATGAGTCCCATATAATGAACGATCCATGCCCAGCTTAGCCAAACATGCCTTAAAAGCCCGTGAAAATTAGTAGCGGGATATAGGTGAACTATCTTGGTGAATTAAATAATGCCCACTCCCCTGGGCCTGATGATGTGATAACTACGCATCACTTGCACTGGGTAAATAGGAGAACTTCCTAAACCCCCAATATGAATCTAAGCCCCAAGATCCTCCTGATCTGTCTTTGATTTACAAATAAAGACTGGCACACAAGCTGGGTTGATTAATACCTCACCAAGGAAGAGGCCACCCAAAGCCATTTTGGAATTTGGGACCAATTCGCCCACACTTAAGGCACAAAAAAATCCAGAATAAAAGCCACGTTAAACAGACTTGCTTTGAAACCAGAAAAAACATATTGAAGAGGACACTGCCAACAACTCCCGTAGGACGACCAGGGTGACTGGCTGTCTACCATCACCAAGTGCATGTACCTTCCTCCCTCCTAACATCATTCTCTTAACATCTTTGTGATGTCCTCCCATCCCAAATCATGAACATGAATGATAAACCCGCTAAGAACCTGACCACTGATGCTCGGCCAGACCAACCTCCTTTTTTTTATGAACAGTGTGATTACAGCAGAAAAACACACTACATCCATACTGGGACAACCTAACCCTGCTGTCACACCACAACATTCTTGACATGATTTGCAGTATGCTCTCCAGGTGGAAGAAGGTAATGAAACCTTAACTAACTCCATCACTTTCCTGGGCCAAAGCTCCACATATGAACTGAACTGGCCAACCCCATGCATCCGCAGTCGGCGCCAGCCTCCGGCACAAAGGGAACTGTGAAAAACAAAGGGCATCAGCAATCACATTTTTTACAATGGTGTTTAGCCCTCAAACATATGTTGAGCTCCAGGCAGCGCAATACAAAATACCTGAGCAACAAAACTATTGGGGGGGGGTGGGTTTGTTGTCCGACTGGAGAATGACATGTCGATTGGACTACTCTTTCCCCCCGCCCCCCCAACTCAACCGCAACTAGGATTTGGAAAAACTCAAGGAAAACAAAGTTCTTTTTAACAGCCTCCTTTTTCTATAAAACTGGCCACTGACCTGAGCACCATTTCCCTTTGGAGTATGTCCCAAAGCCTACTGACGCAGAGACGTCCATAAATATCTCAATATCTGTGTTGAAAACGACTTCTTATACAGAGAGTACGGCCGTTATAACGAGAAAGCTAATTTAGGCAAACCTGCAAATCTTCTCTCATTCATCATTTTTTTTTTGAGTTAAAAAAACGCCTCCACTTAAGGGGGCATCAGAATAATTTACAGTTAAACAAATTAAAAAGATATACAATTGTTTTGCTAGACAGGAAAAGCCAGAAGAAAGTGGTAAGTCTTAAACCAAGCCTGAAACAGTGGTAAAGTAGATATACACCTGAGCTCTGGCGGTAGCGAGTTCCAGACCTCTGAAGCTGCACACGAAATGGCCCACCCACCCAGTGTAAAGTGCAGTACCCTTGGCACGGAGAGGTGGACTCCCCCCCCCCCCCGGGGACTTGGGAACATAGCTATTATCCCTCTAAGACTTCAAACAAAACTACAGATAGGCAGGCCCTTGATCTTGCAAGGGTTTAAAGGCTATTATGGCCAACTTTAACTGAATCCTGAAAATGACTTCAAGCCAGTGCAGATCGCTGAAAGCGAGAACTGCGTCTCAGCATCCGAGCTGCAGCATTCTGTACAAGCTGAATTCTCTCTTGTGGTATTCCCAGCTGCAGACTACCTAGCATGGGCTATGGCCCGCTCCCGGCCCCAGTGAATGCAAGAGTGACCTATCAGCAAAACTTCGAGTGCTGTGCTTGGTTTTCCCACTGGGGTAACAGAAAACATGTTAAAACTTTACGATATTCAAATACTCCCCTGCCTAGACCTAATGTACGTGTAAAATGATCAGTCCTTCTGCCCTAACTGATAAAGGTGATTTGGGCAGGTTAGACCATTTGCTTGCGCACCAGAGGCTACCTGCCTGAAAGCTAGCCAAATCCCTTGCCAACGTGTTAATCTCAAAGCCTAGGAATGATAATTTTTCTGATGGGTCCTCAGTTTTGTCCATTGCTATCAGGATCCCTAGTTCCTGTATGAGCTCCTTAGTACTTTTACGTAGCAACGGGGAGAATTGGGGGGGACCTAGTAACAAGAAATCATCTAGATCAGTGGTTTGAGTTAAGGAACCCTATATTATATTGTGAAATTCTGAGGATCCCCAACGCTCCCAAATAGCGCGTCTGAGATCAGATGCATTGTAAGGAATCCCAACCCTCCCTAATAGCGTCTGACATCTGATGCATTGTAAGGAACCCCAACCCTGTCTAATAGCCCGTCTGAGATCAGATGCATTGTAAATGTTTCTGTATTTGGTACTCTTTTCAAATGTCCTTAAAGTTGCAGGGAACCCTTTAAGAGTGCCCAGGGAACCAAGGGCTACTAGGAACCTCTGTTGATAAATACTGCTGTTTAGATCATTGTTTCCCTGGGGTTCAGTGAGAGGATCAAAAGGGTGCCTTGGGATTCCTCTATCCTGAATGGCTGCATTACCCAGCAGCAGTCAGTCAGCAGGAAGTTTCAAGAGCCTGTGGGTTGTGGCCAAGTTGAGGAAGAGGAAGCAGCATGGGCAGTATAGAGGTGAGTCTGTGTATCTGTTCTGTCATGTGTGTGTGTGTGTGTTTTTAGTGACTGTTCTGTTTTGTGTGGTTCTGTGTTTTTCTGTGACAGTCCTGTTGTGTGCATATGTTAGTCTTTGACTGTCCTGTTGAGTCCCTTGTCCCTTTAGAGTCCTCGGCCCCTACAGAGTCCCCTGCCCTCTCAAAGTCCCCAGCCCCCTCAGACTCCCCTGCCCAATCTGCCCCCTCTGCCTCCCCTGGCCCCTCTAACTTCCCTGCTCCCTCGGACTCCCCTGCCCCTATTACTCCCCTGCCCCTCTTATTCCCCTGCCCCCTCTAAATCCTTTGACTCCCTGCCCCATGACAGCCCTGTCCCCTCTGACTCCCTGCCCCCCTGACTCCTGTGACTACCTGCCTCCTCTTAATCTGTGACTCCCCTGCCCCCTCTGACTCTCTTCCCCATTTAATTCCATTAAATAAATCCATACCTCACAATATTTCAAATATTTAAAGAGGAACACAAAATAAACAATGCTGTATTCACCCTGGAAAAAAAGTCTAACTCAATATAATGGTCTACGATAAAAATACTTCCAAAGCGGTGCTGAGTTTTTAAGGCATCTTATGGTACATTAAGTTAAATAGGTCATGCTTAGTAAATAGGATGTGTGATTAGAAGCCAGGTAAAGACTGCATAATTGAATGGAAGTTAATATCATGCTACACGTGTGTTATCTCAGCATATTGAATAATTGGTTACCTGTCTCACTTTTCAGTGCTCCCCTCTTATCTCTCTCGTATGACCCTATCTTTTTCTCGCTCTCTCTTTATCCTGTTCTCCCTTGTTTCTCACATACTCCATCAGCGTCAGAGGCTGTCATGGAAACCAGGGTCTGTGGGGGGTCATCAGGACAATGAGGGACTAAAATATTTATTACATATTCACTTGTCTTTATTAAAATAATATTTTAAATGCACTGTTTTAGCATTTGTACGGAAATGTCTATAATTTGTCATTTGTAATATGCAGGAAAATAGCATTACACCATTGATAGAATTATCATTAACCTGGCTCACTCAGTCTGAGACTGCACTGGGAGCTGCCCTCTCTGATTGTGGCCTTTCTTTCTCCCACACTCTGCGGCCTGATGGCAGGGGTGGAGGCGTGGGGCTCCTCCTCTCCTCTATTTTCCATTACTGAACCCTTCCCATCCCTCCCTCTATTTCTTTTCCATCCTTTGAGGCTCACACTATACTGTACAGCTTTTTTTCTCCTCTCCTTCTCCATGTGGCGGTCATCTATCGCCCACCTACCTCTACGCGTCCCCTTTCTGTCTTTTTCTCACACATCCTGACTCCCCTTCTTTCTGTCCTCAGACTCCGCTGTTCTTATCCTTGGGGAATTAAACTGCCATATTGATGATCCCTCTCTCCCTTAGACTTACAGTACCACTTTGTCTCTGTGACCTCTTCTTTTGGCTTCCACCAATGGACTGCAGTCAGCACACACAAGGATGGCCAATTCCTAGGCCTGATTTTCACACAAAAGAATTCTCTCTCTCATTTTTCCATTTTCCCCTTTCCTCTCTCTGACCATCATCTAATCTCATTTTCTTTCTTTCACTTCTCCCCTTCTCCACCTCCATCTACCCCTCATTTATGTATACACTTGCATTCTATTAAACTACCAGCTTTTGATTCCACTTTGTGCTTCTCCCTGTCCTCTCTCTGCTCTGCTCCAGACTCTGCTAACCTGGTTAGGAACTACAACTCTGCCCTATCATCCTCTCTTGTTCTATGTGCCTCTCTTTTTCTCTGCGATTCCCGCCATTAGAACCCCAGAACATAGCTAAACTGCCACACACGCTTGATGCATTCCTGCACTCGTTCCTCTGAACACTCTCGTAGACTTCCTTCACTACAAATGTATCCTATCCTCTTTGAACTCTGCCCTCTTCTAGGTAAACCTACTTTTGTTCACTAATCAACAGTCATAAGTCTAACCCATGCCGCCTCTTCTCTGTTTTTAAACTCTCTACTCACACCACCGTCTGTTACCGGTTTCTCATCTTCCATTTCACTTCAGGACTTTGACTATTTCAAGACACAGTTGGATTCCATACATCAAGACATCTCCTCTATATCCTCCTTCTTCCAAACTTTCCTCTTGCCTTCTTCAATTATTTTTCCGCGGTCACAGAGGAGGATGTGTCGCTGCTGATCGCCTCTTCTCCCTCTACCACTTGCGCTCTTGACCCAATTCCATCCCATCTCCTCAAATTCCTAGCTATTACTCTACTCCCTACACTCACACATATTTTCAACTCCTCCCTCTTATCTTTCCTTCCTCCATCAAACACGCAAGATTGACTCTACCAGTCTACCAGTTTTGCTCAAAAACAGCAAGCTTGACTCTACCAGCCTCTCTAACGATCATCCTGTGTCTCTCCTGACTTTTGCCTCTAAACTCATTGAACACCATGTATTGTCTTGCTTGCTCCATTTTCTCAACTTTCTACATAAAAAATGTCTCACTACAGCAGGCAGGCATTACATCTATTTGTATAGTAACTTCCTCACTAAAGTGACCAGGCATGGCATTTGTCCACATAAGAGCTTCCCTAAAGTTACCAGACTTTTCTTAAGCCTGCATAAGAACTCTCTCACTAAAAGCCATTAAGCATTGCATATGTTCTATTTGAGGAGTCTATCGCCAGTATCACTGGGCTCCGCAGTTCTCTCAACAAAGACATTTCGCACCAGATCAATGTCTCCTTGCTGAGCTGGGGATAGTCTGGCAGCAAATCTAAGATGATGTAGTGCGAGTGCTCTCCTGTCTCCCCATGCCTGCAGAATGCAAATGTAATTCCTGTCAACTCAGAATGTAAAATCCAGTCAAGAAATTCTATATATCATAGAGATCTCCAACATATAACAGGCTGCCAGGTCTCTCTTCCAATCTATGGAGAGGTATCTCTCCCCACTGGACAATAACATATCACAAAAATCCCTTAGAGTGGATTAAGGGGATAAACCAAAATGACATGCTAAGAGCCACTGGCCCTCCCTGTACCTCCGCACAGAATTCAGACCAATCTGAAAAGAAAGTATTTACAGCAGCATTAGAACAAATGAGCAGACCATGTTTGCCAAGATGGATCAGCGACAGGAAAAATTCACGGCTGTGTTTGCAGCAATAACTAACCAGCTTACTGAGCATACCTCTTGAATTACCAACATGGAGACAAGAGTCTCAGGCATAGAGGACCAATCCACCTCTCAAATGCTCCTCGTAGACGAGCTAAAGAGACAAAACTCAAAACTGGTGAATAAGATTGACGACCTAGAAAACAAGTCAAGAAGAAATAATATAATAATTGTGAGTATCTCAGAGCAAGTCAAACCAACTGACCTAAACTCCTTTGCCTCCAAAGGTCTCCCCAGAATCCTGAAGATGTATGTCCAGCTTGTTACACTCAGAGTCGAGAGAGCATACAGATTGGGCCCAGAGAGAGATGACTGCTCTGGGTCTGTACATTCTAGACCGGTCTTGATCAAATTCCTAGATTTTCAAGACAAGGTCGCAATCACGAGAGCCTATAAGAAAATTTGTGATCCCTATTTTAAGGGAAACAAGATCTTTATGCATAGGATAAGGTCAGAATCTATAGATAGACAGGGAGACATACAGCTGTGTTGGGATGTCTGGGAAAGGGTAAGCGAGTGACAGATAGTTGTTATTGATAACTACATGGTAAAGCTGATACAATCAAATCTGATAATAACTAGGGTAGTTTCTCATACGTACATAAGCACTGACATCAGTGTTAAGATTGTTCCAGAAAGTCATATGATGATACCCAATTCGGTCATAATGTTAGGAGTAGGATGGACTGACTAAGGGATTTTCTCCGGATATATACTGGCAGGTTTAGTTAGATAGGCAGACAGGATAACATCAGGAGAGGCATCTGACAGGAAACCCCAATTTTGGATAGATCGACCTCCATATCTAAATCCAAAAGAATGCAATTCAGACATTGCTCTATCAATTTTCCTAAAAAGTAACTAAATCTTGTATATACCTGGATGTTGCTCTACCCTTTCAAGCAAAACTATACCTGTGTTTCATGGGCACACAACTCAATGTCGCCTATTGACTACTTTTTGGTCTCAACCCCTCTCTTTAATAAAATCTTAAAGACTTCAATCCAAAATGCATGTACCGGTATGTCAGATCCTTTCCCCATAGATCTCCGATAACAACTGAACCAGGACCCCAATATCTTGAGAACATAGTTCTTCCTCTCAATGCTGCTGGCTCAAGCTAGTTTCGGGAACAGTAGTGCAGAATAAATCGAAGCTGTATAAGAAAATAACGCAGAACAAATTGGGGACCTGTTCTTGTTTGGGAAACTGCTAAAGTGGTCCAGAGGGGACATTATATCGTATGTATCATATCAGCGAAAAAAGCACAATGAAAAATATTTACAATATAATCAAAAATGAACCAAAGTTTATTCTAAATATAAGAAATCACTGACATCGCCAAATAAGGAGGAATATCTCTCAAGAAAAAGGGAATTACAGGTTCTTACCTTCCCCTCACCCTTGATTATAATTTTCAGTTCTGTGTAATAACTGTTTTGATGTTTCTTTGATAAGTTCCTGAAGTTAATAATAGAAAATGGAAAGGCTGTGAGTTAATGAGTTGACCAACTGTGAAATAAGAGACGCCTTGAACCTTTTGAAGGGTGCTGGGTGGACTGCCTGGATACATCGGAAAATTAATTATTGGAAAATGCATGTTAATCCTTGAATGCCCCTGTCGAGTGAACCTGTAATCTATGTATGTGCTGAAATGTTTCTCTTCTGTATGTTGAAATCTTGCTCACAGGCAATAAAGAACTAAAAAAATAAGATACGGATCTTGGAGCATGTTCAATCTATAAAAAGTAGAGATCCCAGACCTTCAGGATCCAGATATTTAACATCTTGCTCCTGAGGAGAATAGGAGAACTTTTCCTTCCTAGGCATACAACACTTTCCCACCCATATTAGAGGAGGGAATAGATTGATTAAAATAAATCAACGGGATATGTAATGGATATTTAGTCCGAATATTCTCGAACCACATGGAATCAACATTGACTGGTAGTTGAAACGTTTTCTGTAATACAGCTGTATAAATTGCTCTGTGTCTCTGTATTTGTTCTCAAACAGACACTCGATAAAATGATTCGATATATAATTTGAATGGGTTTATTCTATACATTGCTGTTATGATCATGGACATACTGACATATAGATAACCCTACAGATCATATCTAATGCTTTATCCATATTGCAAATATATTTTGATATGGTTATCCCTACAAGGGATTTTACTATTACTATCATGGAGATTTATATATGCATAGTACAATACGACTTTTTTTAGTGCATCAGTATATATATACAGTGCTCGACAAATCCGGTCGCCTGCTCGCCAGGAGCGATCGGATTTGGCTAGGTGGCGATCCGTAATGGCCGCCCCTGCAACGCATGCGGTCCTCTTTCAATTTTCCCCTGTTCCCGCCGAGAAAAAAATAAATAAAAAAAATCCCCTTATTTGGTTGGCCTGACACGAGTTGGCCCGCTGCCAAGACTTTTTTTTTGGGGGGGGGGGAGAGGCTTGCTCTATATGAGCAGGAGCAGTGACATCCGCCTACCTTTAGAGGGCTGATTATTGAAGAAGTAAGTACTCTGCCTGCCTCATGCATTACTACCCCCCCTCCCCCCCACTTGTGTCAGACGGATGCTGGGTGTGTGTGTGTGTGACATGCTGGGTGTGTGTAGGTGGTAGCGGGGAGGTGTTCCTTCCCCCGGTCCCTGACACTCCTGTGCTGGATGCCCGCGCGTACCTTCCCCCCTGGTCCCCGTTGCTCCCGTGCTGCCTGCCTGCGCGTACCTTCCCCCCCTTGACCCCAGCACTCCCGTGCTGCCTGCCCGCGTGTACCTCCCCTCTCCTGCGCTCCCATGCTGCCTGCCCGTGCGTACCTTCCCCTCTCCCCCCCCCCCGGTTCCCTGGCGCTCCCATGCTGCCTGGCAGCTCTGACTCCCGTCCCCATGGCTGCAGCCTGGGTGGGAGGTAGAAGGACTGGAGGGCGGGCGCGTGCGTGGGGAGTGGGGGTGGGGGAGTGCAGGCAGGACACGTTTCCCATTGGGGACGTCCGGCCACGTTTCACATCAGGGAGGTTGGTGTGGCCATGTGGCTGGACCCCGATGCCCCCACTGCCCCCTCAGGCCCCAACATAACCCTGATGTCCCCCGCAGGCCTCCACATACCCCCGTAGGCCCCCAATGTCGCCCGCAGACCCCAGATGTCGCCCACATACCTCTGATGGTGAGTGGGACTCCACGAGCAGCTCTGTTTCTTGTGTGTGTGTGAGTCTGTGAGTGTGTGTGTGTGTGTGAGAGTGTGCGTGTGAGAGTGTGTGCGTGTGAGAGTGTGTGCGTGTGAAAGTGTGTGCGTGTGAGAGTGTGTGCGTGTGAGAGTGTGTGCGTGTGAGAGTGTGTGCATGTGAGAGTGTGTGCGTGTGAGAGTGCGTGCGTGTGAGAGTGTGTGTGTGTGACAGTGAGTGTGTGACAGTGAGTGTGTGACAGTGAGTGTGTGACAGTGTGTGAGTGAGATTGTGTGAGTGAGTGTCTCTCACACGCACTCTCTCTCACACGCACTCTCTCACACGCACTCTCTCTCACATACTCTCTCACACACACACACTCTCACACACACACACACACACACACACACACACACACACACACACTCTCACATACACACACACACACACACACACACACACACACACACTCTCTCTCACACACACTCTCTCACACACACACGCTCTCACACACACACTCTCACTGAGAGTGTGAGGGGAGGGATGACTGACTGGGTGACTCTCTCTCTGTCTCTCTTTCTCTGTTACTCTGTTTGTCACTCTCTCACTCACATTCACACTTGGTGAGAGTAGGTGTGTGAGAGGGGTGGGATGACTGACTGGGTGACTCTCCCTCTCTCTTTCTCTGTTACTCTCTCTCTCTCACTCTCTGTCTCTCACCATCTCTCTGTCTTTGTCTCTCACCATCTCTCTGTCTTTGTCTCTCACCGTCTCTCTGTCTTTGTCTCTCACCGTCTCTCTGTCTTTGTCTCTCACCGTCTCTCTGTCTTTGTCTCTCCCCGTCTCTCTGTCTTTGTCTCTCACCGTCTCTCTGTCTTTGTCTCTCACCGTTGCTCTGTCTTTGTCTCTCACCGTCGCTCTGTCTGTGTCTCTCTACTCTCTCTCTATCTCTCTCTCTCTGTCTCTCTCTCTGTGTCGCGCTCTCTCTCTCTCTGTGTCGCGCTCTCTCTCTCTGTGTCGCACTCTCTGTGTCGCGCTCTCTCTGTGTCACGCTCTCTCTGTGTTGCGCTCTCTCTCTGTGTCGCGCTCTCTCTCTGTGTCGCTCTCTCTCTGTGTCGCGCTCTCTCTCTGTGTCGCGCTCTCTCTCTGTGTCGCGCTCTCTCTTTGTGTTGCGTTCTCTCTCTGTGTCGCGCTGTCTCTCTGTGTCGTGCTCTCTCTCTGTGTCACGCTCTCTCTCTCTGTTTCGCGCTCTCTCTCTCTCTGTGTCTCTCTCTCTCTCTCTGTGTCTCTCTCTGTCTCTCTCTCTCTCTGTGTCTCTCTCTCTGTGTCTCTCTCTCTGTGTCTCCCTCTCTCTCTCTCTCTGTGTGTCTCTCCCTCTGTCTCTCTCTGTGTCTCTCTCTCTGTGTCTCTCTGTCTCTCTGTGTCCCTCTCTGTCTCTCTGTCCCTCTCTTTCTCTCCCCTCCCTGTCTCTCCCCTCCCTGTCTCTCCCCTCTCTGTCTCTCCCCTCTCTGTCTCTCTCCTCTCTGTCTCTCCTCTCTCTGTCTCTCTCCTCTCTGTCTCTCCCCTCTCTGTCTCTCCCCTCTCTGTCTCTCTGTCTCTCCCCTCTCTGTCTCTCCCCTCTCTGTCTCTCCCCTCTCTGTCTCTCCCCTCTCTGTCTCTCTCTTTCACCCTCTCTCTGTCTCTCTCTCTCACCCTCTCTCTGTCTCTCTCTCTCACCCTCTCTCTCACCCACTCTCTCTGTCCCACACTCTCTCTGTCTCTCACCCACATTCTCTCTGTCTCACACTCTGGATCTCTTATTTACCCTATATATCTTAACTGCCCTATTCCTACACCGAAACTATACAGCTTTCTTCCAGATCTGACTCAAGCTTCACACGGGAGACATCGGAATCCCCCCTAACCCAGAAGACAGGTAGGGAACACCTCCCCTCCAATGTATAACATTGCAGGAATGAGGGTACCTGGATATTGAGGGACTGCGGATCAGGTAAGATGCCAGGCGGGATTGCTGCTTTAAATATTGGGAAGTGGGGGCATCCAGGCACTGGTTAAGGGGTTCAGGAAATTAGTCATTCACATCTGGCTTTTTTTTCTAAATCCGACATTTACACACACACACACACACACACACACACACACACACACACACACACACACACACACACACACACACACACACACACACACACACACACACACACACACACACACACACACACACACACACACACACCAGGACTAATTGTAGTATAATGTAATACAATAAATAAACTTATGTCAAAAACGAATGTTCTTACTAGGAATTTATTTTATTTATGTATTTTTTTAAAGCGGGGCGGGGTTGGGCGCGGGACTAGGTGGCGAGTAGTTTTTTGGTTCGGCGAGTAGATTTTTGGGTGATTTGTCAAGCACTGTATATATATATATATATATATATATATATATATATGTTGTGTGGGTTTAGTTTACAATACACACACATAATGTTTAGTTAAAGATTTATTATCATTAATGAATGTTGATAATATAATAATAATATAGCATGTTCTTGTTTTATGTAGCCCTTTACAGAGACATTTTGCAGGCACAGGTCCCTGCCTTGTTGAGCTTACACTCTATGTTTTTGGTGCAATATCAATATTGTCATTGATTGTTTGGAAGATTAATATTCTTATTATCAGGTTTGGTTTTGCAAATTTGTGTCACTATTACAAGATGTATAATCATTAATGAATTTTGATATATATCAACATTGTTATTGATTGTTTGGAAGATTTTGGGCCACATGCAGTAAGCAGTACCATGTGACAGGCTTTAAATGACGTCACATCCGTTCTCCCCAAAGCCTCTGTCACATGGTCTACTAGAGCCAATCAGAGTAGGGATGTAATTCCCACGCTCTGATTGGCTACCGTACCATGTGAGGCCGGCCATCTTTCTTTTCATGACGTCATCTTAAAGACAATTGAAGCACAGCCATTCTGATTGGCTGGCATCATTGCCTTTAAATGACGTCATCAAAATTAATTTTCCCCCCCAAAATCACATGGTTTTCACGGCCCAATCAGGGCCATGGGAACAATATGACGACAATGTGACGTCATAGGCCTATAAAAGCCTATGTCGTCTCATTTTGAAGGCAGACCCCGAGGAGGAAGGACCTCCTACAGAAGAAAGAAGGCCAGGGCGTGGCCGAAGAAGAGAAGAAGACCCCGGAAGAGAGCGGAAGAAGATACAAGAAAGAAGAATACAGATGAAGATGGATTACAAATAGAAGACCCCTGGATTGTTATGGTTTATTATTTTATGGTTTATTATTTTATGGTTTATTATTTTATGGGTTCCTGTGCGTGGATTGGTTCGAGAGTAAGGTGTTCAACGGGAGTCGGTGAGTTGGTCAAGTAATGGTAAGTGAACAAAAGAAATGGTTTATTTTTAACTACATGTTTTTTTTATTTTTTGACATGTCATATTTTTTTTTTAAAGATCATTTCTTGCCACTGTATGTATGTATGTATGTATGTATGTATGTATGTCTAGATCAATATATACATACAGGGTAAGAATTGGTTTGGTAGGAAATGCATGTTTTGCTGTCTTTAAAATGTTTTTGGCTATGCTGCTATGCATAAATGTGTGTGTAATGTATTTTGGAATTAGATAGATGTAATTTTTGGTGTGGTATGCTGTACTTTAGGTCATGGTGAGGCTTGCTTTTGTATATTGTATTCTTTTTGGTACTTATATTTTGTCTGATAACTTGTTCTGTTTAACGATTGAAACAGTTAATTGTGTAATTGTTATGGATGGTATTTTAATTGTTTTGGGATTTGATTAATGAATGCCAATTGATTTATGTTGATTTGCTTGGTTTAAATAGTATACTTGTTTGGATTTAATGGGATTTTGTTTGGAATATTTTATTGTTAACATTGATTGGTAGAGTGTACATGGTGCATAGATTGTATGCATCATGTATACAATGTAAATGTAATGTTTTGATTGGCATTTGATGCTTTTGATTGGAAGATGAGATTTGATTTTTTTAGGAAATAAATTTTATTTTACTGTGGCTGATATGGAGAAGTGGTATTTTTATTCGAGCATGTTTTTGATAACCCTTAAACATTTCTTTGTATATTGGTTCATCATGTGTGTGTGTGTGTGTGTGTGTGTGTGTGTGTGTATATATATATATACATATATATATATATATATATATATATATATATATATATACACACATGTAGAGGTATCAGTACCGTGTTAGCCGAGCTTCAATAATCAAAAAAGAAATAGATGATACCGTTCTGTGGCTAACAAAATGCTTTTATTTGTGCGAGCTTTCGAGATACACTGATCTCTTCTTCCGGCGATGTTACAATGAATGAAGCAAGGATAACTTGAAAACAGTGTCTCTTGGAATGTTATCTGTGCTTGTCCTTCCCCCGGTGTGGATGTGTTTTATGGCTAGAGGTGTCAAAGGGTAACTGAAAGCAAGTGAAGAAAGAGTGTGTATGTGTATCAGTGTGAATAAAAATGAATGGAGAGCCCACAATATAAACAGTGCTCTACACAAGGTGTGTGTGGAGTGAGAGGGATATAAATGGTGCGGGTGGGTGTGGAAATGTGAGAGTTTGTAGCACAACTAAAAGTGTGTGTGGATACTATGTGGTCCCTATTGGTGTATATGGATGGAGAAATAAGGAGTATTAGTATGTGTGAGAGACAGCTGTGTGTGCATACATATAGCACAGTATGTACAGACATGGCCTTTAGCGCTCATGGGAAGAGAGTTCGCTAGTGTCAGTAATGACTCATAAAATTTCGATCTCTGTTTAGGCCACTGCTAAGTGTCCCGAACAGTTGCATAAATTTGTATTCATGCAACCGTCTCTCTTTCGGGGTTTTAAGATTACCTTTGAGTATGGCAACCCTCAGATCGTTCATCTTATGGCCAGAGTCAGAGAAATGTTCGCCAACAGGACTGTCTCTTGTTCCGCGTGTGATGCTGTGGCGATGCAGGTTCATTCTCTTGTTTAGCCCCTGTCCTGTCTCACCTATGTAGTAGCAGTCCCCTGGGCATTTCATGCACATGATGAGGTACACGACATTGCTGGAGAGAAAAAGAAAAGAACCCTACCAGAAGAGGAAGTAGAGGAGGGGCCAGAATTAAAGAAAAGAGGCTACGAGAAAGATGTGTGACATCTCCCTCTCGTGGAATTTTTAATTTATCCTCAGTTATTTTAACCACTGATCAAAAAAAGGTTCTAGACAGGGGTTTGACCTTTTCACGCTCATGCTTACCGAACTCATTCCAATTATACACTGACCTCCAAAAATTTATGCGAAACCTCACATTGAAAAGGCATTTTATTAAATTAGATATGGAAGGTAATGAAGTTCTAAATAAAACAGGAGTGTCTATTGTCCCACCTGAGGTTGTCATAGGTGAGAATATAGAACCCATACAAAGCTTGAGGCACACTCATTTTAAGGGGAAATCAAAATTTTACCCCTCCCACTCGAAAGGTCATCATGTTGAGACTTTTTTCAACATGGTGAATAATGACTTCACTCTATTGAGTAACATGAAGTCGAGTGACATAAAGCATAATCTCACTAAAAAAGAAACGCTAGCATTAAAATTCTTAAAGGAGAATAATAATTTGATAATTAGACAGGCGGATAAGGGAGGTGGTGTCGTTCTACAGAACCGAAAGGACTATGAAGGAGAAGCTTTGCGACTCCTGAATGACACCACTTCATACTCTAGGCTTAAAAAAGATCCAACCTTGGACTTTCTAAATTTACTTAAAACTTTATTAGATCAAGCACTAAACTCTGGTGTTATCACCAAGACTGAGTATGAATTTTTGTTCACCAGCTCCCCCAAGATCCCGATATTTTATCACCTCCCAAAAACCCACAAATCAATAACAAATCCCCCAGGCAGACCGATAATTTCGGGAATAAATAGTCTAACAGCCAACTTGTCACAGTATGTTGACCACTTTTTGCAGCCCTATGTCGAAAAACTCCCTTCCCATCTAAGGGATTCCACGTCATTGCTCAACTTGCTACAAAATATAGAGTGGAAAGATTCGTACAGGTGGTTAACATGTGACGTGCAGGCCCTATACACTAATATACCACATCAACAGGGCCTAGCATCTGTAAAAAAAAAATCTATCTGGCGATGCTGAATTACATGATTTGAACAAAAACTTCATTCTGGATTCCATCCATTTTATTCTGAAGCATAATTATTTTATGTTTCTGGAGGAATTTTTCCTGCAGGTTTGCGGAACTGCTATGGGCACTAGATTTGCCCCCAGTTTCGCAAACCTGTATATGGGAGAATGGGAGCACAATTGCATCCTTAATAATAATCCCTTTAGAGGAAATATCATCATTTGGCGTCGCTTTATAGACGACATTATATGTCTGTGGGAAGGGGACCAATATTCTGTAAGTCTTTTTTTGAAGTACATAAATAATAACAATAGAAACTTGACCTTCACCCATGTGGAAAGTGTCAAGGAAATTAACTTCTTGGATTTGAACTTGAGGGTGTCTGATGAGGGGAACCTTATAAGTAAAACCCACTTCAAGGATGTGGATTCAAATAACCTCCTGATGGCCTCAAGTAACCATAAAAAATCTTGGATTCAGAATATACCTGGGGGCCAATTTTACAGGTTGAGAAAAAACTGTAGTTTGGACTCAGACTTTGAAAAACAGGCTGGTGACTTAACCTCAAGATTCCTAGAAAGAGGTTATCCCCTCAAAAAACTTACTGATGATCTTGATAGGGTGAGAAAAATAGATAGAAAACAAATGCTAGTTCCAAAAATCAAACAACAAAAGAAACAAATTATAAGTGAGGAAAAATGTAATGTTGCCTTTATTACAAATTTTAACTCGATGACTTCACATATAGAGAAGATTGTAAAGAAGCACTGGTCAATCCTGTCAAATGACCCAATTCTGGGGACACACATTTCTAAGTTCCCAAGGTTCATATATAGAAGAGCAAAAAATCTAAAAAATGCTCTGTCCCCCAGTGACATTAATATCAAAACTGTACCTGTGGGAGAAAAAAGATGGTTAAATACTAAAAAACCTTGTGGAAACTTCAAATGTGGAAAATGTTCAGTGTGTAAACACTTACACTCTAATAGAAAAACTTTTGTCTGTCCTAAAACTGAGGAAATTTATGAAATATCAGATTTTATTAATTGTAATTCGGATCATATTGTATACTTAATTGAATGCCCCTGTGGCTTGTTCTATGTAGGGCGCACTAAGCGCCAATTAAAAACACGCATACAAGAACATATACGAAACATAAAGAATGGTCTGTTAACCCATAGCCTCTCCAAGCACTATGCCTTACACCATAATAAAGATCCCATGTCCCTGCGCTTTAAGGGTATTAAACATGTCCCTAAGAGCAGAAGGGGTGGGGATAGGGTTAAGGATTTATCCTTTCAAGAGACCTTCTGGATATATAAATTGGGCACATTATATCCGGGAGGCCTCAATGAGGATATAGATATATGGTCCCTTTACTGACCACCTCCTACGGGTGATGTAGCTAGGTTATGTATTTACATACAATATTCATATTTTGAGCTGGCACTTTTTTATAAAGTATTTATTTTAATCTTTTAATTTCTCCATTAACTGTATTTTATGGTTTTAAGCTATCCATTGATTTTTTAGCTCGTGCTTCCTTTTCAAATACTAATATGTTGGTGGTTTTTTAAATCACTACCTATGTTCAAACGAATCTGTTTATATAAGTGTGTACTAATTCTTTTTTCTTTATTTTAGAGTCACCGTTTATAAATTGTTTGTCAATATGTGTATAAATAAAGTTGATTTTAGTTTGTTTTGTTAGGATGCATTCTCAGTTGTCATGGAGCTCTTTGACTCCTCCCCGCTGCGTTGCGATTGGCTTAAACCCTTAATGGAGGGACCAATTAGTGACTCACGAGGGGTATTTAAATGCCAATAGACTGATTAGTCTTTATTCCCTGATGAAGAGACCCATGCGGTTTCGAAACGCGTTGGACTAAGAACTTTGCGAACCCTCTATATCCCAGCACTCCCAGAGAACCGGTCCGGTGTTCTGTAGACTTGCGACGAACTCTCGCGGTTATATGACGTCACAGACCCGGAAGTGCTCGACTAGGACGCCAAACAGCGTGTGCTCCGCTGCTCCGTTGCAAACGAGACCTATGCAGTGACGGGCATTGTGCACACAAGCGGAGGTCATTCTGGACTGCTGAGACTGCACTAGCCTTACCCCAAGGCGAGAGGCTGAAATACCAGCGATTGGAGTGGAGATTATCCAGGCCCTACACCAAGGTTGTTGGAGTGAGGAGAGAGCCATGAGACCATCACGGGCGTCCGTTGGTGTTTGGGTAACAATAACCCTGAAATGCTTGTTTATTTTATCTAAATGTACGCACAATACTTACCTCCTTATTTTGGTTACTAAAGATATCATTTAATGCACTATGAGCGTTGTGCGCTGTGTTTTTTGTTTTTTTGTGACCTCATAAAGGGGCCTGTATCTCGGGAAGCAGGGGGTCCCCGGACATGGAACCAATGCGGTTCAGCTCCGGAGACCCCCTGCACATGTACATTATGAGTAAAAGTTGTTTAGAAAGATTTTTAATGTGCCGAAGTTTTTGCAGAGAGAGTGGCGGCTCTCTCTGCTGCAAACACATATCGGCAGAAATGGCCTATCGCCAGGCTATCGGGAGCCAGGCTCTTTAATCACCGGCTCATCGGCGTTTTGCTTTCGCAGTAATTCGGCAGGGATTCGGCCCTTACTGAATACTGCGAGGGCAAATCGCCAAAATCATGCTGATAGGGAAAACTTGGCGATTGCACTTTTTCGGCGCTTATTGCATGAGGCCCTAAATCGGCAAATTCACTATTATCCATATGTGGATAATATTAATTTTGCACATTACTATACTGTATGTGTTAAGGGTGGTGTATTTATGTGTTGTAATTTTTTTAGGGGTGCACTGAATTGGTACTTCAGGCCTGCGGGGAACACCCGAGGGCCACCGCCGGCCTATAGTATCATTGCTGTGCATCCCAAAAATGTGATATATGTAATGGGGGTATAGAGGTTGTTGGGGGCACAGGGGGTGTATGTTGTTTATTGTAATGTTTATTGGGGGCAATTGTCCCAATAAACATGTTATTATGCCTTAACCCCTTCATTGCCTTAGCGGCTATCCGCTATGTTAATGAAGCAGCATTAATGTATTTTCGTAATATTGTGCGGGAGCAGGGGGTCCCCTGAGCTGAACCGCATTGATTTGTGGCTCAGGGACCCCCTGCTTCCCGAGTTACAGGCCCCGGTTTGGGGCATCGGTGCCAGTGTCACCGCCATCTTTATAGCGGGCACATCACGTATGGGACGCTATAAAGATGGCGGCGATACTGGCAACCGATTACACATACCGGGGCCTGTAAATCGGGAAGCAGGGTGTCCCTGATCCACAATCAATGCGGTTCAGCTCAGGGGACCCCCTGCTCACAGTACACTATTATTAAAAATACATTCATGCTGCTTTGTTACCATAGCACATAGCCGCAAAGGTAAGGAATGATTGTTTATTGATATGGGTGTTTTATTCATAGTGTAGATGTGCAGAGGGTCTCCGGAGCTGAACCACTTTGGTTTTAGGTCCGGGGACCCCCTTCTTCCCGAGATACAGGCCCCTTTATGGGGTGCCGGTATCCCTCTGCTTTGTTTACATTCCGCGGTCACATGATCGGGACCTTAAATGCAGAGGGATACCGGCACCTCATAAAGGAGCCTGTATCTCGGGAACCAATGCGGTTCAGCTCCGGAGACCCCCTGCACATGTACACTAAAAACAAATTTGTATTTAAAAGATTTTTTAATGTGCCGATGTTTGCGCAGAGAGAGCGGCGAATCTCTCTCTGCTGCAGACACATCTCGCCAGGGGACGGCTTCTCAGCAGCTTCTCGCCAGGCAGACTGTCTCGCCACCGGCTACCCGCCATGTTTGGCAATGTTGCTCTTGCTGTGATTCGCCAGGAATTCGGCCGTTCCTGCATACAGCGAGGGCAACACGCCAAAAACATGGCGAATTCAAACCCCTGCCGAATGCAATTTTCCGCTGCTTAGTGTATGAACCCTTTGTGTCATATGTTTAGGTGCTCCTATAGTACATCGTCATCAAATACAATCAACCACCGTTGGAAATGTCAGGGTCTTTCTGAATTATTCATTAATGTATCCATATTTATAATGTCCAATGTATGTGTTTAGCTAGTCCAGCATCAATACATTTATTTATATGTTATAATAAAGGGATTGTTTTTATAGTGATTTATTTAATCTTGCTATCTGTTACATTGTAACATTTTTGTTACATGTATACCTTTTTCATGTTATAGTGTTAAACTTGTGTGACTGTTGCCACTATTTTATTTGTTTGTGTTTTGTGTACAGACTCAGGTTACACTGGATGTGCCCGCACTAGAGAGGCTGCTTTTTTTTTTTCTTTCTTTGTTTCCACTCACAGCAGGAAGATTCCTTCCCGGACTCTCGGAGGTGGGCATTTCCGATGTTGGACTGGTATTTAACAGAGGATAGGGACATGATCTATCCACTCTTTGATAAAGTGCCAGGAAGGGGCACAAATGCTAAGAGGATTTCCCTTCATGTAAGTCTATGCTCCAATAAATATTTTTTTTATTAAATGGTCTTACATCCAGCATTGTTTTCATCCAGGCTGTGCACGCCAGCTTTGCTACTTCCCTACCATTCTATGCCTCAAGCACTTATTCCCATTATGTGTTATATTATTATGTCACATGTATTGCTGCTGTGAAGCGCTATGTACATGTACGGTGCTATATAATATTGCTGGCATCTACCTTCCCCCTAAAGCCCCACTACAATTCCTGACTGATATCACCCAGTTTATTGGCTCAATTTACTCTCAGAACAAGAAGAGTGAGCTGCTAGTTTTTGGGGATTTCAACTACAATTGGCTCAACCCTAAAAACAACAAAATCTAGATACAACTCAAGTCACTCAACCTAATGCAACTAATTTCCGAACCCACACAGACCTGAAATCTCACAACCATAGCTTGCTAGACTGGATTCTATCCTCTAGTCCCAGCAGAATCCAAACCTTGGGCATCCTACCTGACATTTTCAGTGACCATGCAATAGTGTACTACAGTATGTAAGGAAAATCAGATCACCCCAATCAAGCCCCAAAGTTCTCCTCACTAGAACATTTAGAAACTTTAACCCACAACAGTTTCTGGCTAATCTTACCAGCTGCCTTGGTACAGAATTGACTTAATTCCCGACCCCGATTCTGCACTCAACTATTTCCAATCCGGGGTCTTAAAACTCAGTGATACCCATGCTACACTGCGCAGAGTAAGAGTATGTGGGGGGGCCATCTTCCGTGGTTACAACGGACCTTATAGCACTGTACCATCTTAGGGATGCCTTGTGGAAAAGCTACAAAGTAACTGGCACAACCAAGGATCTTAATAACTTCAGATGCCTTTGGAATATGCATAAGGCAAACAAGGCACGCAAAAGCACAATATTACTCTGACAATCTCCATCAAAATACATCAAATCCAGCTAACTGGAAGGTTATCAACAATATATTCCAGCCTTCTAGCCATCAACAACCATTTAATATCATTAAGGAGGATATTACCCTGGCAAACCCCACTGACATTGCAAAGGCATTCAATGAAGACTTTGTGGGGTGTGCTACTAATTTATTAGCGAAATACAACTCTAACTACATACATAAACCTCATTCTGGGAGTACCTCTATAGCCCCATCCGCTCCCATCACTGCCCACAGTTTTCAATTTGTTCCAGTATCTGAAGAGATTACACAAGCGCTCCTCAAATTAAAACTAAGCAGCCAATGTGGACCTGTCCTACTGCCATCTAAGTTCCTACAACTTGGTGCCAAAACCATTGCAAAACCGCTTGCTTCCCTCATCAACTCTATCTTGTCTTCAGGCCATATCCCTAAGACCTGGAAAACTGCCAGAGTTGTCCAAATCTTCAAAAGTGGGGACAAAAACATTGTCAGACTACAGACCAATCGCTCTTCTCCCAATTCTATCCAAAGTCATGGAAAAATGTGTTCACTCCCAATTAAGCGATTACTATACCAAGACAAATTTCCCAAGCCAATTCCAATCTAGCTTTTGCCCCAAACACTCCACTGTAACTACCCTCCTAAAAGTTTGCAATGAGATCCAGTGTGGAATGGAACTGTGACAACTCACTGGTGCAACATTCCTAGATTTTGCAAAGGCTTTTGATACTGTTGATCACATTATGTTGCTAAACAAACTCCAGTGCTCTGGATTAGGGAGGCATGCTTTAAACTTGTTTCTTTACTACCAATCTTGTATTTCCCAACATGTGTCTATCTCGGGCACTAACTCTAACCCCTTGGATATCACCTGTGGTGTCCTGCAAGTCTCTGTTCTGGGGCCCCTACTCTTCTCAGTGTCATTAATGATCTTCCTACAGCTTGTAAGGGAGCTTCAATACACATGTATGCGGATGACACAATCTTATATGCACACAGCCCTAACCTCTCTAACCTTGAACACATACTTCAATCTGAGTTTTTGAGACTTGAAAATTGGATTTCTCAAAACAAACTGTTTCTAAATACTGGCAAGACAGTAACAATGGTATTTGGGGCCATGGCTACATTTCTAAAGCTTTCAATGAAGGAGCTACAGATCAGAACCAACTCTAATACTATCCTAGCCCCTGTTACCAGTTTCAAATACTTGGGCATATGGTTTGATGACCATTTAACATTTGGGTTGCACATTGATACCTTGACATCCAAAACCTATGCCAAACTAGTTGTACTATATAGGAACAAATCCTCCCTAAAGCCTCGGCCAGGCTCTTCGCTTGCGTGCTGAGGCGCAGGGAAAGCGGGTGCCTTCCCTGGCCTTGCGGGCCGTCAGGGGGCGGGCCGGGAGTGGGCCAGTTACGTCACGGAGCTGGTTTGCCCTCATTGGGCGAACCGCTTACGTGACCGGCCCTGCGCTCCGGCAAGCATTTGATTTTTAAAATTGCCTCTAAGACCTACGCTTCCGCGCGCTTGCGGAAGCGTAGGCGAGCCCCTACTAAAGCCACTCTAATTGCAGCTGTAGGGGCTCAGTGGCAAGCATGAGCGAGCGTCAGCACGCTTCAGCGAGCAAGCGCTTACCATGGACGAGGCCTAAATCTGCTGGACAGAAAGCGCATCGCATAGCAGATGCTGATGCCAATAATAGCCTGTGGGGACATAGTATATGGCATGGCACCCCAAACTCACCTTGGAAAACTTGATACCCTCTACAACTCAATATGCCGCTATGTCCTCCAATGCAATTACAACACACATCCCTGCGAAATGCTAAAATAACTAGATTGGTCATCACTTGAGACAAGGTGCAAAGTTAATCTTTCCTGTCTTTCCTTCAAATACTTTCTGGGCAAACTACCCATCTATCTGAACAAGCTCCTCACCCCTACCACATGCAGCACTTATCATCTGAGATCTGACTCCAAAAGACTGTTCATGGTCCCATGGTTCAGCAATGTATCCGGCCGCTCCTCCTTCTCTTACTGTGCACCCCACAACTGGAACAGTCTATCGGAGACTCTCACATCCGCCACCAGTCTAAGCTCTTTCAAAACGAAAGCTGTCTCACATTTGAATCTGGTCTGTAACTGTTATATACACCTATAATATATATTTTATTTAACTGTGCATACAATGCCTTGTATATAATGTACTGTATAACCCTTTCCACTCATTGTAACTATGTATTTGTAACCATGTATTTGTCATTATAATTGTGCCAAGGACATACTTGAAAACGAGATGTAACTCTCAATGTACTACTTCCTGATAAAACATTTGATAAATAAATAATATAATGTGAACATACTGTACATACATCTATATTCCACGGGGGGAAAAAACAATTTTTATTTATCCATGTTTATGTTGGGAATATTAAATATGTTTGTGGATAGATAATTGCTATCACCAAGACCACAAAAATGTCACCTACTGAACACCCACGGGTTACAAACACCCTCAGCACTCAAAGGGTTAAATGTTTTATTCTGAATTTCTTATGCTTTTAGCAGTTTATTTAACAACGTTAGTCCTGTTTTCCAGTGTACCGTTAACTCACCCCTCTGCATTCTCACCTTCCAACGCATAACAGTAAAAAGAATTAAGACAATGAAATAAGACTAAAGACAATGAAATGTACAAAGAATGAACACTCCTTTCATTAACCCCTTTCACTGATTTAATAGAATACCATACAGAATGCTTAACTGCTATGAATATTCAGTAAACAAATGAGTTTGTTGTCATTGTTCTGCGTTATACATTGTGCATATGACATACATATTCATAAGTAAGCACACACTAGGGCATGTAACTTGTACAGTATGATTGCCGACAGAGATGTACGAAACGTTCGCCAAATGTGGCAAAGCAGGTGAAATTTGTTCTTTTTCGGGTCAAGTTTTTACGAACCAGACCCTACAATATGTGTGAGATACTGTACCTGTGAATTCACCCAAGATATCTGGGAATTTAAATATGCAAACACCCTTAGGACACAAATTAGAAGGGTTTGGTGAAACTTCGAATTCCTGCGGAAAACGTGTAATTTTTGCGAATAATTTAGAGACTTGGCTACATGTTTCACAAAGAGGTGAAATTGGGGAGGGAGGGAGATGCTAAGAATGTACGACTGCATTTTGGTTTGTTTCACACATTTCTAGGGGACCCGAGACCAATTTACTGTAATCCCAGCTGGACTGCCAGAACGCGATGCCATCTTTTGGGGGGCACTACATGTGAGATAGGTAATGTACTCCTCGTAAGTAGCAATATAACCTGGACGAGGAAAAATTGCAACTGCACGATAATTAAGGGTGGATATAAAATCATTCTATTTTATAAATATTATATACCTCACATTGTTGTACAATTACAATGACCCTCAAAGATAAACAAAAAAGATATGGAAACAATAAATGTATCTTCATGTCTTGTACTTTCGACATTCTCCCGAAATCTGCCTTATTCACACCCTTATTATACAGTACTGTATGTCGTGTGATGGTTAATCTACAGACACGTATTTTGAGTATGTGTACAGTAGGTTCAGTTATATTTTTAAATAATTTGACTCAATTCATTGGACACAAGACAATATTCTTGGGAGCTCTGACAGGTCCGAAAGATCAGTTCTGTCTCGTGACATTTGGCAAAGGGCACAGAAATAAAATGAATGACTAACCGGCTCCGGATTTGTTCTCATCACATTATCAAACTGTAGGTCACAAATTCACAATAGGATACGTTCATGCGGGAAAGAATGGGATGTTTGAAGAATGATAAAGACAATGAAATGTACAAAGAATGAACACTCCTTTCATTAATCCCATTAACTGATTTAATAGAATCCCATTCAGAATGATACTTGCTAGGAATATTAAGTAAATAAAGGAGTTTGTTGTCATTCTTCTAAATTATAAAGTTGTGGAAGCAATTCACTTACTGTTAAATTCATCTCTGTGATTTAAATGAGGAGGAAATTCTTACATTATTACATTTCGACAGAGCTTCAGTGCTTTATTTATTAAATATATATTTTTATTTACAGTACACAGGGTCAGCAATGCACATAGTATTTTTCAAAATGGACAAAAGAATAACAAGAAAGATAAGGGCATCAAACATAAAACCACAGTATAGGAAGAGGAAACTCTGCTTTAGAGACCTTACAATCTAGATGGCATGTTGGGAGACTAAAGAGACAGCAGTGGAAGTAAGGCTGCGGTCCCAGTAACACCCTGTGCGCACGGCGCGGCGTGCGCTGTGCGTGTAAGCACCGCCCCTCAATGGGGAAGGGCCCAGTACGCACCGTGACGCTGAAGGTGCAGCTACGCCGTGCTGCAAGGGTTTTTCCAACTCAATCAAATTGAGTTCAAACCTTGCGACCACGCCCCTCCCGTCGCAAGCTCCCTTTCTCCCTGTCAGACCGCAGATCGCGGTTAGCGCTGTGCACGCGCCGTCCCCCCCCCCCGCCGGGCGCGCGTGTCACAGTTATGACTGGGACCGCAGCCTAAGTAAGTGCAGTGTGTGGCACCTTCTGAGCACAATGGTTGGTAAGTTACTGGGTATCTATAGAGTAGTCATGAGTCCATAATAATGAAATGCTTAATTCAGAAGTTGTATTTTTAGATTTGTCTAGAAGCTGGAGAGTGCAGGAACTTGGCATATACTGAGAATAAGGGAGTGCCATGTGTAGGAGGCAGTCAGGGAAAAAGGTTTTAGGTGCTCGAGAGGTAAAATGTGTGGGAAGGTGACATGTGGAGACAAGTAGGGGAACCCCCGCAGCTGTCTAAAGGTGGTAGGTGTAGGTGCTCCCTAGGTAGGTATGAATAATAAACGAACAGAGAACAGAAACCTAGTATGGGCACTCTAAACACCTGAAGGGTGATATGATGAACACGTTAAAACATACACTTTATTAAACAAATTAAAATAATGGGTATTAAAACGATAATTAAACGCTCGGATCCTATACATATGAACACTCGGTGAGGTGTTCTGGATCAAAATTGTGAATAAACTGCACTTAACCACTAAATTGTGTATAGCAGTCTGAACAAGTGGGTATGTTAAACCAGTGACCAGTATTACCAGGACGCCGTAAAAGAACACTATGGTTGTGTGTATGGTTGTGTGCTAGTATATATAGACCCTAAAATGAAATATAAGCACACTGACACGACTAAGTGGACCCTAGCCAGGACTGCCAAAAAACAGGTGGGCTAAGTATCTGCAGATGTGTAACTGTCATGCGCTCCTAGGCTAAAGTTGAATGAAGCACTGGTTGTGCAGGGCTGGTAGGAAAATGAGAGGATAAATAAAGACCACTATAAAAGTTGGGGCTCAGGGGCAAAACAGCAATCTTACCCCTGTCAGCTCATCCGTCCTGGGTCCTAATAGTTCCTCAGCAGTGAGTCCTACAGCGTGCATCCAGCAGAGAGGTCATGTGGAAGGGAGAGGTGCATCCAGGGCTAAGTATCTGGCTTGATAGTGTGGGTCCAGGCCACATTCAGATGTGACAAGGAATAGTGTCTCAAAAATGCTGTGGGTATAAATGACCTTGATATAGGGTCTAACGAATCTGCTCAGTTCCACTGGGTATGTGATACACCCCAAGTGCAATGGAACTGAGTGGGGGAGAGCTCAACAATTGGTCCCGTTCCACTATGTGGACATAACATACTAGGCATGCACACTTAATACACAGATAGGACTGAACAGGCATAGGCTCAGTGTAGAGTCTGTTAAGAAACCTCTCAGGTAGGTAATAGGTCTGCTGATAAGAGGATAATAATGTCCAACCAGTAACTGTATAATAAACAGTACTGACCCAACACCAGCTCTGTTGTCAGAGCTGGTCTCTAATGGATCAGTACTAGATGAGTGGTAAAGGATATATACACATAGTAACGCTGTAATAGTACTCAACAGCTTACAGCTACTGTGTGACAGTAGGAATGACAGCTCCTGGTAAACTGAGCTCCCTAGAGATCATCCGATCAGGTTGGAGGCTCAAATGAAAAATTGCGCGCTGCAGTTGCTGGCGAACACTGCCGCCAGCTGACTCACGGGTAGGCAAGTGAGTCCTGCGCGTGCACCCATCTGCCAATGCGCGCATTTCACGTAGCCGCTTTCTCAATGCAAATACAAAGGGGGGACGGACACACCAGAAAGGTGAGTTGCTTAATAGCCCTGCGTTTATGTTAATTTCGTCCCGTGCACTAGGTACCACCCCCTGTGCATGTCAGGATCCTCTGACTGCACAATAGATGAATACATCGGGGGTGTATGTAGCCACACCAGTAACACAACAGTGCCTTGTGGGGTAAGTGCTTAAGTCATATTTCGCATACAGTAATGCTGGCTAGCGCAAAGTGACACTGAGGACCCAATAAAAATCCTGTGTAATTGTGTGGACAAGTGCTGGTAATTTAATATATAGAATTACTTTTTAATGTTTAGTGAATTAGATACATCCTTCTTAAATACACAATGTACAAATCTGATAGAGACATAGATTCTAGCGTAACACCTATGTCCAAGATAGGAGATCAGTAGATCAGGAAAAGACAAATTCCCAGATGTCACGAGGATTTGAAGGGAGTCGGAAGGGAGGTGGTAAGGCACTCTCTCATATGAAGGGAGAGTACATGAACCCTTCGTTCAAGCCCCTAGGGGACATGGTACCCAGTGTGTATAGCCACCTGGCCTCCTTCTTTAGAAGGTCCACGTCCCAATCCCCCTTCCGAATCCCAGGTGAATATTTGTCAATGCCAGTAAACCTAATAGAATCAGTGTTTCCGTTTTGGCAGAAGTTGACATGCCTAGCTAAAGGGGTGTCACTTTTATTCCTGATAGTTCCAAGGTGCTCAAGAATCCTCTGTTTAAACTGTCTCCTTGTCTTTCCTACGTACTTTATCCCACACAGGCAGGTGCCAATATAAATCACCCCAGTACTGACACAGTTAATAAACTTACTTATTGTAAACGTTCTGGTGTCATCGTGGTTGGTAAATGTCTTGGTGACCTGGATATTCTTACAGGCTTTACACCTCTGGCAGGTGAAGGTGCCCTCTGGTTTACATGTAAGCCAATTGCTTGCTTGGGGTTCAACGTAGTGGCTGTGTACCAAGGAGTCCCATAGGTTTCTAGCTCTGCAGCTCACCATTGATGGATAACTACACAGTGCCCCCTGTATGTCTGGGTCAGCTGTCAGTATGTGCCAATGGCGTTGAAAGATACTGCGAGCCTGATGCCACTGGTTATTATATCCACCAATAAAGCGTATTAGTTTCTTCTCCGTGTGTGGTGTTTTTTCTTTCAGGAGGTCAGCCCGAGGGGTCAGTTTGGCTCTCTTATATGCCCTTTTAACCACCTTCTTGCTATACCCACGGTCCTTAAATCTCTTGGTCATCAATGTTGCCTGTTCTTCAAATTCAGCGTTATTACTGCAATTACGTTTCAACCTTAGGAACTGGCCTACTGGTATTCCATGTACCAGTGCCTTGGGGTGATGGCTAGTCACCTGGAGTAAGCTATTGGTAGCCGTAGGTTTTCTATAGATGTGGTATTTAAATCACCCCCAGCTCCTCTTGATATTCTAATATCCAGGAAACAAATGCTTTGAGGATCGACTTCCAAAGTCAGTTTCAAATTAAGTGAGTTTGTGTTCAGAATATTAATGAATGCTCTGAGCTTATCCATGGGGCCACACCATAGCAGAAACACATCGTCAATGAATCTCGTCCATAACTCGATGTGACTAGTGTATTCTTCCAATTCTTCAGAGAATACTATTTCTGAAGGTTAGATGCACAGATTGCAAAAGATGAGCAGGAGTATAGCAATAATCAAAGCTGAGATGTAGGGAGGGACAGATGAGTGTAGAGTATTAGAGGTGAGGCATGGGAATTTGTAGGTGATTAAGAAGAGGAATATAAGAAGGAGATGACCAGACATTGCCCTGGGAGAAAGTCAATTATTGTAGCTGTAGCACTTTGAATAGATTGCAAGAGAAAGAGAGTTGAGAGACAGAGAAACTAATCACAGATATACAGTAGCAAAGATGAATGTTTCCGGCACCGGGGTAAACTGTAGGATTGGTGCTGCAGGGAGTCCCTTGCGGAAGCATGGACCCCGCGTAGCTCGACCACGGCAGTTCAATCATGAATTGTCACGACTCATCCCTCAGATAAACAGACATACAACATGACAGGTTCTTGCTATATGATCTCATTATTTGAGATGCAGTCTTCTTGTAATCAGGATAGGCTCTTTCAGCATTTTTGTTGGTACCAATGGCACGATATCAGGAAAAGTCACAATAAAAAATGGCGAATCCGAACACTACTGATAGTTTAGAAACAGCATATTTGTGTAATAGCGTATCATTGTATGGCTAAACACACAGTGTGTGTAGTGTGTGGCTTAAGGTGATAGATAAAATACTCATCATAGAACTTTGGTTAATATGCCAGTCCAATACTTGTAGCTTAGCTCTATAGGTATTAGCAGCAGCTGTAGCAATGCATCCGTATGAACTCAATACAATTTATCATAAAGTCTCAATGGGTAATATCCCAGTCCTTAGGCTAAGAATTTGGCTAACATGCTGTAGGTAAATATATAACAATATACTCAAATACATATTCTTAGTGTAGTATCTCTTTCCAAATGTAGCTTATGTAAACTAAGCCTCTCTTCAGGTAGGGACGCGCTGTATATTCAGCCGCGACCTCTCCCTCACTCTGTGCTGACATCACAGAATAGCGGTCCCAGGTAGTATACAGTGTAATCAGTTGTATTCATTTGTTGTATCATTATGTGATCAGTAGCAATGTGAATTGTGTACACTGGATGATGCTCAAGTGAGAGTATCCACCTATTGAGCAATAGCTTCATTTCTGCTCGGAAATATTCCATCATAGAGGTACCGGACGGTGCCTCCATTGCTCCCAATGTGACAATCGTTCCCCCTGTTCCGGCGCCAGACGTCTATCCTGGTGCAGTGATCCAGGACATCGACTCGATCTGGGTGGCAGGACACGCGATAACAACCGGTTCCTGGGTAGATGTATGAAGGTCCGGCAGACCCGAGAACAAGCCGTGGCGCCCGTTGCCGTGACCAACGAGCTGCTGCCAGTCTTCTGGTCGGTGAGGAGTTCCACGTGGGTGTGTCCGCCTAGATGATCGTCGCGGAGGGATCTGATTCTGCTGTACTGGTCGGTACTACTTCTGCTGCTACCCCGTATCCTCCGGCGCTGCTGGTGGGGGTCAACCAAGGCGATTTCTCCGGCCGGAGGGATCTGAAAACCCTTGCTCCTGCTCTGGTGAGTACTGCTGCCACAGATCCTGTTCTATTGCAGTGCCGGGAGCGGGAGCATGAGTGAGACAATTTGATTGCTGAGGTCATCGCCGAGGCTGTGGTTCCCGAACTTCAGGGCCTTGCAATCTTGAAAGGGCCTATGTTATGTCGG
Source organism: Ascaphus truei (assembly GCF_040206685.1). Classification (NCBI taxonomy): domain Eukaryota; kingdom Metazoa; phylum Chordata; class Amphibia; order Anura; family Ascaphidae; genus Ascaphus; species Ascaphus truei. The sequence continues at coordinate 330,171,045 of NC_134484.1, forward strand.
TAATGGGAGGGGCTGCGCCAAAGTGAAAAGCCCAAGTGGAACTATTCTATCACATTGCCGAAAGGGGTGGGACTAAGGACACTATTATTACTCCGGTCATGGAGGTAACTGCTGCCAAGCAGGAATGAAACATTGTGGTGTCAGTCCCCTCCCATACTGCCCTTATTGTGTTCCCATACTCTGCCACGATACCCCTGAGATAAGTGACCCATACAGGCCCCTATCACTCCGGTCGCAGTCATCTGGGATGTCCATGGTTCCCAAACGTACTACTGCAAATGAATGTACTGATGTGCCAGTATTATCTGTGGGGAATGTGGTGTCTAATTGTGGGATCCAATGTTTACAGGGGGGTACGTGAAATATTATTGAATACAGCAGGGGCGGTGCTGCAAATTGTAAAGGGGGATTACAACAGGAAATGTACTGCATATTAAGGCGGGAGGTACCTACAGCAGGAACTGTACTGCAACCATGCAAAAGGTTCTCTTGGCTAAGAGGAACCTGTTATGCCGCAATTGTTATTGTATTCCTATGTTTTATAATTCTGTGGGCAGCACAATTATTGATGGTGCAAAATTATGCTTTGCATGCGGGGTCGTGAGGTGGATTTTCACCAGAGGGAGGATGTAGCCAAGTGCCCCTGGCAATAGCCTTACACTGGCCTCAACACTATAAGTCCTAATAGGAACAGGCAGTGTTGGGGTTAAACTCCTGCGCAGGGCCCAGCCTGCAGTTGCAGCCTGGATGGGTACTATGTTGCCTTATTCAGGGGTAGGCCTAAACTGGCAGTTGAAGTATCATATCTGGGGAGGTACTGGCTGGGTCACATCACCTAGACCTGCCCTGTTATGGAGCGTGGTTACAAGCCCTTCCTCCGGGTATAAAGCTGACACTCCACCAAATTGGGGTGTGCTATGATTAGGCTGTGTGGTATGGTTTGATACCCTTTTCCCTACAAGAGGGTAAAGGAGCTAAGAAGGGACTTTTGGGGCCTCAAGCCTCTTGGGTCTGCTCCAGGGACTGTGGAGGAATACTGAACACATCAATGAAGACCAGTTGTACCATCAAGAGTCTCAGTGTCTTGCTGGAGAAAAATATGTGCCTGTGGGGACCAATCCTGTCTGCCAAGACCCTCATAGGATGTAGGCTGTGACATAATCCCAGAATAGTAGGCAGCTGTCTGTCCGATTTAAGGCAGAAACTGCAAAAAAAGGGGGGAAATGATCCATTCCACAGTTTCACATTTGCTGGATGGAAACTCCAGGCCAGAGTTTACAGTGGTTCTCTTTTTCACTCACCTGCTCTCCTAATTGAGGAAGAGGTATATATTGCAGTTAGGTTGGCTGCTTTTGTCTCTCTTAGAGCCTGGAGGCTGGGCGGATGCTGCTCCCAAGGATCCAGTTTGGGGCAGATGGCCCCCCATGTATTGCAGCATCTGAGAATCTATTGGGACGCTGTCCCCATCTGACAGTTAAGGATTCAATATTATATCTGTGTGTTATTTAAAGCTGGTAACTAGCTTACCCAGCCAACATTGCAGATAGGGATATGCATGTGAGTTAGATTCCTGACAGGAGTAGATGTTATTTTTATGATTTCGTTTGTTTCTTAAAGGTTTTTTTAAATGTTTAGTGCCACTAATAGAAAATAAACCGCTGAAGGTTGAGGGCTTAGTGCCCCTTGGGTGTATACACATGTTTTTCCCCCTTTTCTACAAATGAAAACCTAGAAGACTGTGTCGCGAAGAGCCTGGGTAAACGGCAGCACAACATAAAGGGAGCCTTTTGCCTCAAGGAGCTACACCAGAAGAAACCCCGACCTGTTGCTGCTCCCATATCCATGAAGTAGAGCCCTCAGACGTCCTGGAAGACCACAGGTGAGCTGAACAGCACCAGAGCACACCTTGTAGATACCAGATCTCCCATGGGGGGGGGGGGGGGGGGGCAGGTGCTACACACATATCCAAATAATAGTCCCTATGTTGTTATTGGGACGGGATGGATAATCCCAATGTCTAATTTTGGGAGTAAACAGCGGTATCTCTAGACCTTGTTAGAAGTCAGTCACAGAAAATTATGTTCAACGGGTTTTAGTCAGTAAAATATAAGAATAGACTGACTGATACTCAAGAGGACAGTGGTCCCATTAACCAGGAAAGTCACGGAGTAATGATTCTGTCACGCCTGTATGCCCGCAGACCAAGCTAGACCCCAGTACTGAGGTGGGAACGGTATGATACCACACACCCACAGCAATGGGAGCGAGCCCGGAGTGTGGTATAGCGTTGCTGGGCCTGTTGAAAGAGTTGTTAGGTATACTTGCAACGCTTAGGAATGTCCGTAAGAATAGTCGTGTCCGTTTGCCAATGTTCAGGAGTCCAGAGGGTAGAGTCATCGGAGGGTAAGCCAGGTCCTAGGAAGCCAGAGGTAAGCGAGGTAGTATGCGTAGCAGGGTTAACAGGGATACCAGAGAGCAGAGTAGTCCAGGACAAGCAGAGGTAAAAGCCAGGGAAATCCAAGATAGCACAGGAGCAGGAAACACAGGAACGGAGAGGGAGCACAGCATAGGTCAGGTACACACAGGGAAACAGGAACTATGCAGAGCGAGGAAGAAGTGGACAGACAGGGATTATAAAGGAAGGTGCACCAATGACAGAGAGGGGAGGAGTAGAGAGAGAAGTGGGAGAAGCTAGAGATAGGTCAGAGGGAGAAGAGGAGGAGACAGAAGGGGCAGTGAGAGGAATAGGCTGTAAGGCTTGGGAGGCGGAGACAGGGAAAGCCTGATAAGAGGAGACTGTGCGCGTGCCCCCTGTAAGTTGGGACTGCGTGCGCACCGGCTGCAACTCAGGCGCGGCCCGCATGGAGCAAGGGAAGACAGCAGAAGGGAAAGGAAGCCAAGAGGAGGGGAATGCGCACGCGGCCTGCGCCCGTGTGATGGCGAGCAAGGGTAGAGCGGAGGGATCAGGTGCGTCAGCGGAGGGGCATGTGGGCGCGCTCCCCGTGGGCTGCGGGAGCGCACGAGTCGGGCGCGTCACCAGGCATGCGGAACGCCATGCCGCAGGTACCACACAGGGAGGAGGCAACGGGACAGATGCCACCACAGAGGAAGGTGATGCGGGCACTGCGGGAGAGAGGGCACGGGGAGGATCATAGGAGGGACTCAGGGACCGTGTGGGTATGCAGGATCTGCGGGGTACGCGCTGCGGTAAAGGGAGAGAGGTGGAGGGTAACGGAGAGGCTTGGGAAGGAGTGGGAAGGGCAGCAGGAGACGGGAGAGAGGGACCAGGAATGGAAGGAATCACCTGAGTCGTCACAGATTCTGAGTATAAATTGGGGTATGGAGTATGTATGATTTCAAATATAGGGGGAGAAAATTTTTAACGATTTCCTTATCACAGTCACCCCTTCGTGTAGTTTCAGGGAGATGCTCAATCCCCATGAATTTCAAAACTGCATGTTCTATAGTAAGAATAGAGCAAAATGTTAATTATTTTCTTCCCCATCACAAATATCATCATCACCATCGTGTCAGACCAAACTAAAACAGTATTTTAGAAAACAATTTGTCTGTGTCTAATGAGCATTGATTTCCTATTAATTATCATGTTATTATGTACACATTCTGCTTAAAAGTTGGATTTTAACTTGTTTGGCAAGTTTTATTTCATCTGAAATTGGACCGGGGTCTTCCTTTGTACACTGAAGCCATATGTTTCGAGCTGCCACCGTTTTAGAGATATCCTCCTTTACAGTTATCTTCCAATAAAGAAAATGGTAATTATGAACTTCTGTGCTGGTAGTCACTAGCCAATGAAAGGAAACACTATTGGTACTTGGAATGTATATGTATTCCATTGGTGATGCTGCTATTTTCTGCCTGGCAGCTATAGTCGTTGACCTTTCTAGGTAGAGATCTCATTTAAAAAAATTGAAATTAGGGCCTCCAGGAGCAACAATTGCTGCAATTCTAATACCTGGTTTCTGAAATTGAATTTTTTTTGGCCATTTTTACATATTTATATTGGTTCGATTCTATGATACTTTCTGGTGCCTGGTGTCACCTTATGGGCCATTATGTAAAAGGTCTTTAAGGAACCTCCTGGACATGAAGGAGTCTTCGGATAGGACCACTTAGTAAATATGCCCCTTTATACAGTGAATATAACATTTTTTATGCTCTACAATTTCTTCTCATATTGACAATGTCAATAAATGTGAAACCTTTCCATCTCAGACTACATCAGTTTACCATTTAGACGAACACTATACATACACTTTGATGTGTTCATTAACACATTTACATATACAGATGTAGCAGGACTTACTTCATTCACCTACTAGAAGACCAGAAGAAAGAAGAAAAGAAGACATTTTTAAAGAAATAAAGAAGTTGATAAGAGACTTGTCTTCAAGCAACTGCGGATGCATTGTTTCGGGTGAAGTTGAGGATGTATATTGATTGGATTTATTTGACCTGATTTTTTGTTTTTTGTTGGCCATCAGGCATGGACAATTTCTTATGGTTTTTTGTTTTTTTAATTTTTTGGGCCATATTGCAGGATTTGATTTTCATGTGTTTTTAATTTTAGTGCATGTTGAGGATGCATTGATTTGGGTCCAGTTGAGGATGCATTGCTTTGTGTTAAGTTGAGGATGCATTGCTTTGTGTCAAGTTCCAGATGCATTGCTTCGGGTCAGGTTGAGGATGCATTTCTTCATGGTAAATTGCAGATGCATTTCTTCGGGTCAAGTTGAAGTGATTGGTGCCGCAGAGTAGGATAAGAAGGATGAGCCTTCATCCTGGAACAGGTATGTAACACATGTATTAATTTATTGCAAATATGGGTACCTGTGCCCTTGTTGAGGTAATAGGTAACCACAGTGACAATCAATGGATTAAATGGCTAGTGTTCGTGTATTTTATTGTAACTTGTATCGTATTGTAATGTGTATTTTTTTTATTGTAATGTATTTTTTATACTTTGGAATGGGCAAAAGTGCTATTAGACAGATTTGGTTAATAGGGCTATTGTCCAATATTGTGTGGGATGGGGGTGGAAGGGTTTAACCCCTTCATTTCATTAGCCACTAGGGTAATTATTAATGTATTATTAATGTATTTTAAGATTTGTTTTAAAAATTATAGCTAAATATGGATTGCCAATGTGAATATCTACGATCACCATTGAGAGGGCCTTGCTATCCACAGTGACGATCAATGATTTTATCTTTCAAATGTGTTTTTAATGCATTTTTCTTTGGTCAATATGTGTATTTTATTTTAGTTAATGCCCAAAACCACTATTAGCCATATTTGTCTAATAGGGAAATTGGGCATTAATCTAGAGGGGGGCTATATTTATTTGGGGTAAACTGGGTGTTTGGCAGGAGGGGTTAACCCTACCACTATCTTAGTGGTTAGCCCGCTAAAGTCATGAGGCTTTTTTAATTATTATTTTTTACATAAATTTGAAACAGGAAGTCTCCTGAGCTGAACCCTGTTAATTTCAGCTCTGGGATCCCCCTGATTCCTGAGATACAGACTTCTGTATTGGGTGCCAGTAGCTTGGCACAGTTTAAATGTCGTCGTGATGTGGGAGATTTAAACTTGCAATATATGGGCTTGCGTAATGGAGTACAGTTTACTGTTTGTACTTATAAACTTCACAGTTGCTATAATGAGCAGGATTGAAAATGCCACTCAATGCACATCTTGCCACATGTATGTGCACAAGGAGCATACCGCTGTGAGAGGTGTGAGTGGGTGGTCTCTTTAGAGTCAGAGATTGCTGATCTGAAGAGGCAACTTGCAATATTGAGGGATATTGGCAATCTTGAAAGGGGTTTACAGCTCACTGAGCAGGCCCTTGCTTCGACTAGTGGTGCAGATGGTGGGGCTGTTAGTGAGGAGCAGGTAGGTAGCAGATAATGAGCTAAATGGAATAGATGAGGATACAAGGTGGTATGGAGGTAGAATGGGGGCAAGTGCAAGTTTGACAAGCAGTGAGACACCCATAGTAAATACAGATAATACTAGATAACTTCTAAAGACTAAACAAGTGGGCGCAGAAAGGAAGGAGCAGATAAGATAATAGTACATGCTGAAAAAAAACTGAAATGCATGCTTGCTAATGCAAGAAGCCTGACAGATAAAATGGGGGAGCTTGAATTAATAGCTGCAAGGGAGCAGTATGATATCATAGGCATTACTGAAACATGGTGGGATGAAACTCATGACTGGACAGTTAATTTAGAGGGTTATTCTCTTTTTCGGAAGGATCGAACAAATAGAAGGGGAGGTGGAGTATGTTTATATGTTAAACCGGATCTAAAACCTATTATAAGGGATGATGTCTATGAAGGGAATGATGAAAATGTAGAGACTTTGTGGATAGAAATTAGCAGTGGAGGTAAAAGTATAAAAAAAATGTTTGTAGGGATATGCTAAAAAACCACCAATATCGGTGAGATTGAGGAAGCTAAAATACTTTTGCAAATGGAGAAGGCATCAAAACTGGGTCATGTTTGCATAATGGGTGATTTTAATTATCCAGACATAGAATGGGGCAAAAAGATTAGCATTACAACAAAAGGAAACAGGTTTTTGGGGGTGCTTAAAGACAATTATATGACCCAAATTATTGAGGAACCAACCAGGAGAGGGGCAGTTCTGGATTTGGTCATATCAAACAATGTAGAAGTAATAACAAATATTCAAGTCCTGGAACATTTGGGTAACAGTGATCATAACATGGTCTCGTTTGAAATAAATTATCAAAAAACAGATTACTTGGGTTCAACAAATACCTTCAATTTTGGAAAGGCAGATTTTAATAAACTGAGGTCTAATCTAGTAGTAATACAATGGGATGATGTTTTTGCACGGAAAAATGTAGAAGATAAATGGGCAGTCTTTAAAACATTGTTATAAAAGCACACTTATCAGTGTATACCCTTGGGTAATAAGTATAAAAGAAATAAGTCAAAACCAATGTGGCTAAATAAACAGGTAGGGGAGGACATGGACAAGAAGAGGAAGGCGTTTAGATTCTTTAAGTCAGAAGGGACAGAGACATCGTATCAGAATTATAAGGAATGTAACAAAAATTGCAAAAGGGCAATCAAATTAGCCAAAATGGATAATGAAAAAAGGATTGCAATAGAAAGTAAGGTCAACCCTAAAAAAATCTTTAAGTACCTTAATAACAAAAAAAATGAGAAAAGAAAATATAGGACCTTTTCAGTGTGAGATGGGTAGGCAGGATATTGGAGATAAGGAAAAAGCTGAGGTATTAAACAAATTCTTTGCCTCTGTGTTTACCAGGGAAGAATCAAGTTCAATAGTAGTGCCGCAGGAGGAAGCCACAACCTCCATATTAATGAACAATTGGTTAACTGAGGAAGAAGTTCATAAGCGACTTGAGAAAATTAAAGTAAATAAGGCACCTGGCCCCGATGGCATACATCCAAGAGTTCTCAAGGAGTTAAGCTTAGTAATAGCAAAACCATTATATTTAATATTCAAGGACTCCATTTCCACAGGCTCAGTACCACAAGATTGGCGTAATGCAGATGTGGTGCCTATATTTAAAAAGGGAGCTAGATCACAACCGTGAAATTACAGACCTGTAAGCCTGACTTCAATAGTAGGAAACTACTTGAAGGTTTAATATGGGATAATATTCAGGAATACCTAATGGAAAATAAAATTATTAGTAATAGTTAGCATGGATTTATGAAGGATAGATCTTGCCAAACTAACCTTATTTGTTTCTTTGAGGAGGTAAGTAGGAATCTAGACCAGGGTAATGCAGTTGATGTGGTCTACTTAGATTTTGCAAAGGCTTTTGATACGGTTTCACACAAGAGGTTGGTGTACAAAATAAAGAAAGTTTTAATAATATATGCACCTGGATTGAAAACTGGTTAAAGGACAGACAACAGAGGGTTGTCATAAATGGAACTTTTTCAGGTTGGGCTAAAGTCGTGAGTGGAGTACCTCAGGGATCGGTACTGGGACCCCTGCTTTTTAACTTCTTTATTAATGACCTTGAGGTTGGGATCGAGAGCAAAGTCTCCATCTTTACTGATGATACTAAATTGTGTAAGGTAATAGAATCAGAGCAGGATGTAATTTCTCTTCAGAAGGACTTGGAGAGACTGGAAACGTGGGCAGGTAAATGGCAGATGAGGTTTAATTCAGATAAATCTAAGGTTATGCATTTGGGATACAAGAATAAAAAGGCGACTTACAAATTAAATGGAGCTATATTGGGGGAATCCTTGATGGAGAAGGATTTAGGAGTGCTTGTAGACAGCAGGCTTAGCAATAGTGCCCAATGTCATGCAGTTGCTGCAAAGGCAAACAAGATCTTATCTTGCATCAAACGGGCATGGATGGAAGGGAAGTAAACATAATTATGCCCCTTTACAAAGCATTAGTTAGACCACACCTTGAATATGGAGTACAATTTTGAGCAACAATCCTAAGAAAAGACATTATGGAACTAGAGAGAGTACAGAGAAGAGCCACCAAATTAATAAATGGGGATGGACATTCTAACTTATGAGGAGAGGCTAGCTAAATTAGATTTATTTACATTAGAAAACAGGCGTCTAAGAGGGGATATGATAACTATATACAAATATATTCAGGGACAATACAAGGAGCTTTCAAAAGAACTATTCATCCCACGGGCAGTACAAAGGACTCGGGGCCATCCCTTAAAGTTGGAGGAAAGGAAACTTCACCAGCAACAAAGGAAAGGGTTCTTTACAGTAAGGGCAGTTAAAATGTGGAATTCATTACCCATGGAGACTGTGATGGCAGATACAATAGATTTGTTCAAAAAAAGGTTGGACATCTTTTTAGTTGGGAAAGGTATACAGGGATATACCAAATACTTATACATGGGAAGGATGTTGATCCAGGGATTAATCCGATTCCCAATTCTTGGAGTCAGGAAGGAATTAATTTTTCCCCTTAATGGGGTTTTTTGTTTGCCTTCCTCTGGATCAATAAGTATAGATATAGGATAAAGTATCTGTTGTCTAAATTTAGCATAGGTTGAACTTGATGGACTTACGTCTTTTTTCAACCTCATCTACTATGTAACTATGTAACTATGTAAAGAGAATGTGTGAGGATGATTTGTAGGGGTGCTTTTTAGTGCAGGAGGTATAGCTGTGTAGTGTCAGAGGCACAAGTAACAAAGGAGTTCATGTTAACTGAGACGTGGTAAAGGAAGGAGAGGTGGAGATATATGAATTGAGTTAGAGACATAATGAGACTGGTTGAAAGAAACGCGTATTTTGATAAGAAGCCAGGTCAGAGCAAATATAAATAGTAGAGGCGGCATGGCAGCAATAGTTTAGTGTTGAGATGTGCGGTCTGGGATAAATAATGTTTTTCTTTCCAGCATAGTTCAATCCAGGATTTAGGGCCACTAGGTGTTGTGTTGTCCACTTGTTCACTCCTGTTGAACTCCCTGTTAAACTCCACACCGTATGCCACTTAAAAAGGGCTACTTTAAAGATGGGCTACTTTACATGTAGGCTGCTCCCCAGTGAGGGGTTTCGCCTGTATATAGCAATGTAAATATGTAGCACAGGGTAGGCATCCCTTTCTTTGTTTTATAGGTAGGGAAGTGCCATTTGAAGGTAGGCTCCTTAAAATGAGGGAGGCAAAGAAGTACAGGCTCCCAGATGGGTGGCCTGTGTCCCCTAAGGGCTACCCAAATAGTAGTCTGGGACCAGTATGGAGAAGCAGTAACTTGGAGCCCCATGACTCATTCCCATGGTCAGCATCCCCAGGGAATAATGGCTGGGGCACACGTAATAGGATTCACTCCTGGCATCCCAGCACTGAAGCATTCATATGGGATGGGCAGGACAGAGAGAAGAAATCAAGGCCTTCTAAGTAGAGAGAGGAAAGACTAGTAACTTGTATTTTTGGACATCCACCCTCTGTGAGCATCCCAGGGAAGTGTAAGGTGGCTTCCATGAAAAGGGGACCCCCTCTGCCATCCCAGCACTGAAGTGCTACCAAAAGCATGATCAGAGTAAGACATACCGTAGCACCTTATGCTTTTCTGACTAAAGATATTAAGAGGTAGTCCATGCAGGGACCCAGAAGGTATAAGGAAAGTATGTACCATTATGAATAAGCTATTTTGTATGTCTAAACACTATTGAAACTGTTCCAAGATTGTGCTTCTCCACAAATGCCAATAAACTCAATCTTGTTCATAAGTATAAAGTTCCTGGTGGCCATCCTTTCTCCATTACCACCCAGCTGCACGGACACAGCATCTTGATAAGGTAATACACTGAGGAAGCCAAATATATAGGCTAGCCGATGTAAACCCCTTAGGAGCCAGGCAGGGAGGGTTACAGTTATGACATCATGAATTTTGCCAATAAGCTTTCCTGTTGTCAAAATCTGTGATGCCATACAGTAACTAATAGGCAGCACTCACATGTTACAGCAAGCAATGTGGTTGGATGCTGCAACACGTGACGCCATGACAGATCTTATGTGATAGCCCATATAAAAGACCAGGACTCTTATAGAAGGCTGGAAGTTGTACCAGAGGTCAAACCTAGTACACAACTGTCACATACGACCCCCTGCTAGCACGCGACCTGCATACGGGACAAGGGTTAATACCGACGCTCGCAAGCACACCCACTCTTCACCCCCGCAAGGGTCCGTCAAATGGACAATATCCCCTCTTACAGGATCAAGGATCAATACACAACCCACAAGCTGCCCCACTCTTCACCCCCTCAAGGGTCCCTCAAATGAGTTGTATCTCTCCTCAAGCCATCCCAATATATCACCGCCACGAACAGCACACAAGTGAGCACGTGACTTTAGATATGCAACCAGGGTTAATACACAAGGCTACTCTAGCAACTCCCCTTTCGCCTCTGCAAGGAACCAGCGAGTTAGTCTTAACCCCTCCTCAATTGCACATCATAACCATCCACTGCCAACACCTGAGGTTATGCCGATATGATAAAAGATCTTAGACTAAAATATCCGCCAGGGTCTCAGGTCTCTGTTTATTATAGCACAAACTATGCACTCTAACACAAAATCAGTTGTAGTAACATGTGCCCGAATTTAGCAAGTAATTCTCTCCAGCGTACACCAAGTTCATTCATAGCCCAAAGCATTACTTATTAAATTGGTTTAATATATATAAAAATACAGTGCTTGAATTACAGAAAAGGTATTACAAAATAAACATACAATTACAAAATAAGGCGGAACAGCTTCTTAAAATAAAAGGGGTAAAACAGAAAATCCTATACAGTACATAACCACATGCTATGGATTTTCCCAGAGAGGCACTAGTTCAGAAGATGAGGTCTGCCATGCTATCCAAGCATGCCCCTGGTCAGATCTGCCATTTTACAACCTGGCCCAGATTTAAATACAATTCTTTTTTAGGGCCCCTTCATGAGCCCACCCCTTCTACAAAATACCTTGAAGCTGTTCTCCCCCAACCCTGTCTGTAGACCTTGATTAATTCAATTGACACCTTGAGTGGGCCATCCACATGGACACCCCTCCTCATGTAAATCCCTTTGAAATTCAGAGCAGTTCAAAGAAACAGTTCTGACCTGTTTCAGACTCAGCTCATTAACCCCTTAAGCACCAGAGGGATTAAAAATACCCAATATCTCATGACATTATCATGACAACGACTTTGTTCTAAAATTTGCCCTTTGATACATTGTGTCAATGAACAAGATACCTTGGGCTCTAAGTCTTCAAAGCTTGACCAATGGGATAGATGTGTGCATCTGTGTTGCCCCAAAGACGCACAGCCTGATGGGGTTCCCCAAGACCAGCACCCCTCTGCAAAGGACCAGCGTGCTAAGGGTTAACATGTGCTTGTTCTCTGTGGAAAGTCCACCCCACCCACTGTAATGTTAATAAGCCATGAGGACACAAAGAACTTTTGTTCACTGCTGCATTGCATCTCAGCCACCCACCCCTTTGTTCATCTACGTTGCCCCAAAGGAGCACAGACTGATGGGGCTCCCAAAGAGCGGCACCCCTCTGCAAAGGACCAGCGTGCTAAGGGTTCACATTTGCTTTTTCTCTGTGGAACGTCCACCCCACCCACTGGAATGTTAATGAGCCATGAGGACACAAGAGCTTTTGTTCACTGCTGCATTGCTTCTCAGCCACCCACCCCAGTGTGCATCTGGGTTGCCCCAAAGGCGCACAGCCTTTGGCACAACCAAAGGGCAGCCAAAGGGTGTGAGACGTTTGCTGCCGTTCGGTGCTGTCTGGTGATGTAAAAGTGATGTTAAAGCTGCTCTATTTCAATTTAAAACTCACAAGCGTTTTATCCCCTGTACCAATTTTTCCAACTCTATCTGTACGTGATTTGACTGTATAACCTCTGTTCTTTAATGTAACCATGTATTTTTTATAACTCTGTGCCCAGGACATACTTGGAAACGATAGGTAACTCTCAATGTATTACTTCCTGGTTAAACATTTTTATAAATAAATATTATTTTTCTTTGATTAATCAGGTGCCATTTTTGCATCTCAAAGCTTTTGACAACACAAAATATCACAACACATCTAGGGCCCTATTTAAGCTCTCTGGGACAGGGATTCAATTTCATATCATGTGCTTTTTTTTGTAGTTGCACATATTGGGGGTTATTTACTATAGTCTCCAGGCTGCAAAACTGGGGCAAAGTCTGTGCAAAAGAATGACCCCTGATTTATCAAAGGAGAAACTCCCATTGCTCTCTATGGAATTCCTTTACTTGGATGAATATGGCTGCTTGTGTGCACTGTGTTGCCCTACTTTTGCAGTTGGGAGACTTTAGTATATAGACCCCATTGTATTATCATTCCCTATATTTTATTTTCTAAAGTGCACAATATAAACAAAAATAAACACACATACAGGTATATGCATTCATCAAATTCCTCCCAGCTCCAAAACTTGGGCAACACTGGTACAAAAAGTGGGACTAGATCAAGGAAAAAACATCCAACGGTTTTCAAATTAATTTTTGCTTTGATAAATGTACTTACTGTAAATCACTTTTTATCCGTCTGACATGGATCAATACACATCATGTTTGAATATAAGAGCAGGTCTCAATTAGAAATGGGCAAAACCTCAGCACACATTTTCAAAACGTTATTAACCCTTAACATTCGTGACTGGCCAAAAAAAAAATGTATGTTAAACTTTGGTAGTAATCACCAACTGTGAATAACTTACTCAGAGAGCACCTTGATGGTAGCGTTAGTAAATGTTTCACGAATATACTGGTGAAATGTGGTGGATTTTAGCACAGTTTGGCAAATTTAATGGATTTTCACAAATATTTCCATAAATAAATTGATTAGTACGGATTTTTAAATCTGCAATTCAACAGCCTTAATTTTGCACATTTTTTAAAATATTTGGAGGGAACTTATGCCAGGCAAACTGTAGCCGGTTTCAGTAGTAGTGTCATGGGAGACCAGGACTTTTTACAAATGTATACCGGGATCATTCAGTAGGCAAAACAAGGTAGTAGAACAAAATGAAGTTTATTCGGGTAAACCCACGTACACACAATGAATACACAAAATAAAGACGAAATACACACTTACTGGGGATATGGGGTGAAATCTAGGCTCAAATAGGTGCAGGGCGCCTGCTTCGGAAGGCTTACCCTGACCAAGATATACACCCGGCTTCCTGGTCCTTTGTTCGGCTAAAGATCCTAGCCGCGACTGCTACGTTCTAAAATGAGAACTTGGACCTTGTGTCTGACTTAGTCTCTGCAGGGCAGGCTTTCTTAGCTCCAAAAATGAAGCCGGCTGCTCTGCTATTCGTTACAGAGCAACTTTGAAAAGCCCGCCCGCATTTCATCGACTTAAACCACAAGATCGTCTTGTTCTCTGACTGGGGCATCTCCTTACATATCTTCCATTGAGCTACCCTCAGCATGGAAGTAGGAGGAGCGACCAATCAGAGCATGGTAATTCCCTCCCACTAGCCAATAGGAAAAGTGGTTTGTCCTTTGGCTGATGTCAGAAGGGGAGGCATGCCAAGCAAGCTCAAAAAGCCGGGTGGGCGGGAAATATGAATTAGCCAATGGGAAATGCATTTACACGCTGTATCTCCCCCGGCTAACTCTTAACTGCCCACTCGGCAGGCTCCACCAGGTCTGGCAGACTCAAAAGGTGTCCCCACAGGGTGCCCTTTGTTCCTTGGATCTGGAAAGTCACCATTCCTCACCCACGAAACGGTTTTGCCACCATTGGACATCCTTTGGACAACCTCCCTCTTTTGAACTCCGATGTCTATCCAGACTTCCTGGCAGCATGTAGATGCTCGGACTGACTGAATTGACATTTATAGTAAATGCACCAAACATGATAAAAATATATTTTAATACATAATATGTCTTGGGGAGACCCATACCTGTGTGGAAAAAAGGATCGGGATATATGGGCTCGAAAACCAGGAGTCCGGTGGGACACTGGGTAGCTCCGGTGTAATTCCACCATCATACTGGCAAATCATGCCTGCTCGCCGGGGAGAATTAAGGGACATCCGGCAAACAAAACAACTGTATTTCTACCCAAATATCCAACCTAAAATTTACACTCAAGAAGTTTCAAGAATCTAGGGCAAGGGGTACATGAAAAGTATAAAAGCATGGGACACTTTAACTTTTGCATGTTACATTACATGGTCCCTGGCTTATGGTGCTCGGTAGCTGCCAGGGACCCACGGATTTCCGGGGTAACCAGATGGGCTTAACCTTTATCGTATAGCCTGGCTACCCCCTACCATCATATGTAGATTATGTACATTCTACTGATACACAATTATCTTGCATGGCACCTTTCCAAGTGCCAAAGCAGCAGTGATACCTCAGCCAACCGTATCTCTTGCAAACATTGTGCATGCACAGATTTTAGTTGCTGCTACTATCCTGCATGGTTGAAATACACTAGAATATGGGTCAAAATAAATCAACTGTTGCTCTTTGAAAGAGTACATTTTGCCTTGCAGATGGACATACTGTAAATATAAGTATGCCAAAAATACAGCCGGCCAATCAAGTAAGCATGTGGTTTTTTTGGACAATCAAAGCTTCCATGATTACAGACTTCCGACTCCTGATATTAACAGTACAGTATAATG
This sequence comes from Ascaphus truei, assembly GCF_040206685.1. Taxonomy (NCBI): domain Eukaryota; kingdom Metazoa; phylum Chordata; class Amphibia; order Anura; family Ascaphidae; genus Ascaphus; species Ascaphus truei. The sequence continues at coordinate 330,186,238 of NC_134484.1, forward strand.
TATGTTATTTCATAATACACACTTCAGTTGAAAAACTGTTCACAGCTCAGGTAGTAACAAGCAAAATCCTGAAAATTGGACCCCTGTGTAATACCTCTCCCTGTGTGGTTATTTCCTTGTCTTTTGTTTCCCTGACCCTGTGTTTTATCCTGGCACTTTTGCATTCAGAATCACTTTTGGGAGGGTTGTGTTGCTGCACACGTGTATGACACAGTTCCATTATTATAGTCTTGTGCTTCTATCATTACATTTTGGATTTGGCGTATCTCAATTTCTGTATTCATTTTGCATCAGTGAGTGCTGGGAACCCCCTTGTTCTTTGAGCCAAGTATATTGTTTGTTATTTTTCAAAAAACATAGATTGTAAGCTCAACGGGGCAGGGACTAGTAGCGCTATACCAGAACATACTATTATTATTATTATTATTATTATTATTAATACTGTGGATAAATGGGACAAACAACAATCAACACAACAAAAAAGAATAATGAACTAAGTTGAAGCCTCAGAGACAAAACAAGTGATAGATACTGAATAAAAAACACATTTATTAAAAAATATAGGTATAAAACAAATGGAACCTAAGTCCATACAAAAATCAAATAATACTCTGCTGCACTAGGTGAATACCCTACTTAGTAGATGAAAGCTGTAGGCGGTGGATAATGTCAGAGAGTATATTCTCTCACTCGTGGCACGTCTGCTACAAGATGATAGCTGTCGTCAGACTGACCACCGGTCCGTGGCATACCCCGCTGATGGTCACCGGAGTTAGATGTCTCTCACGCCAGGATGTACCAAGTGTACGCTGGTGTCGGAGTGCTCCGTCGTCGGATCTCACTCTCAGCTAACTCACAGATCTCGCGGGATGTTGGAAGTGAATGCCGGTTCCGGTATATGCTGAATCAATTCCTTCAACCTAAAGTCTCTGCTGTGATGCAATGTTGAGACAGGGGCTGCTGCAGAAGTAATAGGATTAACCCTATGCGTTTCAAAAGTAGTCTCTCTTCATCAGGGGTGCGACTCTCTGACATTATCCACCGCCTACTAACATCTTCCGTCTACTAAGTAGGGCATTCACCTAGTGCAGCAGAGTATTATTGGAGTTTTGTATGGATTTAGTTTCATTTGTTTTATACCTATATATTTTTTTAATAAATGTGTGTTTTATTCAGTTTCTATCACCTGTTTTGTCTCTGAGGCTTCTACTTAGTTTATTATTCTTTTTTGTTGTGTGTTGATTGTTGTTTGTCCCATTTATCCACAGTATTATGCTGTGTGTCTTTTCTTCTATTACATGCACTTGATATATAACTACTACCATCATCGTTGGATACTACAAGGACATTTGTCGTGTAACACAGCGGTGCGCAAACTGGGGGGCGTGAGATTTTTCTGTGGGGGTGCGGGTGGTTGCAGAGGTCCCGCGCTCTCCCCCCAGGCATTTAAATTAAATGCCGGGGGACCGCGCGAGGCCTCTGCAACCTATACTTACCGAGGTTCAGCTGGCTCCAGGCTGCGTTATCATGGCAACGCAGTGGCACATGACGCCGCGGGGTCATGTGACCTCATGGTTGCTACGGTAATGTGACATCAAATGACACCGCGGGTCACGTGACGTCAAACGACCCCGCGGCATCATTTTACGCCGTGCGAGGTAAGGAGAGGGGACGCACCAAGGAGGAGGTAACGTGGGGGAGGTGCCGCAAAAAAAGTTTGTGCGCCCCTGGTGTAACACACCATCAAATGGTTGTATGTTATCTTGTAATATTATATAGCAGTTTTTGCTACCTTAACTGCATTATAAGGTGCCAAATTTATCTTCATTACATATGGTCTTTTCCTGACCAGGTGGTCAGTGTTTTATTTGGCAGCCGCCCTTCATTTACATATATGGGCATTAAGGGATTTTTTTCTTCATATTAATTAAGCAGTGTATTAATTGTCAATGTTGGTCAGTTCGGGCGCTACCTTATCTTTTTTGTTTATAATTATATGCAGCAAGGTACATTTCCTAAGTGATAATGCACATTTACAACCTCAGTCTTTGCCAGTAAGCAAGGGGTATTGATGGATTGAATTACAGCCCCTCCGTGCACCGTAGAAATCAAAATCTATTGACTGTTGTGCTGCTTTATGCTTATAAATATGTTTATGTGTTTATATATATTTATATGTTATATTATGTGTTATAATATGTTATATTTATATGTTTATAAACCGTAGACCAAATCTAAACTTTAAATGTGAATGTTATTCAAGGAATGGGACAAGGTAAGTTTCAGGTGTTTTTGTGAGTTTTAGGGGTTTTTGCGGTTAAGGTAGGGGATTAACTTTAAGGGTTTTAGCGCAATGGGTAGGGAATACATTTTAGGGGTTTAACTGGTTAGGGTAGAGGATTAACTTTAAGGGTTTTAGCGCTATGGGTAGGGGATTAATTTAAGAGGTTTTAGGGTAAGGGGTTAAGGTTTTTAGTGTAGGGTGTTTAAGTATAATGGGTTTTAGGGTAAGTGGTTAGGCTAGGGACTTACCTTAGTGCAAAGCAGCCGGCGATTGAGTGTCCCGGCAGCAAGGTGAGTTGTGGCCTAGCCCCGGTGATAATTTAACCGCGACCATGTCATTTGTACGTAACTTGGATAAGGCGTTATTTTTGAATACTTTCCTTGTGATCATTACCCTCTCGTAACCCCTTTAGTGCCAGAAAGACCTGTAATGTATTATTAGACAAACGGTTACTGATAATGTCGGGCACAAAGCATCCGCTGCTGTTGTATCTTTTTATAGGCATGCTCTCAGATAGCCTGCATTCGGTCAAGAAACGTGAACATAAAACTGACTAATGTATAGAGATGTGCAAATGTCTGCATGGAAATGTGCAAAAATGGCTAAAGGGTCATATAACCTCAGGCTAACACAGGAGGGTGAGAAAGTTATTGTTTTTAGCAGCATTCCGTGAAGGAAAGACTGCACATTAAACTCTGCTAACCAGCCCCATTATCCCCTTTTTACCTCAGACCAACAACACGCTATGTAAACACACCCTGTTAGTCATCCACATATAGCACATATTCTGCTTCTGTTCATAAAAAAACACACAATTCCATTTAAATTTTATTTAAGGATTTTCTAATCTATTTTTAAGCTATTTTAGAAATATATTTTTTCATATATTTATATATTTTTACTTTTAATTACCAAGGTTCTTTAATTCCAAAGATTTTTAAGCTATTTTAAAAATATATTTTTCATACATTTTTAATTCCAAAGTTCTTTTGGCTGTATTGTACCGTTCGATTACTAAAACACTAATACCGTGTTCCATATCTTCCTATCCTCTTATCTCTACGTTTGAGCAAAATCCCGTGCGCTGACCAACCCTCCACCTCCACTGCAACTACAAGAAGATTCCGGGCTTTATCTTCTCTACTGGTCCAGCTGCAGAAAACAACAAGGGCAAGTATACACTACCCTTTCTTTGGTTACACACTACCACACAGGCAACATCACAAGCCTATACAAATAGGGAGCGCCCCAACCTCTTTTCTTTTTGTCACGTTTTTTTAACACATATAACACATGAGACTTCAGAAAAATCTCTACGGGTGAAACAAATAGTTTTGCCCCCAAAAATGTCAACTTTCGCCTGGTTTGTGGACTTAACATTAACATTTTGCACATCTCTACTAACGTATACGGTAATTATAATTTTTGTCTGACAATTTATAGCTGCTTTACAGTGGTCAAGGACGACTTGCCGCCACCGATCAGCAGCCGAGGGCAGCTCGCCGCCAGCCATCTCATCATGAAGGTAACCCCTTAAACTTTTCGCCTTACCCCAAAAGCCCCTAATGTTAACTACTTACCCTAAAACCCCCAGCCTTAATCCCTTACCCTAAAACCCTCAGCCTTAACTCCTAACCCTAAACCCCTAATCTTATGACCCGTACTCTAAAACCCCTAACCTTAACTCCTTACCCTAAAACCAGTAGAGGATTTCCCATTAGGCCCGGACCTAGAGCAGCCACATTTTGAGGTAGCAAAAATGCCCCCATATAGTTTTGCCGCACTTTCGGGCCCATCGGACCCAATGGGAAGTCATTTTATCTGTTGCAGTCGAGTCTTTACCTGCCGCCATCCTCCTCCTTCTGAACCACAGCACCGCGGCGTCTCGTTGCCATAGCAACACAACGTCACAGTGTAAAATGACGTCACGATGTCGCGTTACCATGGAAACACGACACGGTACGATGTCACGCTGCAGTTCAGAAGGAGGAGGGGGCAGCAGGTAAGGAGGTGGCTGCAACAGCTGTGCCTAGGGGTGGCAAATTTTGAAATCCGTCACTGCCTAAAACCCCTAGCCTCAATCCCTTACCCTAAAACTCCTAACCTTAACTGTGACGGTAGGGGCAGCCTAATAAAGGTGAAGCCCGGCTGGCTGCCTCAAAAAAGTGTGTGATGGCCGCCTCTGTGGGGCTCATTTTGGCTTGGATGTTATATGTTTTGTGTAACCTCTTCCAGAAGAGAGCTTTATCAGTGTGTGATATCTGGAAGGGAAAGCTGTGTGTCTTGGGGAACTGGGATTGTTTAAAAAAAACACTTTTATTCCAGTGTTAGTGTTATCCCTGCCCAGTTAGTAAGCCAGAAATGTCTGTTGTTTTTCTGGTATTTCTCCTTGTGCAGAGACAGTAATTCACATAGCTGGGCTGCATTCGGAGAAATGCTGGTTCGTGACAGAGCTTGGGAATGGCTTGAGTATCTGGACAATGGTGAGTGGGGAAGGGCTGTGTCTCAGGTCCAGGAACTGGTTCTCGGCAGTGCAGAGCCTTTGTTCACCGAGACACCGAGGCGCCTTCCATGCAGGGGGTATGGGACTGGCCAGGGGAACCGTTGCGGGTCTCAGCCCTAGAGGCATGATTCCCATTGGTCAGTTTGAATTTCCCGCTCGCCCCAAGCTCACTCCCCAAAGGGCAGTCCAGAGTCCCTAAGCCGGCCCCCTCCTCTGATTGGTGCAGCCGGACAAGCCCTCGTCCTCCGATTGGCTGCATGTCACGATCCGTGCTCTGATTGGTCGGCAGCCTCTGCTCCATAAAAAATATTGTAGACCGAGGCCTATGTAAGGGGCACAGCCGATCAGAGTATGAGACAAAGTGTGAGTCAATCGTACGGGTTTATCTTGGAGCGTGGAACAGACTGTGACATCACGACTGGTGGGCTATTAGAAAGTGCTATTGGTTGAAGAGCACTGAGAAGACGGAGAAGAAGCTGTTCAGGGCAAGCCTACCGAAGCAGGCCCCTGCACCTAGTTGAGGCTAGATTCCTCCCCCTCAGGCCCCAGTTGGTGAGTGTTAGACTGCGATTGTGTGATTTGTACTGTATGTTTGCTGGCTTGCCTGACTTTCGTTTATTCAACTACTGTGTCCTGTCTGGTGATAGTGATCCCGGTGTTAAAAGTTCTGGTCCCCCGTGACATTAACTCCTTACCCTAAAACCCCTAGCCTTAACTCAGTACCCATAAAAGCTAAACCTTAATTCCTTTCACTAAAACTGATAATCGGAGCCCTTACCCTAAAATCTCTACTCCTTACCATAACCCTACCCCTTATCCTAAAACCCCTAAAGTTAATCCCTTAATAACTTGGTGGTGACTTGGCTTTCGCTTCCGTGTTAGCCTTGTGCAACACAATTGCTTAATGTTGATAAAAAAAAAAAATACCAATATTAAGCAACCTTTTAAAAAAAAAAAAATAGTGTTCACTTCACTTGCTTTAGTTTTCTGATTCTGATACATATTTACTAAAAAATCTATAGTAATATATTTTTAACTATATAATATACATTTAATATGTTCTTAAGGACTACAACATAAGAAGATAATATCTCATTCGTACAGCATGTTTCAGAAGGATCATTTTGATCTAGTATTTTATTAAAAGCTCAGTAACTGCAGCTAGCATTAGGCGCTGGGCTGTTTCCTTAATTCAAGTGACCTTTTATTCACGATGCTGACATTTGGCTATGTAAAGCATTGATGTGACAGATAGTGACAGATGAATATTCTTTATCCTTGCTGTGACCTCCCTTTAGGTTTCTACAACAGAATTTCAAAACTGTCAAAACCTCTTTTTTTTTCAGAGGGTGGTAATGTCATGGCAGAAGGACATCCTTTAGTTAAAACTAATTTAGGACAGAAATTAGCCAGATGGTGCATAGTCACAGTAACCTCTCAGGGGTACCTCTGTGTTCCAAATTCCTTTTCTGCTGTTATGGCCCCTCGTTTCAGTGGCCACAGAGATGTTAAAAAGAAGTGGCAATTGTCCTGATTTCAGAAGAGTCTCAATCAATTAGATAAAAGGTCAACCCCAGTTTGAAAAGGTTTATCCATAGGGAAGAAAAAAAAAGACAAAAGAAAAGGAAGAGACCCTTTTAATGAAGATGTGGAGTATTGTAAATTAAAAAGTGGTGGTGTCCTTTCCCCCCTCCATTACATTTGCATCTTTTATTTCACTTTCATGGTATTGTGCATATTTTTTCATTAAAATTGGTGATCGAAAAACAAAAACGCATGATGGTTCCAGATTTAATAACCGTGCAGTCCCACACTGGATCAGTTACTTTATAAAAAGCAGACAAGTTTAAGCCTTTTTAGGTCATTTTTCGCAATCTAAACATTTCCCATTGTTTGTCGGGACTGGAAAAATTGCTGTGATTGTCAATCTTCTTTGCTCCAGCACAAGAAGGTAATCAAATTGATCCACAAACCATGCATGTAAATAACCATCTAGGAAGGCGCTGGATAAAGGAGAGGCAGGACAAAGATAAAGGCAATAACAACCACATTCAAGTTCAACTATAATGTAAGGTTTACAAAACACTCTCACGAGAGCTTTGAAAATAATTTTAAAAAATACTTCCACTTTTAACCTATTAAACATAGATGCTGGTAATTCAATTGAGTGCAGCCATGTATTCTTTTTGGCTACTAATCTGCCCCACCTAACACATAAACTCTGGTACCAGCACAGGCAGTGTTAGGATTAATCTGGATTTTCCCCTGCTGTAAGCAGCTCCCTTGAGTGACAGGGGGCAGGCTAAGGCCTGTGTACTGCCCAATCAGGGGCTCAGACCTTGGACCCTCCCCCGGGGTACTTAAGGGGCTGCACATACAAATTTAGTCAGTGGTTCCCTCCCATGAGAGAGAGAGAGTTCTAGGAAGTGTGTGTGCAGGGCTCTGACCACCAGCCATCCTTTCCCCTAGGGGAGTGGGACAACTACCCATCATCCCATCAGGGGGTGAGGGAAGAGATCAGGATAGACATTGGAGGCCTCAAGCCTCCTTGGTTGACTCCAGGGACCATCCGGAGGAGGGACAAGAAGTGTACCAGTTATGCTGTATGCTGTGTGCTGTTGGACAATAAAGTGTTCCTGTTTTATAGTATACTTCAGCCTGAGACTGCAATTAATCAGGGGGGGTAGGAGAAGAGAGTTCTCCTGCAGGGATTGCCTCCGGTAATACTGGAGCCTGCAAGAGATGGAGGCGCCACACCAGTGAGAAAGAACCAACCATCACCCCAAAAGCCTGTCCTGTCTTCCTCACTACCACCGGCGAAAACTCAGAGCTTCTGTGAACCAGCAGGTAACCAGCACATAAAACCCTGTAATTGTGTAATCTCCCAGAGGGTGGGGGAAACCTGTTACATGAGTTATATACAACAACAAACAAACAAAGATACCCAAAGCTACTTCCAATGTGACAAAAATACACGGTGCAATACCTATATATTCTCTTGAAAAGGGGTCATTTAGTTCAACCTTTTGTCCAAAGTGTCTTAAGCCTGCTGCCACTTGAAGGCATGATCGTTAGCAGGTCCTAACACTCCCTGAGTTAAAATTCTTATTTACCTCTATTTACCTCTATAATTAGGGGACAAATGATCAGCATTTAATCTGTTGTAACCCAGCAAAATGAAACTGGCCTGCCAATTTGGAAAGTGACTGACGGTCATGACTTGAAGTGGCAGCAGGATTAAGACGCTTTGGCCAATGAGTTGAACTAAATGACCCTTTTCAAGAGAATATATATGTATTGCACTGTGTATTTTTGTCACATTGGAAGTAGCTTTGGGCATCTTTGTTTGTTTTTGTTGTATAAATTTAGCCACGCCCACTAGCACTCCTTTTGACACTTATATACATATATATACAGTGTTCGACAAACCTATACATTTGCACGCCCCGGGTGAGTGGATTTAACATCGTGGCGAGCTCCTATTGGCCCAAGCAGCACACATGTGGTACTAGGTGGCGAGTAGATTTTTTTTGTTCGGCGAGTAGATTTTTTGGTGATTTGTCAACCACTGCATATATATATTACGTGGTAATGTTTGGGGTTTCTCAGAGCTTGTTGGGTATCTGTGTGTTTATTACATGAGTTATGTGAAAGACTGTACCTTTAACTGACACTAACCCCAGGGGTTTTCTTTCAAATGTGATTCAACTGAGACAAGAGAATTGCATGAACTGAATGTTAATGCAATGTTTTATCCCAGCTGTATGCCAATAACATTTCAACACGACCACATACACTTATGCACACCTCTCTTAAAAAAGGAATTAGTTAGAAAAGGAATATTAGAAAAATTAAATGTATCTTTTATAAGTAATATCAGGCCTAGCTAGATAATGCTCTAGAGCGTAAGCACTCACGTGCAGGGCCCACATTACCTCTTTGTATCTGTATTTCCTCACCTGTATATGGCACTGTTTCCCCCATCCTCTGGGAGATGAGACTGCTACGGAGTTTAATATAGTGCGTTTTACTTGTTGGCTCACAGGAGGCCTGAACCTCCACTGCTGGTAGCCTGGGGGTATACCTGGTTGGTTCCGGTGACAGCGCCTCCACCTGCAAAGGATCCATGCAGTGCCGGATAACACCCTCACAGGACCCAATACAATAAATACACACACAGTATATATTGACAGGTTTACTGAACATGCAACTCATAACCAGAGCAAGTAATACAACTACACCATACATGTGTGTACACAGATATTCAGTAACTCCACAATACTCGGGGACAGTGGACACCAGTGTCCCAGTGTCCAGCCCCAATTGTCTCTCCCACCCCAAGTGTGTGTGACAGCGCTGCCCACAGTAAGAATGTATCGTTGGTGCACTTGTTGACTGTATGATACCTGCCAGGTGCTCCAGCACCCGGTATCACTGACTGAGGAAAGGGGCCCGTCTGTTCCATGCCATTGGCGGTGGCGATGGCATCAGCGTCTATGTGGGGTAAACTCCGGCCGGAGTGTCTCACCTTAATAGTCTTTGCCTTGCGGTGGTGGTCTGAACACAGGCCAAAAGTGCTACATGGCGTTGCTGTGTCCCTGACACTATAGATTCTAATTGGGGCAGTGTCCCAATCTAAGGGGCCCGTCCCTGAAGCAGCCACAATATATTTGGGTCTCAGGGCCTACCTTGGGCCTAAGGGGGCAAGCTAGGCCTAGTCCATGGAAGCACAGCTCCCTGGACACTACCTCTCTGCTTCTGCTCCCTCTTCCGACTGGCGTGGTTCCTGAAGCACACCAAATGTATCTATCTGTGCAGTGGATGTCTGCAGCCCTATCTGTGCAGGGGATGTCTGCAGCCCAGCTCCCAGAGGCTGCTGGGGGTTGTAGTTCCCCTGCGGAGCTTTGCATGTAATGGTCACCGCTCGCGCTGCCCAATGCGCATGCGCACCTTTCTCTAATGGCCGCCGCACTATCTATTGCGCATGCGCGGCAATCGACAAGATGGCGGTGCCCTGCTAAGGGAGCCCTCTGTCGACCCGCTTGCCATCCTGACTACCGGCGGGTCCGCCTCTGCCTCCTTCGGCGCCCGTGCCAGTCATGCCTCCACAGCGAGGTAAGGGAAGGAAGGGGGAACCCAGAGGAGGGGGGGGGGGAGGGGTCAGGCTATACTGTATGTATGTAACTGTTTATGTCATATACCTAACTCTGTACCCAATTGTACTGCACTGCGGAATATACTAGAGCTTCACAAATAAACAATAATTATTATTAGTAGTAAGAAGACACTGTAAGAAGTAGTAAGAAGATACTGCATAGAGCCTATTATGCTTTTGATATTAATTATAAGGGGATAGAGAAATCTAAAAATAAGTGCCCCAAGTGCTCCCAGGAAAGAGCCGATTTAAAACACTGTTTGGTGGATTGTCTGGTTATTTCTGATTTTTGGGATAAAGTACTGCATTATATACATGAAGTTTTTGGGGTGACTACAATAAAAGAGCCCTTAGCCTTGCTGTTCGGAAATATGGAAAGTTGGAAAGAGGTCAATGTAAGGAACAATCTCCCAAGGCTGGCAGAGATTGTCTTGCTTGCAGCAAGGAAAACAGTGATGGGGAAATGGATAAAGCCTAAACCCCCCACTTTAGATATATATTTTTTTCAACTTAAATTTTATTAAGGACTTACATGGTTTACAGATATGGCATTCAGTTGTAACATGGGAACAAACTCCCGATGGTAAGAGTCCACCACATATGGGTACTGACAAATACAGATCAACGGGGCAGACAAACAGACAGACATACAACACAGGCCCCTAAGGGGGAAAAGAGGGAAAAAAAGGGGGGGAGGGGTGGTGTGGGGGGGGGGGAGGGGATCGTCCTGCTATGGGTCCACTTATAACCTTGGCCTTCTGGCTCTCTGCATCCGGGGAAACTGAGTGTTCTCCGCAAATCGCTCTTGCCCTGCTATTCCGGCTGTATCTATCTCCGCCAAGGGGTCTCTAGTCGGTCAGATTCATCTGTTTCGTCCCAGCGTAGTGTCGTCAAGGGAGAACGCATCTTCCACTATTAATGCCATATCGTGGCCCTTTCCACCCCCAGTATGTCTGTCTGAGCCAACCATGGTAGCCAGACTTTTAGAAAATTTGTACCTGTGTCGTTGACCAGGCTTTTCAATTTCTCCATCTGGCATACCGACCAAATTCTATTCCGAATCTTAGTAATTAGGGGGATCTCATTTTGTTTCCAATTTGCTGCGATCTCCCCTCGTACCGCCATCGCAAAATGCGCGACCAGTTTATTTTCACCTTTTGAGAGACCTTGTTGTGGTCTGTTGAGGAGGAACAGCCAGGGGTCTAGTGGGATGTGTGTGCCTAGGATCTTATTCAGCCAATCTTTAATCGAGTCCCAGACCGGAGCGATCTTGGGGCAAGACCACAGCATGTGCAACAGATCTGCTTGCTGTCCGCATTGTCTTGGACACAATGGGGAATAACTGGGCAGAAATTTAGATAATTTTGTGGGAGTGTGGTACCATCTCATCATAACCTTATATGCGTTCTCCCTTAAGGTCGTACACATGGAGCTTTTAGAGGTTGCCATCACGATCTTTGTCCAGTCCTCTAGCTCTAGGGTCTCCCCCAGGTCAGCCTCCCACTTAGTCATGTATCCAGTTTTGTCCGTCACCGTTGCGCTAGAACTGGTCACTTCTTTGTACATCTGCGATGTGAGTCCCTTAGTGGATGTCCCTGATCGACAGAGCTTTTCAAAATTCGTTAATTGGATGTGGGGCTGAATCGTCTGATAAAATGCTCTGATCTGGAGGTATCTAAAAAACTCAGCATTGGGGATGTTTTTGCGTGATTTAAGTAGGTCAAATGTTTGTATGCCTCGCCTACCCTCCAGAATCGCTAGTCTGGTAATATTTTTGTGTTTCCAGATAGTGAAATCCGCGTTGTTCCGGCCCGGAGCAAACATTGGGTTACCCCACAAGGGGGTCATACCAGAAGATTTGTGGGTCAATTTGCATTTGAGCCTGGTGGCCTCCCATACTGAGAGCGAGTTGGTCTTTGAGGATAGCGGCATTTTGGTGCCTAACCGCACCTTTTTGGGAAGCCAAATTAGATGTTCCAGCTCTAAAGGGGAGCATACTGTAGATCTTTTTCTAAAGCCACCCATCTTTTTGAGTCCGGGTTAGTGTGCCATTGCACAATTTGGCATAATTGAGCCGCCTTGTAATAAGACAACAAGCAAGGTACCGCTAACCCCCCTGCCCCTGTCTGTTTACACATTATCTGCCTACCTACCCTCGCTCTCTTTCCTCCCCAGATAAATTTATTTATTTCAGATTGAAGTGAGATGGACTCCTTCACTCTTAACGGCACTGGTAGGGTCTGGTAGATGTATAAGAGGAGCGGCAGCAAATTCATCTTAATACAGTGGATCTTCCCTATCCATGAAATTTTATAAGTGGCCCATCTCCTAATGTCCCCTTTCAGGGTATGCATCAATTTGGGGTAATTTGCCTGGTATAACATATTGGATGTATTAGTGACATTAATGCCCAGATATTTAATTTGCTTCGATTGCCAGTTGAAGTTTAAGGCAATCAGCTTCTCTATATGTTTGGGTAGGTTGATGCTCAAGGCTTCCGATTTTGCCTGATTAATTTTGAAACCAGAAACCCGATTGAATCTTCCCAACAAACCGAATAGATTAGGCAGAGAGTTAAGGGGTCTTGATATTGTCAGGAAAACATCATCCGCATATAGTGCCACTTTATGCGTCTGGCTTCCAATGTCAATACCTGTGATGTCTTTGCTATCCCGTATCTGAGCAGCCAATGGCTCCATACACAGTGCAAAGAGGAGGGGGGAGAGTGGGCAACCCTGCCTCGTTCCGCTCTTAATTTGAAAGGGATCTGAAGCAAATCCCTGGTGGGTAACCCTGGCCGACGGAGCCGAATAGAGAGCGACTATAGCTTTGATCACCCTTTCCCCTAACCCGAATGCTCCAAGCGTGGTCTCCAAATAAAGCCAGTCTATCCTGTCGAATGCTTTTTCTGCATCCAGACTGAGCACCATAACTGGTATTGAACGTGAATTGGCTATTTCTAATAGATCAATGATTCGTCGGGTGTTATCAGATGACTTCCGAACCGGGATAAACCCGACTTGATCTGGGTGCACCAGTCTGGTTGAGACCCAATCGGTTGGCCAGTAATTTAGCGTAATTTTTTATGTCCGAATTAATCAGGGATATTGGCCTGTAGCTTCTACAGTCCTGTGGGTCCTTACCCTGCTTATGTCTTACGGAGATGGACGCTTGGAGCATGTGTCGGGGGAAAGGGGTGCCTCCTAGGACTAGATTGAACATGTGAAGGAGGTATGGGGCCAGCTGTTTCCTGTATTTTTTGCAATAGAGATTCGAGAATCCATCAGGACCCGTGGCTTTAGAGGGTTTCAGAGTTTTGATAACCTCTGTTAATTCCTCCATTGTAAAGTCACTACCCATTACCTCTCTATCAATCTCACTCAGATTCGGCAGATTCGAGGCCTTTAAGAAATCCTTCAGGGCCTTTGTCGTCCTGGAGGATCTAGTAACCTTTCCCCCATCATACAATTTCTCATAGAAGTTCTTAAACTCCCCCACAATATTTTTAGGGTTGGCCGTGATTGCTCCTGATTCTAGACATAAGCCTGAATGTTGTAATTTTTTGTTTTGGGATTGAGCAGATTGGCCAGCAAGGTGTCTGGCCTGTTTGCTTTCTCAAAGAATCTCAGCATGGGAAGTGAGGAGTATGTTTAACTTAACTTGGGCATCCCTGATTTGTTGGGGGTTGGCCGAATTCGGGGACCTCTTTTGTTGGTCCCATAAGCTCTTTAGGTCCCTCTGCCCCTGTATGATTTTTGCGCTGCTCTCTCTTTTTCTTTTGGCCGCTAAACTAATCAATACCCCTCTTAATGTTGCTTTATGTGCCTCCCAGAGGGTTGTATGTGAGCGAACGCTACCTTCATTTTCGTTAAAGAATTGTTTGATTTCCTCTTTAATCTGCTCCATTAGTTCAGGTATTTTTAATAGGGATTCATTCAATTTCCAGTTTGCTCCCGGTCTGTCCAACCCTATCTGTGTGCACCGTAGCTCTATGGGTGCGTGATCCGACCACGAAATATCGTGTACCCCAGAGTGGGCGATCTTTGGGACCAGTCTACTAGAGACAAAGAAGTAATCGATTCTGCTAAATGAATCATGGGGATGCGAATAGAAACTGTAGTTCTATCTACCGGGTGTAATTCCCTCCAGACATCAACCAACTGCCAGTCCCTTAGCCCCTTTTCTGGAGCCGTGGGTCTAGACGTTGTTCTAGGTCTGGGTTTCCTGATCTGTCTATGGCTGCATTCAGTACTGTGTTGAAGTCACCTCCTACTATCAGGGCCCCTCTACTGTGTTTTTGGATGGTTGTGAATATTGTTGTGAAGAAGGCCGGGTCATGTCCATTTGGCACATATACTGTAGCAATCGTTACTGGTTGCTGATTTATGGATCCTGTAAGCATAAGAAACCTGCCCTCTTTGTCCTTCCTCACAACGTCCACCACCAGCCCCACCCTGTTGTGTATCAATATAGCAACACCTCGTTTCTTTTCCGTTGCAGAGGACAGAAATACTTGTTTAAATTGTTTATCAAAGAATTTTGAGAAGCTGGTGGTGCTAAAATGTGTTTCCTGAATTAACACAATATCGGCCCCCTTTCTTTTGTAGTCAGTGATTGCTACCTTCCTCTTGCGGGGACAGTTCAGCCCTTTGGCATTGTGTGAGATAAAGGTTCGAGACATGTTGTACTTGTGTTCTACCTCTCTTCAGTCGCGGCGCTACCTTGAATGTCAGCTCTTTGCCGGAGAGCTCCTGCTCCTCTGCAGTGCACACCAGTTTGCTCAGCGTCGGCGTTACTCCACCTAGGCAGGACGAGGGGTGGGGTGGGGATGATACAAAAGGAACATGGGACACATAAGGAAAACATAACAGCGTGGGAGAGGTGCCTATGGTCCGAGACCACTGTGCCTCCCTTGCCTTTGAGTTATGGGAATTGAGCGGAGCCCCCACTGTAACTCCTCCCTCCAACTGGGTCGCTCCACTCCTCCCTCTCCCAAGGACTTTATCGAAATCCTGGGCATCCGCCCCGATCCGAGTCCAAAGACACATGGCAACGGCCAGACCTCCATCCTGGCCGGCCTCTGTTTGCCGAAATCTTAATACCTACAGTATCAACTCGAACTTAACTCTGAACATTAAGAAAAAAGAAAAAAACCCTCTTGATGACTTGAATTTAGGGAATAACTGTGGGGAGTCTCTCCTTAGTCACATATTTATCCCCAAACTCCCCCCCCCCCCTCCCCAAACCTCAATAATCCAACCCCCCCAAAACCCACACCCTCTGCAACTAATTGTTGTTCTTTACCCCCGTATAATGCACCTTGCCCTTCTCTGGTCCTCATTGTTGCCATGGCCCCGATGACCCCTCTACTCCAGATATAATCCCCCTCCCCATATCCATGTCTTATATAACCATCTTCCTGCTTCTGACCTCCCTATCTGGGTCTCTCTTTTCTATATCCCGTTCGTCTTACAGCTATCTACGTGTCCTTACCCCCTCACCCCCCCCCGTCACCTAGCTGGTCCCCCCTGTCCCATCTTCCTGCTTGATCTCCCCTCCAATCTCCTTGATGTGGCCTTCCCCTCTCCCCCTTATCCCTTCTCCTCCTCCCCTTATTCCTTCCCCTCCTCCCCTTGCTTTTTCTTTAAGTTTTATGTTTGTTGGGTTATTTTTATTAATTATTACCCGCTTCTTCCCAATATACTTGACCCCCGGAGCCGTCCCTTTGCAGGCAGTCTTTCCCCCTCCTCCCCCGACCCCCTCCGGTATTGCTTGTAAAGCTCTTTTCGGCTCTTCCTGTGGGCTTCTAAGTCTCTCCTCCCCATCCGGCCGCTTCCCGCCGCCATGTTGGATGTGGCTGATTGTCTGTCTCCTGAAGGTCTCGCGGGATCTGACGTCACATTCTCCTCCTCTACGTCATTCGGCCCCGCCTCGAGCTCATTGAGCAACCGGAGCCGATCCAAGATGGCCGCCAGTCCCGGAGGAGCGCTGCTAGGATCCAGAGGTAGCATGGGGCGGCATCACAAGAGGGTACAACAGGTCCCAACTCAGGCTCAAAACCGTAGAGCTCCGAAGACGTGGACAGGAACAGGTAAGATGAACATCCTTCTGTAGATCGCGGACCCTTTTCACTTTGGGCTCCGTGGCTGTTTAATATTGTCATTTTTTCTAGCCTCCCTCCAGACTGGGTCAGGGGCCGGTATCCCTTCCCTTGCTTCCTTGGGTATCTTTTCTTGGAGCCCCAATTTGGTTAGGAAGCTTACCGCCATCCTCCCGTCGCCTTATGTATTAGAGGCACCATTTCGTGTTACTAGCAGCCCGAACGGATATAGCCACCTATATCTGATACCCTCGTCTCGGAGTACCTTAGTGATGAGGGTAAATTGCCTCCGCTTGAGCAGGGTGGTGGGCGAGATATCTTGAAACACTTGTAGTTTATTGCCCTCGAATTCAACATTGTTTCGGGTCATTTGGCAGAAGGATTCTTTCACTTTAAAGAAGTGGAACCGCGCTATGATGTCTCGGGGGGGTCCCCTTGTTGCGGCCGCGACCTCAGGGCCATATGACACCGGTCTAGGTGCGTGTCCTGCTCTGCCCTATCAGGCATTAGCTGTGTCAGCCATCTGCTCATGAAGTCTTCCGGATTGGTCTCGTCTTCAGGCACCCCCCTGATCCTCACATTATTCCTACGATCACAGTTATCAGAGTCCTCGTGTCTGTCCGTAAGGTCCCTCACAGTCTCCTTCACCTGGGCCAGTTGTTTGTCTGTTCTGTGCAGAGCCTTGATGGTGGAGTCTAGCTTCTTTTCCAGCGAGTCTTTTCTCACCACAATGCCACTTATATCAGCCTTTAACGCCGCCAATTCAGATTGGAAGCATCTTTTAATATCCAGACAGAATTCTCTCATGTCTCTCCGTCGCATCACTTGGTTCTCCCTGCCACTGTCTTCCCTGTCCTCCTCCTCCGACTCGGTGCCACTTCTCGTGGGCCCCTCGTGGCTTTTGGTGTGCGCCGAGTCTCCCTTTGCAAAATAATCTGTGAGAACCGCAGAGGTACTCTTCGATCTCGTCGCCCTCGACATCGTTGTGCTTTAGGGTCTGTTTGGGTCTAAGTTTGGTGTGCGTCACAGAGTTTTTAATGCTTTATTTATTTATTTAATCGCCGGCTGTGGACGGAGCTAACTGCTCACCCGACCATTCAGTCAGCCGTCGCGCATGCGCCCTCCACTTTAGATATTTTAAATGATTATCTGAATAAAATGATGATGGTGGTGGTGGTGGTGGTGGTGAACAAATTAGAAGCTGAGACGAATAAAGAATTAATAACCCAGACATTTTTTTTTAAATGGGAAAAGTTTATTGATACTACAGTATGTCACAACAAGAGAGGGATTCAGTCATACAGACATTTGTGCGTACCAATTGGGGTCTCCTCAGGCTGATTGCGATGGCTCACGGATAATTTTGCCCTTGAGGAAATATGACAGTACAGGATTAATGGGGGAGATAGTAAATGGGGAATCTTATGCCAGATTTGTTAGGAGGCTGTGTGGTGATAGCTTTGATGTTAATCTTTGAAAATGCTATGATCTGTTTTTTCTTTTTATTATTATTTGTGTTAATGTGTTGAATTTTGAAATTATAAGTATGATGAGCAATACTAAAAAAATTTTTTGTGTAAAAGTATGTTTTTCTGTGTGTCTGTCTCTCTCGGTTTGAGATTCCTGCCACAAGCAATATGGCTACTTCAGGGCCCCAAGGTGGAGCTTCCTCCATTTCACCCTCCTACCTCATACATCCGACTGCTGATTGGCTCGCAAAGGGGCCTGGGCCTGATTATACGGCGAGTATTTCAACTTAACTTTATTGGGAAAAAAAAGTTACCTTATATTCGGGCAAACCTGGTAATGTGTGTGACTCCTCATTTCCCGACACAAATAGCGTGCTACATCGAGGTGTCTTACATACAGTATAGTGGTGCTCAGTGTCTCTAATTACCCTCTCAGGGTGTTGGCATCTGGGCTAGCTGGGTGTGTATGCTAAAAGGTGGTAAGGATCTTTATTGGTACAAATAAGAGCTTTATTTGTTGCCTTGGTTATGCTCCTCATGTAAGGACATCTTCTCCTTAGATCAGTGATTTCCAACCTTTTTTGTTTGGAGGAACCTTGAAATATTTTGAAATATCTCAGGGAACCCCTATCTGGCTGACACATATTAGGTTCAACAGGGGTCAGTCACAGCATTTCACACCTCACAAGCCACCTCTATTTCCCACCCTTTACTCATGTATTTCTCTCCCATCCATCTCACTAACTCTCCCCCCTCTTGCCTCGCATACATTTATCCCTTGCGTCTCACTCTTCCTCTTTTCCTCACTCCCTCCTGCCCCCCTCTCTTCTCTCACTCGCCCCTACCTTCCGTCAATTACCCCACTCTCTCTCAATCCACCCTACAAAATATATACCAAAAAGCCCTACCCCTAGGAGGGGAGGGGGGGTTGTGGTCCATACACTGGCGACACACTTTATTCGAGCTTGGCTAGTCCCACGAATTCGGGTATACCCGGGTGTATTGAGGTTTGTGACTGTTTTCTGCCCGAGTACATTGAGTTATTTTCCAAGCAGGGATTGAAGCATTTTATTCCTGCTGGCTGCAATACTGCACAGTATATATATATATACTGCATTACAATTCATGAATTTATGCCATCTGGTAGACACGCGAAGCATTGCAGCCTATTAAATCCTAATCATTATCATTTAACAGATCAGCCGCCCATCAGCCAGGCATGAACCCAGGCTGGGAAGGCAAATGCAACGGGGCTTGTCAGAGGTTAGGAGTGGCGCATTCCAGGTATCTGCCAGGTACATACCGGGTATTTGCTCGAATAAAGTGTGTCGGTGCAGTAGGAGGAACCCCTGAGACTGCTTCAAGGAGCCCCAGGGTTCCACGGTTGGGAATCACTGCCTTAGATAATGAGTGACAAAGGTCTTTGGTATTCTTCCCTGGTTCCTCTCAACAGTGTACTAGGGAGGTTCTGAAGTTGGTACCCTTAGCACTGGGTCTGCATGATATTTGCTGTTCTTGCATTTGGATTGACCTCCTTCCCAAATCATACATATCCCCTCCTTATCCCAAGACATCAGAAGGGTCTCGCATTTAGAACTGGTCAGTATGGGCCAAACCTGCGGTGCTCCAGAACCCTTTATTTAAAAAGACGCCCCCTGGAGTACCATGCATCCTCCTCTTTCAGGGCAGATGACTAACCTTGGACGATTACAAAGGGCTATGACTAGAAGGGGCACTTCCCCTAACTATAAAATAATAAAGGTGACCAGGCATCCATAAACATATAGATCTACACATAAACATGACACTCTATGTACACTGAGATCCCCCCTCTGTGACTCCTCCAGGGACCTTACACTAGAATCTTCTAGCTTCAAAATATATACCTACTTGTGGCTTCACAGGTCACCATGCCTACAGGGGAAGTGTTTTGAGTTCTTCAAAGTCATCCTATACCGGATGACAGGCTAGATCCTGTCTAGAAAATGGACGTGGCTAAGTTTCTACCTAGTAACCCTATACCATGTGATGAGAAAGGGGCGTTACAACTTTCAAGCACAGTGTTAACCCTTTAAGGCCCTTAACCTTTTGTGAGAATAGTAATCCCAAAGGGGGGTTACATATGTAATCTCCCTTTGGGGTTACTATTGCCTTAAAGGGTAAACTATATGGCTCAAGCAAGGTAACTCCCTTAGCCTGTCACCTGGCATAGGATTACTGGGAATAATTCAAGCCACTCCCCCTGTTGGCATGGTGACCAGTGATATCATTAGTAGGTTTATATAGTGATGGTAGAAGATTCTAGATTCAGATTCTTGGAGGAGTGACAGTGGAGGAGCCTCACTGTATGTTATGTTCATGTGTATAGTAAATGTACTAAGGGTGTCTTGTCTTGAATTGCAAATACAGTAATCTATAAATGGAGCTTCTAGTTATAATTCCAGAAGAAGGTAAAGATTCAATAGTTTTTCAGTATATACCTCAATCTAATGAATGAAAAAATGAATCCCCAAGTGACACATTGATCTCCTGAATTATCATTACAGGAAATGCATTGAAATACGTGGTTTACCAGTTCAGTGCACTGTACTGTGTATAACAGAGCAGTCTTTGATACTTACAGAACTTACCTTTATGTAAGTAAGGCTATTTGGGCTATTTGGGGCTATATTTAGTAAGCAGTCTTCTGCTATAAGGTACCTTCTGGTGCTGCAAGACACCTTACAACACATTCAAGTCAATCGGCTGTAAGATGTCTTCCAGTACCGGATAAAGTCTTGTGGCAAAAGACCGCTATGTAAATATGTTTCCCTGTCTCTTTATCTGTGTGACAAATACATTTTTTTTTTCAACTTTCATTTTTATTTGTGGAAAGCAGATATACAGAAACTCACCACCCATAAGCTTACATTACAGGCCAACCACATTTTTGGGTTGAACAACTGTCGACTTTAACAGCACTAGACGAACCACATACAGGGCCCCTCGTGGCTTTTGGTGTGCGCCGAGTCTCCCTTTGCAAAATAATCTGTGAGAACCGCAGAGGTTCTCTTCGATCTCGTCGCCCTCGACATCGTTGTGCTTTAGGGTCTGTTTGGGTCTAAGTTTGGTGTGCGTCACAGAGTTTTTAATGCTTTATTTATTTATTTAATCGCCGGCTGTGGACGGAGCTAACTGCTCACCCGACCATTCAGTCAGCCGTCGCGCATGCGCCCTCCACTTTATATATTTTAAATGATTATCTGAATAAAATGATGATGGTGGTGGTGGTGGTGGTGGTGGTGGTGGTGGTGGTGGTGGTGAACAAATTAGAAGCTGAGACGAATAAAGAATTAATAACCCAGACATTTTTTTTAAATGGGAAAAGTTTATTGATACTACAGTATGTCACAACAAGAGAGGGATTCAGTCATACAGACATTTGTGCGTACCAATTGGGGTCTCCTCAGGCTGATTGCGATGGCTCACGGATAATTTCGCCCTTGAGGAAATATGACAGTACAGGATTAATGGGGGAGATAGTAAATGGGGAATCTTATGCCAGATTTGTTAGGAGGCTGTGTGATGATAGCTTTGATGTTAATCTTTGAAAATGCTATGATCTGTTTTTTCTTTTTATTATTATTTGTGTTAATGTGTTGAATTTTGAAATTATCAGTATGATGAGCAATACTAAAAATTTTTTTTGTGTAAAAGTATGTTTTTCTGTGTGTCTGTCTCTCTCGGTTTGAGATTCCTGCCACAAGCAATATGGCTACTTCAGGGCCCCAAGGTGGAGCTTCCTCCATTTCACCCTCCTACCTCATACATCCGACTGCTGATTGGCTCGCAAAGGGGCCTGGGCCTGATTATACGGCGAGTATTTCAACTTAACTTTATTGGGAAAAAAAAGTTACCTTATATTCGGGCAAAACCGGTAATGTGTGTGACTCCTCATTTCCCGACACAAATAGCGTGCTACATCGAGGTGTCTTACATACAAAATAGTGGTGCTCAGTGTCTCTAATTACCCTCTCAGGGTGTTGGCATCTGGGCTAGCTGGGTGTGTATGCTAAAAGGTGGTAAGGATCTTTATTGGTACAAATAAGAGCTTTATTTGTTGCCTTGGTTATGCTCCTCATGTAAGGACATCTTCTCCTTAGATCAGTGATTTCCAACCTTTTTTGT
Source organism: Ascaphus truei (assembly GCF_040206685.1). Classification (NCBI taxonomy): domain Eukaryota; kingdom Metazoa; phylum Chordata; class Amphibia; order Anura; family Ascaphidae; genus Ascaphus; species Ascaphus truei. Next base: position 330,207,916 of record NC_134484.1, read on the forward strand.
TTGGAGGAACCTTGAAGTATTTTGAAAAATCTCAGGGAACCCCTATCTGGCTGACACATATTATGTTCAACAGGGGTCAGTCACAACATTTCACACCTCACAAGCCACCTCTATTTCCCACCCTTTACTCATGTATTTCTCTCCCATCCATCTCACTAACTCTCCCCCCTCCTGCCTCGCATACATTTATCCCTTGCGTCTCACTCTTCCTCTTTTCCTCACTCCCTCCTGCCCCCCTCTCTTCTCTCACTCGCCCCTACCTTCCGTCAATTACCCCACTCTCTCTCAATCCACCCTACAAAATACATACCAAAAAGCCCTACCCCCAGGAGGGGAGGGGGGGTTGTGGTCCATAGGAGGAACCCCTGAGACTGCTTCAAGGAGCCCCAGGGTTCCACGGTTGGGAATCACTGCCTTAGATAATAAGTGACAAAGGCCTTTGGTATTCTTCCCTGGTTCCTCTCAACAGTGTCCTAGGGAGGTTCTGAAGTTGGTACCCTTAGCACTGGGTCTGCATGATATTTGCTGTTCTTGCATTTGGATTGACCTCCTTCCCAAATCATACATATCCCCTCCTTATCCCAAGACATCAGAAGGGGCTTGCATTTAGAACTGGTCAGTATGGGCCAAACCTGCGGTACTCCAGAACCCTTTATTTAAAAAGACGCCCCCTGGAGTACCATGCATCCTCCTCTTTCAGGGCAGATGACTAACCTTGGACGATTACAAAGGGCTATGACTAGAAGGGGCACTTCCCCTAACTATAAAATAATAAAGGTGACCAGGCATCCATAAACATATAGATCTACACATAAACATGACACTCTATGTACACTGAGATCCCTCCTCTGTGACTCCTCCAGGGACCTTACACTAGAATCTTCTAGCTTCAAAATATATACCTACTTGTGGCATCACAGGTCACCATGCCTACAGGGGAAGTGTTTTGAGTTCTTCAAAGTCATCCTATACCGGATGACAGGCTAGATCCTGTCTAGAAAATGGACGTGGCTAAGTTTCTACCTAGTAACCCTATACCATGTGATGAGAAAGGGGCGTTACAACTTTCAAGCACAGTGTTAACCCTTTAAGGCCCTTAACCTTTTGTGAGAATAGTAATCCCAAAGGGGGGTTACATATGTAATCTCCCTTTGGGTTTACTATTGCCTTAAAGGGTAAACTATATGGCTCAAGCAAGGTAACTCCCTTAGCCTGTCACCTGGCATAGGATTACTGGGAATAATTCAAGCCACTCCCCCTGTTGGCATGGTGACCAGTGATATCATTAGTAGGTTTATATAGTGATGGTAGAAGATTCTAGATTCAGATTCTTGGAGGAGTGACAGTGGAGGAGCCTCACTGTATGTTATGTTCATGTGTATAGTAAATGTACTACGGGTGTCTTGTCTTGAATTGCAAATACTGTAATCTATAAATGGAGCTTCTAGTTATAATTCCAGAAGAAGGTAAAGATTCAATAGTTTTTCAGTATATACCTCAATCTAATGAATGAAAAAATGAATCCCCAAGTGACACATTGATCTCCTGAATTATCATTACAGGAAATGCATTGAAATACGTGGTTTACAAGTTCAGTGCACTGTACTGTGTATAACAGAGCAGTCTTTGATACTTACAGAACTTACCTTTATGTAAGTAAGGCTATTTGGGGCTATATTTAGTAAGCAGTCTTCTGCTATAAGGTACCTTCCGGTGCTGCAAGACACCTTACAACACATTCAAGTCAATCGGCTGTAAGATGTCTTCCAGTACCGGATAAAGTCTTGTGGCAAAAGACCGCTATGTAAATATGTTTCCCTGTCTCTTTATCTGTGTGACAAATACATTTTAATGTGGATTACATTTCCTTCGTTTGTGCTTACTCCACACTGAGCTCTGTTTATGAAGATCTGGCTTCAGATAGGGTCGCATTTGGACACAGTTTGAAATGCAGCACACAAAAGGGAATCTTACTGTGTTTAAAAGAAACAGACATTTTATTTTTTTGAGTAACCCTGTGGGATGTTATTTTTGGATCACTGGCTTTAATGATACAATTTTGTTTCTTCGATCTGTAGATATCCTGTTTGGAATTGTATTGATTATAATGTCCTTAATATTGTTCAAATATTTTAATATCTCTGGTTTTGTGTTAGTTTTTGAATGTAGAATTAACATGTTGATTCAAATAAAATGTAATATATATATATATATATATATATATTTTTTTAATACAGATGAATCATGAAGTTTATTCCTGGCTAAGCATGCATGTTATTGTGATGGCACAACATTCCCCAAGGTCTTGAAAGATATCTGGATTAAGAAGTGTTCAGAGATTTCTATTTCAAGGGTTTAGTGCCCGATCTCCCTGATGAATAGCAATATAAAAATATTCACTAAATGATTGATGGAGAGCCTGAAAAAACACATTTTTGATTCATATGGTACAGGTGGAATTGGGTCTTCTTTTCTTGCATTTTCAGTAACTTATACTGGACTTGTTGTCTCTGACAAGTGCATATTCTGTCTCTTGCCTTTTAACTCTTCAAGAAAGGTGAAATGGATGATCTGACATGGTCAATGATTGTTGGCATTTGTATAACGTACAGCACATAGTAACATAGTAGAAAATTAAGCAAGCGTTATAGACCTATATTTACTAAGCAGTCTTCTGTCAGAAGACACCTTCTGGTGCAGAAAGACACCCTACTGCCCATTACCTTGGATGGGCTGTAAGGAGTCTTCCAGCACCGGGAAGTGTCTTATACAGTAACAGAAGACAACTCAATAGATATGGTCCATAGTTGGTCCATTGAGTTCTACTTAATAAAAATCTGTTTCAACACATATACATACATTACAATTCATGAACTAGAAGATGAATTAAGACAAGGTTCACTTTCTGAAAAAGTATTCTTTTATATTTAGTATAGGGATAACTTATATTACTACATTATTATGGCTTGGCATTGCTTTTTCTTTTAAATTTGGTGAGTATGTGGATTTGATTTTAAGTGATGATAATGAAAAGTCTTGTATTTTTCTGACGTGATAATTGCTATTGATTAATTATTGATCATCTTGTGAGTGCTCTTACCACATTTACATTTCTCCAAGACCAATACATCTAATGGAGCTGTTTAAATGTAACATCTATCTGCTAAATCTGAGATGGAGTAAGTAAACGTATAGGCTTAGCAAAAACTGAATTTACATTTATATTTTAGATAGCTGTTGGACAGAATATATAATATGTGCCATGGTGCTCATATGACCTTAATACTTCATCATAAAAACACCAGTTTTCCACTAGCAGCTACCGAAGCTCTGAGAAAGGAATACGGTAGTGTCGCCAAAGCAGGTGTTCAATAAAGTCTTGCCACACTCGAAGAGGACTTCACCAAGTCACACTGACATTAAAGTCATTTTATTTATGCAGACATGGTGCACAAAGTTTTGGGGTAATCACTTATTCAGGTGGAATACATACAATTGACCAACATAGTGTACAGGTGATAGTTTATATACAGTGACTGTGTAATAAAATGCACCCCCTTCATTAAAATTTCATAAGCAAAGTGGCTGTTACATCATCACAGCCGGGTAGTTTAAAAGTAAAAATGGTTAGCTTTATCAAATAGAATAAGTATCTTTAGTACAAGGGGTAGCGCCACAGTGATAAAATTAAATAACACAGATTATATATGTAGCAGGGATCCCCCTTCTTACCTCCTGTTGGGAGATCAGCTCCGTGTCTGTGAGAAACAGTGCAGTTGTGTCTGCCATCTTGGTACACTCAGATCGGGCTATGGGACTCCTACACACATGGTGCAGCGGCCATGTTGGTACTCCCAACCCGAATATAGACAGAGAGAATGGATGTCCTTGCTAAGCATGATTTCCTGCTCGTTCCGAGGACAGTTGACAGTTGAGAGTGGGCAGTTGATCAGGAGCCTGCAGGAGTGAAGCAGTGTCCAGGGAGAAGGCAATCTCCTGGACTAGGCCTAAGACATACACCCCTAGGCCCCAGGCAGTCCCCTCACTGTAGTGAAGTGTGAAGGACCGGCCATATCATTAGGGATCTCACTGTAGTAAGGGATCGCAGCAGAGCAGGATGGAAGCAGCAGAGGAGTTTTTCAGCAGCAGCAGCCTCGTGCAGCATCTGGGTGTGAGGCGTAAGGGGCTGCTGTCGGAGACCCCACTCAGTGGGATCCCATCGCACACCGCAGCTTGTCTGGAGTACAAGATCATAGGGAGATCACCCATTATAGACCACCATGGGGTAACCATAATGGACCGCCCCCTCACTGGAAATATCAAAAACCAAGATACAACAATAATAATAAGAAAAACTATGAGAAATACCATTACTCACGGGAAAGTAACCCCAGAGAACCATATAGGGATCCAAGGGGAACTACGAGCCAACAAACTAATAATAAATACAAAAATAAAAATCCAAATCCCATTATTAAAAAAGACCCAAAAGACACACAAATACCATTACAAAACAAATATGCCTGAAACACAGAATGAGGATTTTTTAAACAGATTGAGCCAAGTGAGACAGTCGATACCAACTTGGGATCCAAATCACCCACCCGAGACCAAAAAGAAGGTATCCAGAAAAAGAGAGAGTTCCAAAGAGGAACTAGGGGGAGAGGAAGAATCACCACACCCCTCCAAAAAACCTACCCAGATAATAATACACTAATTACTAACGGTATTTTAAATCTATCTTCCATTACCATTGATAATACCCTTATGATGCTGTTGAGCAAGGGGTTTTCCTTTGCTCCCACCTGTAAAGCTCAAAACTTTGATCTATATGTGGACCTCCAAAAATTTATAAGAAAATTAACACTGGGCAGACACTTCTCTACAGCACCAAGTATATCAGAAGCAGCACCCCTCAATGTCTGTTCCACGCTTGAGGAATTTACCATTGAGGAACAAGCTGCCTTAGTTGACCTAACTAATCTAGCGGATGAAGGCCTCATTGATGCCCACAATGAGTTTAAAGTTACCCATACCAACTATAAGCCCCGATCAGTATTTTACCCCTATCACTCCCGGGGTCATTATATTGAGATTTTCAACAAACTGGTAGAGAAGGACTTTGGGACACTATGTCTATCACAGGAAGACAATTGCAAATACACTAACAACTTAACTGCCCAAGAAAAACAAGCGTTACAACAATTGAATTTAAATCAAGAAGTCATATTAAGGGAGGCAGATAAAGGTGGGGCTATCGTCCTCCAAAATCGGACTGACTATTGTAAGGAAGCAATTAGATTGTTATCTGATAATAAATCATATTGTAAACTACTGAAAGATCCAACAACACAATACCAAGGAGATTTAAAACTGTTGTTAGATGGGGCACGTAAGCTGGGTGTACTAACCAAGGGAGAATATGATTATCTCTATTGCTCTGCTCCCACCATCCCCATTCTCTATCACCTACCCAAAATTCACAAATCACTTATAGATCCACCTGGGCGCCCTATTATTTCTGGTATCAATTCTTTAACAGCAAACCTTTCCCAATATGTGGACACCTTTCTACAACCACTGGTGCCCACACTTCCTTCACATCTATTAGACACTACTTCGGTACTTAATTTACTCATTGATTTTCCTTGGGTCAACACATATCAACTAGCCACCATGGATGTACAGGCACTATATACCTCAATACCTCACCAGGGTGGATCGGAAGCTATAGATTTTTATCTAGCACTCCATGATACACTCCCTTTATCTCAACGACGATTTACGATTCTATAGAATTTATATTAACACACAATTATTTTTTATTTCAGCAAGATTTTTATTTGCAACACTGTGGTACGGCAATGGGGACACGCTTTGCACCATCTTTCGCTAACCTCTACATGGGATGGTGGGAGTCATTGCATATCTGGAGTCTCGGTGCATCTCCTCCGCAACTAAAATTGTGGAGAAGATACATCGACGATATTCTCATTATCTGGGACGGTGACAAGGCATCATTTGACAGCTTTATTGATAGTATCAATAATAACAACTTTAACCTCACCTTTAGCAGCGATATCCAGAAGGAACAAATAACCTTTCTGGATCTGACCATCTACACCCAGGGGGATTCACTCCTAACTAAAACCCTTTTTAAAGAAACAAATGTCAATTCTTATTTACATCCTGAGAGCGGACATGAGAAGAAATGTATCACTAATATTCCCTATAGCCAGTTTCTTCGTATTAGAAGAAACTGTGCAAATATTGATACATTTAAGGAACAGTCCCAACTACTCATAGAGCGCTTCAGATAAAAGGGTTATCAAGAGGAGCTCATCTCTGAATCCTACCGTAAAGCCCTTAATAAAAAAAGAGAATCTCTACTAAAAAAGACCAAGAAAAAACAAAAGATCATAAAAAATAAACAGGACAACACTATTGGTCAACCAGTAATTAATGTAAACACCACAGAGTCTGGAACTGTGGAACACATCAAAATCAAACAAGATACACCTTTCTTTGTTACCAAATTTAATCAATCACACAAATCTATAAAAGGGATTTTGGCCAAACATTGGCATATCCTACTTATGGATCCCATCCTAAAAGAATTCCTTACCATTGTTTTCAAAAGGGCACAAACACTCAAGACTATTCTTGACCCTAGTTTATTAAAGGGCACTGATAAATCTAGGAAAAAGGATCTGAGGTATACATTGGGATTGGTTGGTAACTATAGATGCACCAAATGCAAGATTTGCCCAAAAATGTTAACCAACAAATCGTTCAAATCATTCACCACAGGGCTTGAATATAAAATCTCCAACTACGTTGATTGTCTGTCCATGTATGTAGTGTACATTCTGCAATGCAGCTGTGGACTGCAATACGTGGGCAGAACCAAGCGCAACCTAAAAATACGCATTATGGAGCATTTACGTAATATTTCAAACATCCCTAAACTAGAAGCATCCTCTAAACCCCTCAGTCATTTATTAGCCCATTTTAAAGATGTACACAACTGTAGTACAGCAGGTGTACAATATATGGGGATTGAGAGGATCATGGGTGACGTGAGGACAGGAGATAGGGACCTTCAAATTGCCAAACGAGAGCAGTTTTGGATCTTTACTTTACAGTCCAGACACCCATGGGGTCTTAATGACTATGTCGAACTGACACCTTTTTTAAGATAATTGGGAAATTGGTTGCGCCATTTTAGATTGTATTTTATTGTTTTCCCTCCCCATTAAAGTTTTTTCCCCACCTCTGTTTTTCCTTCTCCCCCCCCTCCCCCCCCCCTCCCCCCCCTTTCTTACACCCTCACACCCCCCCCTTTATTTCCCTATTCTTTCTTTCTTCTTTTCCCTTTCCATTCCAGCCCCCCCTTTCCCCGCCCCCCCTTCCCCTCTTTTTTACAAACACTTCCAGCTTGTTAGATACTTAACACCTATAGTATATCTAATGTTTACATTGAGGTACTTAATTAATTAATTTATTGGGCAATTGGATTGAAGTGTCTGCATAAAAGGCCCCCCCATAGGTGTCTCTATACTGCCTGATGAAGCACGAATTAATGTGAAACGCGTTGCGGAGTGAATACAGTAATTGTTGGTGTCCAGATGTTTGGTTGCACCACTCCCAGCCTCCAACGAAGCTTTGACCTGTTTTGAGCTATTTTTACCTGCTCGAGTGGGACGTGGAACATACGGGCAACCGGAGGACAGCTCAATACGGGTCCTGCATCAGCCGCAACCTGGAAGAAAGACCTGAGCACTGCCGGGCAAGTCAGCCCCAGCGCACGGGACTGAACTGCAAAGACCAGGCAACACCTCCTGTGCCTGCACAACCTCCTGGATTCACCACCCATGTACTGACCACTACTGGAATTTTATTATGATGTGTAAGTTTTTATGTTTTATTTTACTTATTGCTTAATACATCCTCTTAACCCTCGGTGCGCTTCTGTGTCTGTTTCATTGTCTGGAGAACTCCCTGGTTAAGCCGCAACCAGGAAGGTACCTGTGCACCAACGCAAGGGGGAGGGTAGAGCTGTCCTCATACACACATTGGGAAGGGTTGTTTGCCGGACACCAGGGTATAGGTGTCCAAGCACCCTGGGTATCCTTGGGGCTAGCTACCCCAGGGAGTCCTACTGTTATTATTGTTATTATTGTTGTTATTGTGTACTATGAGTAATATTTGAGGCCTACTGTGGGACACACAGATACCCAACAAGCTCTGAAAAACCCCAACAATTACCACACAATATATATATATATATATATGTATATAAGTGTCAAAAAAAGTGCTTCTGGGCGTGGCTAAATGTATATAAACAAAAAACAAAGAAGCCCAAAGCTACATCCAATATGACAAAAATACACAGTGAAATACCTATATATTCACTTGAAAAATGGTCATTTAGTTTAACCCTTTGGCCAAAGCGTTTTAAGCCTTCTGCCACATCAAGGCATGATCATTAGCAGGTCCTAACACTACCTGAGTTAAAATTCTTATTTACCTCTATAATTAGAGGAAGAATGATCAACATTGGACCTGTCAAAACCCAGCAAAATGAAACTGACCTGCTAACTTGGAAAGTGGGGAGGGGCAAGCATAAATCCTGGGGGGGAGGAGCCACTAACCTCCAAAAACAGCTGAGACCAGCTAGATAAGGTTAATAAACACACAGATACCCAGCAAGCTCTGAAAACCCCCAACAATTACCATATATATATATACAGTTAAGTCCGGAAATAATTGGACACTGATACAAGTTTTGTTATTTCAGCTGTGTACCAAAAAAAATTCAAGTTACAGTTAAATAATGAATATGGGCTTAAAGTGCAGTCTCACAGCTTTAATTTGAGGGTATTCACATCCAAATTGGAGAAATATGTAGCCCCCTCTTTTTCAAGGGACCAAAAGTAATTGGACAATTGACTCAAAGGCTGTTTCATGGACAGGCGTGGGCTATTCCTTCGTTATTTCATCATCAATTAATCAGGTAAAAGGTCTGGCGTGGATTCCAGGTGTGGCATTTGCATTTGGAAGTTGTTGCTGTGAATCCACAACATGCGGTAAAAGGAGCTCTCAATGCAAGTGGAACAGGGCATCCTTAGGCTGCAGAAAAAAAGAAAATCCATCAGAGAGATAGCAGGAACATTAGGAGTGGCCAAACCAACAGTTTGGTACATTCTGAGAAAAAAAGAACGCACTGGTGAGCTCTGCAACACAAAAAGGCCTGGACGTCCACGGAAGACAACAGTGGTGGATGATCGTAGGATCCTTTCCATGGTAAAGAAAAACCCCTTCACAACATCCAGCCAAGTGAAGAACACTCTCCAGGAGGTAGGCATATCATTATCCAGGTCTACCATAAAGAGAAGACTTCATGAGAGCAAATACAGAGGGTTCACCACAAGGTGCAAACCATTCATAAGCCTCAAGAATAGAAAGGCCAGATTAGACTTTGCCAAACAATATCTAAAAAAAGCCAGCCCAGTTCTGGAACAGCGTTCTTTGGACAAATGAAACTAAGATCAACCTGTACCAGAATGATGGGAATAAAAAAGTATGGAGAAGGCTTGGAACGGCTCATGATCCAAAGCATACCACGTCATCTGTAAAACACGGTGGAGGCAGTGTGATGGCATGGGCATGCATGGCTTACAATGGCACTGGGTTACTAGTGTTTATTGATGATGTGACATCACTTTACAGATGGACAATGACCCAAAACATACTTCGAAAGCAACCCAGGAGTTTTTTAAGGCAAAGAAGTGGAATATTCTGCAATGGCCGAGTCAATCACCTGATCTCAACCCGACCGAGCATGCATTTCACTTGCTGAAGACAAAAATTAAGGCAGAAAGACCCACGAACAAACAACAACTGAAGACAGCTGCAGTTAAGGCCTGGCAAAGCATCACAAAGGAGGAAACCCAGCGTTTGGTGATGTCCATGCATTCCAGACTTCAAGCAGTCATTGCCTGCAAAAGATTCTCGACAAAGTATTAAAAATGAACATTTTATTTATGATTGTGTTAATTTACCAATTACATTTGAACCCCTGAAATAAGGGGACGGTGTTTAAAAATGATTGCAATTCCTAAACGTTTCATACAATATTTTTGTTCAACCTCTTGAATTAAAGCTGAAAGTCTGCACTTCTGTTGCATCTCAGTTGTTTCATTTCAAATCCATTGTGGTGGCGTGCAGAACCAAAATTATGAAACTTGTGTCAGTGTCCAATTATTTCCGGACCTAACTGTATATACAAGTGTCAAAAGGAGTGGGACCACAGAAGTTAATGAGTTATTATATAATCCTGTTGTGTTGTATTATTGGGGTATACCAGAAATGGGATCCTCATAGGTGGAGGCGCTGCACCAGAAAGAGATAGCGAACACACCCCAGGCTCCCCATGAGCAGTGGCTCAGGCCTCCTGTAAGTCAAACAGATAGCACAGGTACAGTAATTACCGCTATTTCCCATAGGGATAGGGAAAGGGTGTTACATATATAATATAAAAAGAGAGAGAGAGAGAGAGAAACACACGCCTATAGCATAAAAAAATAAATGTAATGAGGGAAGATAGGGAAGGAGGGAAAAGGCTCACTCACAAGGATAGGTAAAAAAAATCAGGCAAACGGTCCTTGAAGAAGAGGGACCTTCCTCAGGGTGATGCAGAGGAACAATGACAGTAATACCACATTTATACACACACCCAGGTGCTTGCAATTGACCTGAACAATTGGTCAATTAACCAAATACAATTTTAAAAAAATGACAAAAACTGTGAAAATTACATCATATGATGTCTGTCCTTATGTCCCCGCCCCCCCTTCCCCTCTTTTTTACAAACACTTCCAGCTTGTTAGATACTTAACACCTATAGTATATCTAATGTTTACATTGAGGTACTTAATTAATTAATTTATTGGGCAATTGGATTGAAGTGTCTGCATAAAAGGCCCCCCCATAGGTGTCTCTATACTGCCTGATGAAGCACGAATTAATGTGAAACGCGTTGCGGAGTGAATACAGTAATTGTTGGTGTCCAGATGTTTGGTTGCACCACTCCCAGCCTCCAACGAAGCTTTGAGCTGTTTTGAGCTATTTTTACCTGCTCGAGTGGGACGTGGAACATACGGGCAACCGGAGGACAGCTCAATACGGGTCCTGCATCAGCCGCAACCTGGAAGAAAGACCTGAGCACTGCCGGGCAAGTCAGCCCCAGCGCACGGGACTGAACTGCAAAGACCAGGCAACACCTCCTGTGCCTGCACAACCTCCTGGATTCACCACCCATGTACTGACCACTACTGGAATTTTATTATGATGTGTAAGTTTTTATGTTTTATTTTACTTATTGCTTAATACATCCTCTTAACCCTCGGTGCGCTTCTGTGTCTGTTTCATTGTCTGGAGAACTCCCTGGTTAAGCCGCAACCAGGAAGGTACCTGTGCACCAACGCAAGGGGGAGGGTAGAGCTGTCCTCATACACACATTGGGAAGGGTTGTTTGCCGGACACCAGGGTATAGGTGTCCAAGCACCCTGGGTATCCTTGGGGCTAGCTACCCCAGGGAGTCCTACTGTTATTATTGTTATTATTGTTGTTATTGTGTACTATGAGTAATATTTGAGGCCTACTGTGGGACACACAGATACCCAACAAGCTCTGAAAACCCCCAACAATTACCACACAATATATATATATATATATATGTATATAAGTGTCAAAAAAAGTGCTTCTGGGCGTGGCTAAATGTATATAAACAAAAAACAAAGAAGCCCAAAGCTACATCCAATATGACAAAAATACACAGTGAAATACCTATATATTCACTTGAAAAAGGGTCATTTAGTTTAACCCTTTGGCCAAAGCGTTTTAAGCCTTCTGCCACATCAAGGCATGATCATTAGCAGGTCCTAACACTACCTGAGTTAAAATTCTTATTTACCTCTATAATTAGAGGAAGAATGATCAACATTGGACCTGTCAAAACCCAGCAAAATGAAACTGACCTGCTAACTTGGAAAGTGGGGAGGGGCAAGCATAAATCCTGGGGGGGAGGAGCCACTAACCTCCAAAAACAGCTGAGACCAGCTAGATAAGGTTAATAAACACACAGATACCCAGCAAGCTCTGAAAACCCCCAACAATTACCATATATATATATACAGTTAAGTCCGGAAATAATTGGACACTGATACAAGTTTTGTTATTTCAGCTGTGTACCAAAAAAAATTCAAGTTACAGTTAAATAATGAATATGGGCTTAAAGTGCAGTCTCACAGCTTTAATTTGAGGGTATTCACATCCAAATTGGAGAAATATGTAGCCCCCTCTTTTTCAAGGGACCAAAAGTAATTGGACAATTGACTCAAAGGCTGTTTCATGGACAGGCGTGGGCTATTCCTTCGTTATTTCATCATCAATTAATCAGGTAAAAGGTCTGGCGTGGATTCCAGGTGTGGCATTTGCATTTGGAAGTTGTTGCTGTGAATCCACAACATGCGGTAAAAGGAGCTCTCAATGCAAGTGGAACAGGGCATCCTTAGGCTGCAGAAAAAAAGAAAATCCATCAGAGAGATAGCAGGAACATTAGGAGTGGCCAAACCAACAGTTTGGTACATTCTGAGAAAAAAAGAACGCACTGGTGAGCTCTGCAACACAAAAAGGCCTGGACGTCCACGGAAGACAACAGTGGTGGATGATCGTAGGATCCTTTCCATGGTAAAGAAAAACCCCTTCACAACATCCAGCCAAGTGAAGAACACTCTCCAGGAGGTAGGCATATCATTATCCAGGTCTACCATAAAGAGAAGACTTCATGAGAGCAAATACAGAGGGTTCACCACAAGGTGCAAACCATTCATAAGCCTCAAGAATAGAAAGGCCAGATTAGACTTTGCCAAACAATATCTAAAAAAAGCCAGCCCAGTTCTGGAACAGCGTTCTTTGGACAAATGAAACTAAGATCAACCTGTACCAGAATGATGGGAATAAAAAAGTATGGAGAAGGCTTGGAACGGCTCATGATCCAAAGCATACCACGTCATCTGTAAAACACGGTGGAGGCAGTGTGATGGCATGGGCATGCATGGCTTACAATGGCACTGGGTTACTAGTGTTTATTGATGATGTGACATCACTTTACAGATGGACAATGACCCAAAACATACTTCGAAAGCAACCCAGGAGTTTTTTAAGGCAAAGAAGTGGAATATTCTGCAATGGCCGAGTCAATCACCTGATCTCAACCCGACCGAGCATGCATTTCACTTGCTGAAGACAAAAATTAAGGCAGAAAGACCCACGAACAAACAACAACTGAAGACAGCTGCAGTTAAGGCCTGGCAAAGCATCACAAAGGAGGAAACCCAGCGTTTGGTGATGTCCATGCATTCCAGACTTCAAGCAGTCATTGCCTGCAAAAGATTCTCGACAAAGTATTAAAAATGAACATTTTATTTATGATTGTGTTAATTTACCAATTACATTTGAACCCCTGAAATAAGGGGACGGTGTTTAAAAATGATTGCAATTCCTAAACGTTTCATACAATATTTTTGTTCAACCTCTTGAATTAAAGCTGAAAGTCTGCACTTCTGTTGCATCTCAGTTGTTTCATTTCAAATCCATTGTGGTGGCGTGCAGAACCAAAATTATGAAACTTGTGTCAGTGTCCAATTATTTCCGGACCTAACTGTATATACAAGTGTCAAAAGGAGTGGGACCACAGAAGTTAATGAGTTATTATATAATCCTGTTGTGTTGTATTATTGGGGTATACCAGAAATGGGATCCTCATAGGTGGAGGCGCTGCACCAGAAAGAGATAGCGAACACACCCCAGGCTCCCCATGAGCAGTGGCTCAGGCCTCCTGTAAGTCAAACAGATAGCACAGGTACAGTAATTACCGCTATTTCCCATAGGGATAGGGAAAGGGTGTTACATATATAATATAAAAAGAGAGAGAGAGAGAGAGAAACACACGCCTATAGCATAAAAAAATAAATGTAATGAGGGAAGATAGGGAAGGAGGGAAAAGGCTCACTCACAAGGATAGGTAAAAAAAATCAGGCAAACGGTCCTTGAAGAAGAGGGACCTTCCTCAGGGTGATGCAGAGGAACAATGACAGTAATACCACATTTATACACACACCCAGGTGCTTGCAATTGACCTGAACAATTGGTCAATTAACCAAATACAATTTTAAAAAAATGACAAAAACTGTGAAAATTACATCATATGATGTCTGTCCTTATGTAATGGTCCACCATTTTAATGACGTCACTGATGATGTGGACGCGGTCATCACTTGACTCCAGCTGTCCATGGAAACCCCGCACGCAGCCGTTGAGAGAGCGTCCTGTAGGTACAATGGAGATGATGTGGCGCATGCACCCTAATGTACTCCAGGGGAGTCTCCGTGAAGCATAGTGCTGACTGTCAGATCACGGTTAGTGTCACAAACTGGGAGTGGTGAAATGCTATACATTGGATGAAAAATGCTCCAATCTCAACCTGCGTGCAGGCGCTGCACCGCTAGGAGAGGTGACACCGCAGGGCTCGCCTCCAGGCTCTGCCCCGTGACAACATGAGCAGTGCTCAGCGCGCTCCGTCTACGGGCAGACACTGCACGAACACGGGCACTCTAAGGGTTAATGCTATCCATTATCCCACAGCTGCCACTGACTCTGCCCCTGCATATCAGAACACGGCATACCTGTGATTACTCCTTACCCTGCAGCTGTGGGCTGTCATGCATTCATTACTCTGCAGCTGTGTGCTGCCTTTCCATTGGCTGCCTGCACTTTAAATGCTCAGTCAGCCCTCCTCCAAACTGGCTGAGCATAAACTCTTGTCAGTGTGTGCTTACCTCAAGCTTCCGGGTATCCTGCCTTGCCTTGACTTACTTCCAGTTCCTTTGACCCCTGCTTGCGCCCCGGAGCACTGACTTCTCTGACCCCTGGACCACGGCTACAGACTCGACTATTCTGATCTCTCTATCCCTGGACCCCGGCATCGCATCAACGACCATCTGACCTTCTCCTCGACCACGGCAAGTACCTCAACTAACTTGACCTCTCCTACCTTGACCCGGCTTCACGACTACCACTCTGCACTCTGGATGTGTCTGCTCGGTTGTTGGTCGGTGACTATCAATATCCCCACCTCAGCCTCGCGGTCCCGCTTTGTTTGTGGTGAGTACTTGTGACAGTGTAAGAAATCCCCAGCATGCTGAAAATGTCCTGCCACACAATGCAGTAGCCGTGCAGCGCATAGTTTTAGTCAATGCATATCAAAAAACACATAGGGTGGCTGTAGACATTAGGGTTATCGCAGCTGCTTCATGCAGTTTGTCATAGGATGATGTGTCCATGCTGAGAAGAGGTACTGGCATGGGCAAGATATGTTTTGAAGTAATGGATGGGGTTAACCCCCGTAGCTAGTGCTCCAGCGCTGTCGGCATAAGATAGAATCAGCCTTCTTACATGTAATGATCCTGGTCAGGCTAATTATGAAGATACATCACAAAGATGCTTAATGTGTTGCGGACTAACATGCTGGAGGGGGTGAATATGGCGGGAGAAGGGAACGGAGAAGCCGATGAACTCACCGCAAGGTGCACCCTCTTGCAAACCTCCAACCTCTTGAACTGCAACCCCCGCTATCCATGGTATTCCACACAGTCTGTGGTGCCGTGCAGTGGAATGTACTCACGATACTGATGCCGCAGGAGTAAACGAGCTCTGGATCGAGATCATAGAAACAGCGTGCTCCAGCCAGGAATCAGACAATAGAAAAAAGATGGTTCACTGCTCACTGGTAATTTAAATAATTAATATTTACAACTTCGAGCCACTGCTATGGGCACTTCTTTCGCACCCTCATATGCTAATCTTTTTATGGGGCTGTGGGAGTCTGATTTCATTTTTAGTGATAAAAACTCTTTTAGGCACCAAATAAAATTCTACAAACGGTATATAGATGATCTTCTATTTATCTGGGATGGTGACTTCACATCACTTCAAACATTCATTCACCAACTTAACACTAATGATCACAATTTACATTTCACTTTTCAGGAGAATATCCATCACATTTATTACCTAGATTTAATGCTGTATGTCGATATGCGGGGCTGCATTCAAACAGACATTTATAGGAAACCTAACGCACGCAATTCCTATCTTAGAGCAGACAGCAATCACTCTAAGTCTCTTAAAAAGGGCATTCTCAAGGGACAATTCACAAGATTAAAAAGGTTGTGTTCAACTGAAGAATCATTTGAAATACAATCTAGAGATCTCATCTCAAGATTTTCATCTAGAGGTTACAACATACATGACATCACAGAAGCTCATAATACTGTTAAACAAATAGATAGAAGGGACCTCCTATTACCCTCCAGAAAGAGATCAACACATGATGAGGTGACAGTCCCATTATTTATCACCCAACAAAGCAGACAGTCAGACCGTATACGTTCCATTATCCACAAACATTGGGACACCTTGAAGCTGGATAAGGATCTGACATCTGTCCTTGAAAATAAGCCAAAATTTGTATTCAGAAAGGCCAAATCGTTGGGTACATCCCTCTCCCCCAGTTTATTTGATTCAAGAACTAATTTTACCAGGATAAAAAAATATACCTAAGGGTTTTTATCCATGTGGACATTGTGGGATTTGTAAATTTGCCAAAAAAACAAAAAAACTCATTTGCATCAACCCTAATAGAGAGCACACTATACACACCTTCATTAACTGTAACTCCAGTTATACTGTATATCTTTTGAGATGTGGGTGTGGGAGGGGTTACGTGGGTCGCACCATAAGACCCCTCAAAAAAAGAATCATGGAACATGTAAGTGCGATAAACAAAAAAGACCAATCACATCCGGTCTCTAGGCATTTTTCCACTTGCCCTAAGGGGACTATTAAAAACTTCACCTTCTCAGGTATAGACCATATACATGCCCCAACTCGGGGAGGAGATAGGTTGGGCATGTTGAATAGAAAAGAAATGTATTGGATGTACAGTTTAGATACAATGCAACCCTCCGGTATTAACATTGACTGGGAGTTGAAGCATTTTTTATAATAATATATATATATATATATTTTCTCTCTTCATCTTCATTTATTGCAATGTATGTATTAGGTTGAGATATATCTCTTATTATATTACCGATGGTTTGTTTCATCAGTATGCTCTTACTTTATCATTATTATATATTTTGCCCATATGGCTATACATAATTATATCCTCCTTTATTTTTTGTTTCTGATCAACGTTTAAAGATATGTCACCAAATTATGATATTTATTTTACTAAATATATCTTTAGTTGATTAATATTACAATCACTATAAATATTTTTCATATTTTTTATTTTAGACGTTATTAATTAATATTCTCTAGACTTAATATTATCTAGCATTATTATCATTTTTTGATAGATTATAGTATTTCATTATACACATTGGTGACTATTATATAACATATTAGATTTTACAACAGGGTTTTTTAATCTTTTTTCTTTTAATTTCACATAGTTTGTTTATCTATTGTGTAAGACTAATGTTTATTATTTATAATATTACACATATATATATATTATATATTTTATATATATATACGTTTCATTCTTTTATTCTTTAGTTAGTTTCACATTCACTATTTATATATACACAAACACCTTTTTTTCTTTTTTCTTTTATCTATACACTACAGTATATTATGTTTATGTCAGGTTACTCTTTATGGTTTAAAGATTATCTTATTTATTTATTCATGTATAGATTATTTCTTATATTATACTTTTATATATTTTCTATTAGGTATATTTTCTAACATTTATTATATAGATGTGTTTCATTTTGATTTGGAAATTTGTTTGTTTCTGTATAAGTATTAGTCTTCTGTTCTGTTATTCTGTTTAAATGTTAATTGTTGTATATTGTTGGGCTCCCACGGATTTATACTATGGTCAGAGGTTTGAAAAACTTTTCACACTAAAGATCATTGTTTGGTTGATCACACAGCTGATTGCATAACCCATTAAGTATTAACTTAATTTGGGGCATTCACTCACATCTGACCATTAAATAATCCGACGTGAAGAGAGCCTTAGTACTCTTTGATAAAGCGCCTCCACGGCGGGAAACGCGTCAGAGTTTTTTAATATTAGTGTTTGTCCTTTTTGGCTCATATGCCCAATAAATAATCATTATTTTTGCCCCAGCCCCTTTTTTTATTTTCTTTTGTTGGCAGTGCTCTACTTTCTTGCTACGTTTCTGCTCACCGGTAATGATTAGAGACCCAAAGCGCAATTAATGAAAAACGGAGAGTTTAATGTGCAGGCGTTAAGTACACATAACAAAACCAACTCTGACGTGTTTCGTTCCTGGTATGAAACTTTGTGCCAATTCTTGGAGTCCGGAAGGAATTTATTTTTCCCCATATGAGATATCATTGGATGATATGACTCTGGGGTTTTTTGTTTGCCTACCTCTGGATCAATGAGTAAGTATAGATATAGGATAAAGTATCTGCTGTCTAAATTTAGCATAGGTTGAACTTGATGGACGTACGTCTTTTTTCAACCTCATCTACTATGTAACTATGTTTGTGAAAGAGTTACCATGGAGATGATGCAGCGCATGCACGCTAATGTACTCCTGCGGAGTCTCCATGAAGCATAGTTCTGACTGCCAGACCCCCACGTGGAGAAGCTTGCGCTTAGTTGCTAGGCTGTGTTTGCGTTTCTTGAAATGTCGTTCCTCCGGATGATGTTTGAGGTCTTCATCATCCTCTGTCCCCTGTAGAGTTTTCCTGATAGCACATATCTATGTATGCTGATCCGTTCTTTCAGCATCCTCATCGTCTTTCCAATGTAGTATAGACCACAAGGGCATTTGATGAAATACACTGTATACTACATATCTCGATTCACGATTGAGATAGTGCTTGATTTTAATAGGATATAGCCATTGTGCGGATGGGCAAAGGAATTGCCAGTCTGTAGGAATTGTCAGTTGGTACAACCACGACATCTGTACACCCCAGGTTTCCTAGCTAGCCATGTTGGGGTTGGCATATACTTAGCTACAGGATCATAATGTGTAAGTAAATCACCCAGGTTCTTGCCTCACCTGTATCAAAAGAGCGGTGGAGCTTTGAAGTCTTTGCCATTTTTTTGATCATTGGGATCATCCTTCAGATGTCAAACGGGCACAGTGGATTTGCCTGCTTTAAGTAGGTTTCTAATTTTTCCCCAACCAGAGCAGCCATCCATGTCACTTGCCCCTTGTGTATGTTACTATTTGCTTAATTGTTTATGCAATTTTTTAATTAAATTAGTTTATATTGAGCTTAGCATCAGGCATTTGTTCAATGTTGTTGTTCTATTGTCAGATTTGTTTGTTTTTATTTTGTTGGTTATTTTCTTTTTTTTTTAGTCTGTCTAGGTTTTATTTATTATTATTTTTTGTCTATAGTTTTGTATTAACAGTCTAACCTTTCACATATTGTGAGACTACTTGTAAGAGACATCTGAAGGATTCTAGGAAAACAAAGGACTGGACATTCTGTATTGTCAGATTTAACCAATTTGTTTTAGCACTTTTATATTAATTGTGTTTTGTCGCCGAATTATCTTTTTTGTTTTTTTGAATGTATATAATTTGATTAATCATTCTTTTTTAGTTTTTTTTAGAGCTGCTCCCTCTGGCTGCTGCCACTAAGCTATACACCTCAGTACAACTGCATTGCAATGCGGACACGTGTTGCTATGGCAACGGCGTCATCTACATGATGACGTCACAACGTGATGACGCGCATCTCCATTCACAGTCAGGCTGAGATCAGCAGATGGAAGTGAGACCGGCCATCATTTGTGAGTTAAAACAGCTGGGTTTTGGCGCGATTTTTAAGTAATTAATATTTGTATATAGAGTCTGCGTTCCCCTGAAATGCCAGCACTCCCAGTTGAAGACCAGCCAGGTCGAAACGCGTAGGAGTGGGAGCTTGGCGGGGGGACTCATATTCCTTTCATGTGGTATCAGGGACCACCCGCAGGAAATACTCTCACTTCTGCTTATTGGTGACGTATTAGGAACTTGCACCACTTTTGGACTGTAATTCTCATGCTGAGCAATTGAAGGCTTTAGTTAGAGTTACTACTCTTATAGCCTCTGATGATACTTTCTTTCTGAATTTGGCCTTCAGCCTCCTTCATGTTATTGCTCTTTGTTTGCATGTTTTTGATGTGTTGCATGTGTTGTATATTTAGGCAGTTATTGAGCTCAATTACCATCTTATCTGCCCACTGTGCATGCACACCCTTATCAGTAGACCCTTTTGTGTCTAAACCTAGACACATGCAATGGTGTCTAGGACAAAAAATGAATAAAACTAATACCAAGGGAAAAGCACAGGGGAGAACCGCACCAGTGCGAGTGACATCACTCACTGAGCAACGCGATCGTGACTGGCTGAGAGCAGTGCAGTAAATCAAGGGAAATCCTTTAAAGACTAGCTGACCTCTACCTGTCTGTATCACTCCGGGATGAAGCCCACCCACGAGCGAAACGCGTAGAGTGGTTTCCTTCTGGCAGCTCCCCTTTAATTTACTGCTGACATGATTCTCACTGCATGCTGCGGTCTCTGTGGACATTTGATCTTTTAAACCAGCACGCATTGGAATGCCTACTACCAGCAACCGACCTCCCTTGTCACGACAAGACAGCTAAGTATCTTTCTCTCCTGTTCTGGGAGTCAGGGTTTCTCGTGGCATTCATGCACACCTGTGTTGTTTCAATTCCAAGCGCATTGGCTATCAATATCTTTATTCTCTACCTAGACATTTGTATTTTGTCTGCCTCTGTGCCTGGATCCCAGAAACTCTATATATCCATGCTGTGTATATATATATTTTATTTTTTGCATTTGCTGGCCAGGGTTTGAGTCTTGTATACATCTTTTTTCTCCCCTGTGCTTTTCCCTTGGTATTAGTTTTATTCATTTTTTGTCCTAGACCATTGCATGTGTCTAGGTTTATTAAATGATATATTTTTCCCTGTGCATTTAGATGTAGTATTCTTTAGTTAGCTAGGATTTTTTTTGCTTTAAGGGTTTTTTTCTGTGTATTTAGTAACTTAGATTTTCTGTAATACTTTAATTATTTGGACACATCATAGTTATTAGATTATCAGTTAGCATTTAATATATATTTCCCAGTGAGTCATTGTCTGTTTATCTTTTGGAGCTGCCATTTGTGTGTTTATGTTTTTAAGGTAGTACTTATTGTTGTTCTATTAATACAATCTTTTTCATTTTCTGCACTTGAGGAGCATCCAGTTCTTTTCACCAACAGTTTTACATTAATATTCTTGTGGTATATTTTAGAGTGCTATTCAAGGGATTGTCTTTGTTCTTCTTTGTGTGTTTTATATATATATATATATATATATATATATATATATATATATATATATATATATATATATTTTGTTTTTGTTTTTAAGTTATGGTGGGTGAAAAAGGCGACAAGAAACCTCCACCATTAGCATATAGCAAATAAAAAGATCACTTGTGAGCACATTCACATGTCTTAGACAGGTCTGCAACTGTGCCTTTCACCTTTATCACCTAGCATACATTGCTTCCCCGCAGCAAGGGATTCGGGAAAATTACATGCAAATGAGCACACCGTGTCACCTTTAGCCTGAAATCCATTTTTACATGGAACTTTTATAAGGTAATGCTCGCTGTTAACACAGCTTTTAAGCACAGCATGGTAATCATATACAAAGCAAGAGAAACCACTCACAGACATGTTTGGACCTTTATGGGTCTCTTTTGGTTAATTGGCATCCCTACCTCAGCCCTGCGGGTCCGCTTCCTGATCGAGACGAGCATCGTCACAAGAACAAAGTCTCCATCTTTGCTGATGACACTAAAATGTGTAAGGTAGACCACACCTTGAATATGGAGTACAATTTTGGGCACCCATTCATAGAAAAAACATTATGGAACTAGAGAAAGTGCAAGGATGAGCCACCAAATTGACAAAGGGGATGGATAATCTGACTAGCTAAATTTGATTTGTTTACATTAGAAAAGGGAATATGATAACTATATACAAATATATTCAGAGACAGTACAAGGAGCTTTCAAAATAACTATTCATCCCAAGGGTATAGTACAAAGGACATGAGGTCGTCCCTTATGGTTGTATGCAAGGAGATTTCACCAGCAACAAAGGAAAGGGTTCTTTACAGTATACACCTTGATAAAGTGCTAACGCTTGAAACGCGTGGGTGTGGGCCTCCTGCCTGTTTATGCTGTTTTTTTTCTTCATGATTATAATAAATTAGCCTTTTTTCACTTTGGGAACGCTCTCCTTTTTTGATCTATTCTATTGGGAAGTAGTGCTGTGTCTTTTTGTTCCTGTTTTTCTTTAGAGTAAGGGCAGTTACAATGTGGAATTCATTATCCATGGAGACTGTGATGGCAGATACAATAGATATCTTCAAAAAAAGGTTGGACATCTTTTTAGAAAGGAAAGGTATACAGGGATATACCAAATAAGTAAACACGTGAAGGATGTTGATCCAGGGAGTAATCTAATTGTCATTTTTTGGAGTCAGGAAGTTATTTATTTTACCCTTATGAGATATCATTGGATGATATTTCACTGGGGTTTTTTTTTGCTTGCCTTCCTCTGGATCAATATACTGTAAGTACGGATATAGGATAAAGTATCTGTCGTCTAAATTTGGCATAGGTTAAACTTGATTGACTTATGTCTTTTTCCAACCTCATCTACTATGTAACTATGTAACAAGGACTAATTGTAGTAAAGTATAAATGTAATACAATAAATAAACTTATGTCAAAAATGAATGTTATTAGTCCTTATTAGGAATTTATTCCATGTACAGTACGTACAAATATAGAAGAAAGTATCGGTTGTCTACATTTAGCATAGGTTGAACTTGATGGATATGTGTCTTTTTTCAACCTCATCTACTATGTAATTACAGTATGTATGCAACTCATTCACGCCCTTTGGAAACACAGTATTTTAGTAGCAATATCTTTCTCCTACCCCTCCACATAACTGTTTCTGAACCTAGCAAGTGCTCGTTTCTTTTGGTTCTAATACTGCATTTAAGGGTACGGGGGGCCCACCTTCCATGGGTTACAACTGACCTTATTGCACTCTACCAGCTCAGGGATACCTTGTGGAAAAGCTACAAAGTAACTGGCACTACCAAGGATCTCAATCACTACAGATGCATGCGGAATATGTGCACAAGGCAAACAAGGCACGCAAAAGCACAATATTACTCTGACAATCTCCACCAAAATACAACAAACCCAGCTAACTTCTGGAAAGTTATCTACAATATATTCCAGCCTCCTAACCATCAACAACCAAGTAACATCACTAAGGGGGATATTACTCTGACAAACCCCACTGACATTGCAAATGCATTCAATGATTACTTTGTGGGGTGTGCCACTAACTTATTAGCGAAACGCAGCCCAAACCACAAATCTGAATCTCACCCTGGGAGTACACACATAGCCCCACCGCCTCCCAACACTGCCCACAATTTTCAATTTGGCCCAGTATCTGAAGAGGAGATCACACAAGCGCTCCTCAAACTAAAACTAAGCAGCCAATGCGGACCTGACTTACTACAATCTAGGTTCCTACGACTTGGTGCCCCAGCCATTGCCAAACCAATTGCTTCCATAGTCAACTCTATCCTGTCTGTAGGCCATATCCATAAGACTTGGAAAACTGCCAGAGTTGTCCCAATCTTCAAAAGTGGGGACAAAAACACTGTCTCAAACTACAGGCCAATCTCACTTCTCCCAATTCTATCCAAAGTCATGGAAAAATGTGTCCACTCCCAATTAAGCGATTTCTACACCAATCACACAAACAAAAATAAAAATAAAAGTCCCCGGCGCTGGTTAGTCCAATATACCGTGATCTAGAGGCAGTCTTTATATAAAGGTTCCTTGGGACGGATAAGGGCTCATAAGGATAATGTTCCGGATGGGAGGATGTTCTTGTCAGGGATGTTTGGCTGCTTCTGAAATAACAGATGACAAGGGACACCTATTGCGCAGCGTAGTTGGACAATCAATCCCTATCTTACGATAAGAAGAATATTACTCACATAGGCAGCGCCTGCACGTGCAGTGGAGAGAATCTGTGATGGCTCCCCTTCTCCTCGGCTCTTCTCACGGACCCCTCGTGGAATGGCTTAACGGAGTGCTTCTCAGTCAGTGGTGGTAGCGGTGGTGAAACCGGTGCAGCACCCCCACGTATATGAAAATAGGGATTGGACACAGATATGGTGTAGAACGAAACAACTTTTAATAGATTATTAAAAACATAAAAACCCACACTCACATTGTCAGGGGGTATGATGGGACACTCACGGATGCCGTCCGCAACTTGGAAGCTCCACGTGGCGCGACGGAGAGGATCACTGACCGCAGACCCGCTATCGGCATGCGTGTGACGTCAGTGATGCAGGAAACTCTCCTCGCGTCTGGAACTACGGGTGCCTGGACGGCTCACAGAACTAAGCTCCTCCTCCCTACGCGTTTCGTGACTCGTGGTCACTTCGTCAGGGGATCATTTCTACACCAAGACAAATTTCCCTAGCCAATTCCAATCTGGCTTTCGTCCCAAACACTCCACCGTAACTACCCTGCTAAAAGTTTGCAATGAAATCCAGTGTGGAATGGAACGGGGACAACTTACTGGTGCAGTATTCCTAGATTTTGCAAAGGCTTTTGACACAGTTAATCATGCTATCCTGCTTAACAAACTCCAGAGCTCTGGAATAGGGAAGCATGCTTTAAACTGGTTTCAGTCCTACCTATCAGGTAGATACCAACATGTGTCCATCTCAGGCTCTAACTCGTATCCCCTGGATATCACTTGTGGTGTCCCGCAAGGCTCTGTTCTGGGGCCCCTACTCTTCTCAGTGTTCATTAATGATCTTCCCACAGCTTGTAAGGAAGCCTCAATACACATGTATGCAGATGACACAATCCTATATGCACACAGCCCTAGCCTCTCTGACCTTCAACACATACTTCAGTCTGACTTTTTGAGACTCGAAAACTGGATTTCCCAAAACAAACTGTTTTTAAACACTGACAAGGCTGTAACAATTGTATTTGGGACCAATACTACATTTTTAAAGCTTCCAGCGACTGAGCTCCAGATTAGAACCAACACTAACACCACCCTAACTCCTGTTACTAGTTTGAAATACCTGGGCATGTAGTTGGACTCCCACTTAACATTCGGGATGCACATTGATACCCTGACAACCAAGACCTATGCCAAACTAGGGGTTCTTTACAGGAACAAATCCTCCCTAAGTCTCCTGGTCAGAAAGCGTATCGCACAGCAGATGGTAATGCCAATTATTGACTATGGGGACATAGTATATGGCTCGGCACCTCAAACCCACCTTAGCAAGCTTGACACCCTCTACAATTCAATTTGTCGTTTTGTTCTCCAATGCAACTACAACACACATCACTGCGAAATGCTCAAATGAGCTAGATTGGTCATCACTAGAGTCTAGGCGCAAAGTTCACCTTTCCTGTCTTGCCTTTTAATTCTTCATGGGCAAGCTACCCAGCTATCTGAACAAGCTCCTCACCCCTACCACATGCAGCACCTATCACCTGAGATCAGACTCCAAAAGACTGTTCATGGTCCCAAGGCTCAACAAAGTATCCGGCCGTTCCTCCTTCTCCTACCGTGCACCCCAAAACTGGAACAACCTACCAGAGACTCTCACATCCACCACCAGTTTAAGTTCTTTCAAATCTAAGGCTGTCTCACATTTTAACCTGGTCTGTAAATGTTTCATACGCCCATAATATATATTTTCTTTAACTGTGCACGCAATGTCTTGTATATAATGTATACTCTCCTGACGAAGTACTTGGTACGAAACGCGTAGAGGTCACGACAGGTCATCCTGCGCGTGTATGCTGGTAAGCTGAGACGGAGCCTGCAGGAGACAGTAGCGGTTTTTTCCATCTCCGCGGTGCTGAGATCCGGATCCTGTGCAGCCACCGCGAGTCTGCTGACTGTCTAGGTGTGAGTGTCCGTTTCCCCTTGCCAGTGCCCAACCTTATGGCGGTTTCTATACAAATCTGTTGATAGGTTGTTTTCATGTTTGTTTTTTTCTTTCATGTGTTTTTATATAAATTTTACTGTATTTGTATACTGTGCAGCTTAGGGTTTAGTCATCATCAGGTGTTCTCCTGGGTAGTACTTAGCCGTCCAGCTGCACAGCTGTTCTGCGGTGGGGTTGGATCCCCTCAGAGTTTGTGTGTATTTTTAATAAATTACCTTCCACTAATCCCTGGTGCGCATTTGTGCATTTTTTATTATCTTATAATGTATACCGTATACAGTACATTAATCAATGGGTAGTGGTGGCTCATTTAAAAAGATTGCGCCTCCCTGGTTCCTTCATAATAGAAAGACACAGCAGCCAGGAAAAGATGGTGTCAAATATTTCTTACAAAAAAGGTCTGGTTATCCACATAGCCAGTTTGAATACATTGTAAAAGTTCAAACACTCACTTGCTGTTGTTTATAGCAAGGTTTGTAGGAGATTTCATCCATCAGACATGTATCCTCCAGTGTGCGGATCGCAATGGATAGTATCAGCAAAATGTAGGAGAGTGGGCGGTGCACCACCACTCAATGAGACGGAAAATGGATGACTACCATAAAAATATATATTGGTTATGAGAAAGGTCCAAAATATAGAACCACCTATGCGTTTCGCACAATTAGACGCTTTATCAAGGTGTTGACTTTGAGCTAGTCCCTTTATCTCGCTTTACATCAGGCACCATAATTAGATTGTGAGGTCAACGGGACTAGGCCGTGAGGACCGTGCCTACAAAATTGAATCTACAGTCAGTGCTTTATAGGAAAAAAATATATAATATATTATTATATTCCTCATGCTGGAGACTAATGGGCTAAGAACCGATAAATGTTTCTAATGACTGTTAACGTGGGATACAGATCTAAAACCCCTTATTGGATCTTAGTGAATACCAGTCTAACATGTTATATAGCACAGTGACTTTATGTAATTGAATTGGGGCTATTATTTGTTATCCATTATTTCCTCTTTAAATAAATGTGGATACATATTTGCCAGAACATGTAGACCAGTATTGGTTACACTATAGCACCTACAGTAGCTGAAAATTATATATTTTTTCTATTGTATATTTATTGTGAAATCCCCCGTGTGTGTGTGAGCTCACACACTGTCACACTGCCCCGTGGCAGGTTCCTTTCCAACGTGACTGGTATGGACATGTGACCAGCCAATAATAATAGCTGTGGAAGAGGAGGGAGAGGAGACTTTAAAGGGAAAGGCAGCCATGGGGTTTAGATCTGTGCAGATCTGAGCACAGTAGGTTCATTCGAGGTCTGTCGGGAAAGTACAACACAAGCTCCCATGGTGTGTCGGCACCATCATGAGCCAACATACCCAGGATTGGGTGGGTACTACACCACTGACACTGTCTCACACAGGACTATTTGGGGATTGTGTTGTACAGGTGTTTCTCGCTTTCCAACGTTTCACTTTTTGACGAACGGCATATCTGACGCTTTATAATACACCCAAATGGTATTTTTCCAATGTTCATACGACATGACAAGTTGATACAATCGGCCAATCACAAAGGCGCAGTTCAGTGAAATCGCCCAGCTCCGTCTGTGTGAACAGTTTATGGTGTATTTTTGCCCTTAACCATATCTGACAAAAGCAAAAATGCCAGTGATGTTTCTGCTCAAAAATGCAATCAAGTTAAACATCTTAAGGTGTTTTTCAGAGAATGGAGAGTATAATACAGAAATTGGCCTATCATATCCCTTGTACAACAATACGCTCATAATATATATTTTCTTTAACTGTGCACGCAATGTCTTGTATATAATGTATACCTTGTTCATTTATGTAACTGTATTTGTAACCATGTATTATTTGTCTTACTCTGTGCCCAGGACATACTTGAAAACGAGAGGTAACTCTCAATGTATTACTTCCTGGTAAAATATTTTATAAATAAATAAATGATCATCCAGTCTTTGTCGCATTAACCTAGAGGTCTGCACCACATACAATTTGCCACACAGGCACCGTAGAGAATGCACTGTACAACAAGTGTTGTATATATCAGGTTCAGTTATAAAGAAGATCCGGAGACAATTCACACAATCTAGATATTATAAGTACCAGGAAAAACATGACATCAATATTTTTATTTCAGTATACAAAGCTACTGTGCTGTATCTGGGTAGGAGTAAGGTCGCGCTTACAATGCCGGCGACAGCCGCATGCGCATGCGCTTAAAGTAGGAGCGATGCGACGGCGCGGTCGCGATCACTGGAAGTCACTTCAATTTGATTTTTTCAGCGACCGCAGCGTGACGTCTGCGTCACCGGCACTATAAGTGCGGCCTAAAGGGGAAGTGATTATGACACGAACATCCAGTTGTCACTTGCTTGACTTCTCTAAGCACCTATATTCAATCACCTGAGTAAAATATATTTAGAACCTTAAGTAAAGGAACAAGTAATTGCCGTGGTTAGTCAGCACACAGTAAGTAAAGCAGACAAACACAGTGCTTAAAGGAACGCCTAATATCAGTGATGTACTGGAGGAAATCCCTAGTGACATTACAAGATACAATTCTGACTTGTAGGAACTTTTTCTTTTCCCTGCAGACTTATCAGCCATTTTTATATAAATGCTAAAGTTGGCTACGTCATCAGAATCGCAGCCCTGCAAACCTCACCAGACACTTATGAAATTCAATTGTACTATTTGGCCACGTGAATATAACTGTTCTCTTAACCCATTGGTACCAAAAGGGGCTTGCAAAGCAACATAACCTCCTCAATGAGGTGACTCCTGATGGGTTGTCACAAATTCTAGGTAATTTTTCAGTGCAGGGTAACTATTCATTTTCACAGCTTCCATTTACATGTGCCACACAGTTGGGTAAATTGATGAATCCCTTCACTCTCCAGCTGAGTTCTGAGCTGTGAAGCAGAGAGAGGAATGTGTGCATTTTAGTCCCAGAGCCTTTATTTTAGGTCAAGTCAAAGAAGAGATAGGGTTCACCATTTGAGTAGCGCTGGTTTCCTGAATGACCATTTCAACACACTACAATAATCTTTTTAACCATGCAACAACCACTGAAGCCTTATCAAATGTAAACCTATGATACAGAAACCCAAGGTCATCTATTTTAATTATGTGTTGTATGTATGATATAGAAATGTGTAACTTTATAGAAAACAAACATTGGCGATTTTGTAGAATGCATTTTTATTTTGTTTTTTATATTCTCTGATATGGTTCTCAAACCTCTCCTCAGGGCTCTGAGCCAGCACACATTGGTTGGTATAGCTATCAATATTCTAATAGAAGCTGCCAACAGGGGGGTGGAGGGAGTGGAGGTTGGTGGCTCCGGGGGCCCATCTGGCCTATATGAGTCAGAAGTCAGGCCCAACTTCCGTGATCAATCACCTGGCTGGTCCCCCGTCCGATGCTGAGGCTCTGCTCCACCTTGTTAAGCACTTTGTCCTCGTGAAAGCTGTTGGTGGGCCTAATTGTACAGTATTTATAGGATGAACGCTGGTGTGGGCTTTGGTCCTATTCTAATACACCAGTGTTCTTATGAGGCTGGTTACACTAGCTTTGCAATATTAAGCAGGGATAGGTTTCAACCACATATAAGTTATGGTGGGGGGAAAAAGTGACAAAAACATCCACCTTACAGTGTACAGTAAATAAAAATATCACTTGTGATTACATTCACATGTTTCAGATAGGTTGACCAAGGACACATTTATCATCAGTAAATTGCCAACATTGTTAACCATTTAATGTCACTTCATGTATAGAATTAAATCATATACTGTACTACAATGTCGGCTGAATCTCCCTAAGGAGACAATATTTCATACTTGAAACTGAGTGAAGGTCAACATTGTGACAAGGAAAATGTTAGTGATATGTCTAATGGGCTTCATGTAAGTGAGTGATTAGAACCTTTAACAACATTAGACAAGCTTAGGTTTTTTTAAACTCAATTTAAAACTCTTATTTTCATGGTAACTAAATTACTGCAGGATTGTAACATTATAGATATATATATATATATATCTGTTATTATATGTGGAACTGCCACATTAAATCTGTATGTACATCTACTAGGATAATGGAACCCTTCTAGAATGGATGTTTAACAACAACACAGCATATCCTAATATTCTTTGCATTTACCCAGTTCTTTTGTATTTATGGATAAAAACATCAACTAACAGATTCAAGAAACACAAGAATTATCAATCTCCACTTGAATGTTTTCCTTTAAATTATCATTCACTTATAAAAGGTGGGACACAAGTTTAGGAGTCACCGATTCCAAAAGTTGTGGAACTAAATAAAAAAAAATATTAATAGAACTTGGATAACCGCTGGCGTGGCAGTACTGTATATGCACATATATAATTATATGCACCCTTTTCCCATACTGCACCGACACACTTTATTCGAGCAAATACCCAGTATGTACCTGGCAGATACCTGGAATGTGCCGCTCCTCACCTCTGACAAGCCCCGTTGCGTTTGCCTTCCCAGCCTGGGTTCATGCCTGGCTGACGGGCGGCTGATCTGTTAAATGATAATGATTAGGATTTAATAGGCTGCAATGCTTCGCGTGTCTACCAGATGGCATAAATTCATGAATTGTAATGCAGTATATATATATATATACTGTGCAGTATTGCAGCCAGCGGGAATAAAATGCTTCAATCCCTGCTTGGAAAATACCTCAATGCACTCGGGCAGAAAACAGTCACAAACCTCAATATACCCGGGTATACCCGAATTCGTGGGACTAGCCGAGCTCGAATAAAGTGTGTCGCCAGTGTATGAGGAAGACATTATTTGGGTGTGAATGGATTCCATACCAATACAGTATATTCAAGATTTGTTTAATGCACTTCTCGTTTCTTTTCAAGATAATGAAAAGAGGGGACAATGTTGTAATTCATATTAATATAGAAGAAAACATTTCTATTATACCCCTCAGTGATGGAGGTATTCCATCTTCTGCCACCACCGAATAAGTTAAAAACCTTCTCCTTTTCCAATTACAGAACAGAAAGATTTCTCACACCATAAGAGTCCGGGGGAACAAAAAAAAAAGAAAGAAGAAAAGCACGTGCTGTTTATTACGAACAGATATAAATATGTACATCCGCTCTTAGACATTGGCTGAAATATGTTTCATTGATTTCTGCATATATTAAATAAATAGAAAATCCACAATGTAAGCAATGAAATATGTTGAACTTTAATGTTCCTAATTAAGGGACGGAAGAAGGAACTCTGGATCTTTGGAGCCATTTGTGTGCCCTTTCCACTGGCATACTGTTAGCATTATCTGTCACTCTAGCCGCAGTGATATAACAGTGTGATGTAAAAGCCGCATTCCCCCATTTTACATTTTTATTATGGTACTTGGACCTCAACTGACCCCCCTGGTTCACAAAATATTTGTCATTGTTGTGGTGTGTTCCGACATAAAACAAATATAAATATAAATATGGCTGAGGGATCACCAAAGCCATATTGTCACCTCCTGGTAGCATTACTACTACCTGGTGGTATTACTACATTACTCACAATAGTGAGGTTGACCTTGGTGGCCATTTTATCTCCATCAGGCATTCATTCTTGCATGTTGGTAAAACCACAAAATATCTCAGGAGCCAGGGGGTCGCTGCTGGTAGGGGTCAGTAAATAAAAGTAAGCAGCATGGACTGTTGCTTTTAAGCAGTTTATATTCAGTGGGAAAAAATATATATTCATAACCCTTTTTTATATAATGTATTGCAGGCATTTTAAGACAGAAGTGGAATCAGCCTGCACTAATATTTCTCCAGCACATTTCCCCCCCAAAATAGACGTTCATTACAGAAAATAATACTAAGAGAGACAGAGTGCCTAAATCTCATCAAGTCAGCTGTGATGAATTTGTGTGGAAATTGTGCTGTGTAAGTCACCGTAATAACCAATAAGGAGTCATTCCACATATTGGTTTTTTTCTGTATTGGGTTTTTGATGGCACTGCAAATTAAGAGGCAGCACAGACCGTCAAACAGAGTAACTATCGGCAGGAGAAATGCAGTGTCACTGGCTTTAGTTATTTTATTTTTCAACCAGAAAACTATTAATAGTTTAGTTGTTACATGTACTTTCTACTTGAGAATGTTTGAAGGCTGGAGTGCCGAGTTATACTCCGTACTGATTTATACTTTCAAATATTAATTTTACAGGGTAGAATCTTCAACTCGAACTGCTGCCTTTAGACACATAGCTCTATGCAATACAGCAAACTATTACTCTATATTCAAGGATTTTTCTGGCATAAGCATGTATAACCAATTTGGTAACCTTTGTGATGGATGGGCATGTGGGTAGGAATGTGGGTGTATTTATGTATGATATAGACATGTATCCCATGGATAAAGTCCAAGTACAGGCATCACACATTTGTGCTTGTGGGCAAGCTGGGCTTCCTAGCTAGAGATGACGTTGTTGTAACAAAAATGCAGTGTCAGAACTAATTCAAGGTCACAATATGACTAATTCTAAGGTGGCTGAACTACATTTCCACATTGCGAGTGAGTAAGACAGCACAGGGAATGAAAATAACAACGCAAAGCGTTAAAGCAGTTTATGGTTTCATCAGTAGCATTAGTTAGTGCTTCTTGCGCCTCTGGTCAGAAAAAGAAGCAGAGGAAGCCACAGCATTGATAGTAAAGTCTTTTCCTGTTCTCGCCTCCAGCAGTTAAAGCCAAATGTCCCACTCTTCAATGGAAGCAAATCATAGTCCTCATATTACTTGGTTTAAAGCATCAGGAACACAGCTTGTGGACTGTGCCTGAGGCAATTATTTGCCTCCTTAACTCATGTGAACAAGTCAACGGGGTATGCCAAGATCTGTCAAACGCAACGCTAGCTGGGTAAGTGGAGAAGGAAAGACTTCATGAAAGGTGGGAGCAGTGTGACGTGTGTGAAATTGATAGGAATACGACTCAAGGTTTTTGGATATTTTTCTCCAGTTACAATGCTTCCAGTTAAATTAGAGGTTTAATACTGTAAGGTGAACAGTTTCAATTGCAGTCGTAAACAAAATCATAGTTGCTGGGCTCCTTCGGGATGGGGGGAGGTGCGTCGGGGATCTGTATATTTTCCAGGTCTAGAAGACGAAGCTTTATCTCCATACTGAGCAACGTGTCCAAGTCATTCCGTGTTAGATCGCTGATCATGTCCTTCCCGAGTAATGCATTCAACCCATCTGTCCAGATACAGTACTGTTAAGAAAAGAACACTTTCATTAATATCGGACAAGCTGGATGTACCATTAATGAAACTCATGCTCTACAATATTAGCCATTAATATTAACATATGAATATACTTTCCTTGATCTCTAAAGGACTTCTTAGCATAAGTGAAACCATCTACAGTATATTAACGGTCATACAATTTATTTGATTCGAGTCCTCATATATTATGTGTGTGTCTAAAAATGGTTTTCCTACGTTGCATATTGCATTTATGGTATTTTTTGCATAGTTTAAATGCTTTTGATCAGTTTTGGTATTCAACTGGTTGCACATTACTATACTGTTTTCAATATGTACATTTTATAGGGAGCGTGGATTCTCCTTTGGGTGCAGTACTACATCCAACCATCATATTTTGTCTTTGCTTTGTGAGTATGTACTGAACCTCTTTGAGTACTAATATCAGGTAAAATAAAAACTAATTTAACGCATGACAATGTGCATTACAATTTCTATGAAGCGTGAGGACAAATAAAGCTATGGTATCGCTGCTTGTAAGCACACTGTCTTATCTAATGTCTATTTTGCATCACCTGTCCAACTGCCACCCATTTTGACTTTAATACTCAAAGACATACCCACATACCATGCCTGGTCGGCATTATAATACTTAAAAATAATGTCTCTCAATATTTATTCCGTAGAACAAAGGAAGGGAAGAGCAGATATTATAAAAGACTTCCAATGGTATAAATAAAGAACAGGAGGGATACGTTATCCAGAGGATAATGTATGCTAGAACAAGGGGTCATGCACTACAGCTGGAGAGTGGGTAGTCTCAGGGGACATGTTATAAAACACTTCACTGGAACACTAGTGAATACATTAAATAATCATCCAACAGAGAGGCGAATGCAGAATAAAGACAATCTGAAATGCTCTGGATAAAGCCAACGGAATATTACATTGGGACAATAAATATTAGTTATAGTATATTATTTTGTATGATAAAAAACGGTACATTCAGGAAAGAAAACAAATTGCTTATGCCTGCTACAGTCTCTCCTGATAAATGCCGATACTCCAATTTTGGGCACACACATGCAAGTCAGCACAATACAACAGACTGGAATAGTAAAAAAAAAAAAAAAAAAAAAGGTAAATCGGTAGGAAAATTGTGATACTGTATTGCCTCTTCATGCATTCCATGCTATTGACTAACATTGTTTTGTTTTCTCTTTTATCTATGCAGTAAAGGACATACAAAGAACACAGTATAAAAATTGCTAGTGCAGGAACCTGCCGATAGTGTCTTCCGTGACATGGTTGCAGGCTTGATGTGTTTTGGCTAAAATATTGAACTAGATGACCCATACTTATGAGAAGAAAAAAAAATAATCGAAATTAACTAAATCATTTGTCATATTGGATGTGCATTGACGCTTCTTTGTTTACTGTTGTATATATCTCTTCTTCTGCAATCAGTTTCTATTTTTCAACCATACTGTCAGGTGTCAAAGCTAATTATTGTATTGGTCCTCAAGTTCCTGGAGTGTTTTAGTGCCATTTGAGATTGAATGCATGAGCTTAATACATATAGTACCCTAAAATATTTGGTTTATTAATGGAACTATAATGTCAAGTACTAAAGAGATAAGGGACCTGGCAGTCATTAAGTCAGCTGACTTAGGCTACGCTTATAGTGCCGGCGATGGCGATGCAATGGTCGCTGGAAAATCAAATAGAGATGACTTCCAGCGATCGCGACCAAACCGTCGTGGCGCGTTTACTATAAGGGCACGCGACGGCGGCAATGCATTTGTTTTGCCGCGACGTTGCATCGTTGTCACCATAAGCGCAGCCTTACTGTATAAGTAGGCAAGCAATGTGGAAAGCCAGCAGGATGTTAGATTATATTGAGAGAGGTACTAGCAGCAGGAAGAGAGAGGAGTGGTGATGCCACTTTGTAGATCACTGGTGTGACCTCACCTAGACTAGTGCATTTAATTCTGAAGACCATGTCACTGGAAGGACATGGATAGACTAGAGAAGTGTTCCTCAAATGGTGCATGATCTATAGCATAGGACTTGACAGGAAAGACACTAAAAGATTAGTTTGATATGTACAGCTTAAACGAAAGAAGTTAGCTAATACAGTAGGTGAATTCAAACATGCTTGGGATAGATAGAAGGCTAGCCTAAATACGACACAAAGCCGAGGTTTGCAACAGATAGGAAAATGAGCAGACAAAGTTGCCCAAGTGCTGTCAAATTCAATATTTCTATGTGCTATGTACAGTAATAACGGTTATCAGAATAGCAACTCTTTAGTACAAATCATTTCTTCTTTATCTGCTGTTAGTGTATCAAAATATCAGCTACCTCTAGCATTCTTTCTAATTCTCACTGCTCTTTCTAACAAACTGATAACTGCAATTATATAACCTAAACAGTTATAGAAACGGCTATTCCCATAATTATTTTATAAGTACATTTGTCACTGAACCTTTTTCCCTTTTATTCTCTGTCTGAATATAGTTTCATAAATCGTTTTCCTTCTAATTGCTAATTATTTTCTTCTTAATATTTACATTAGTTCTATCTGTCAAAATCAGACACCTGCATTATCATAGTGTTGCATCCAGATGTACCCTGTGTGATGAGGTGTAAAAGAAACAAAACGGTGAATGAAATGTTTGTGGTTTAACCATTGACTAGCAACATGACGGTAAGGATAAGATTAACAATCCCGCTTTTAGGGTTTGGAAAAATATCAACTACTCATACAACTTACTTCATGCTTGTCTGGGGCGATGAAATGTAGTTGGCAATTGGAGTCGTACATTATGGAAAACGCCAGCTCGAGCAACTCCTGAAACAAGAAAACAGACAACTGGAAATCAGAAACAGCTCTATTCACCCAGATCACTTGAGGCTTACACGTCAAGATACAGTCAGTTTCACTTGGCAACATACTGGCATTACAAATAAAGGAAAGAGACCATGTAATGAATGTTCTATAATGTTTTGCCTGTATCATGCTTTACAATATGATGAATAACTTTGAAAGTATGGACCCAAAACACAAACTACTAACACGAGCACATTTAGCCAGGCTCCCTGCCAACGAAGACCATGTGAAGAAAAGCAAAACGTTGCTGCTCTGAGAACAGTACAAGCCGTAGCTGGCTGTGAGGGTCTCCATTCTTCTGAATGGGACCTCCCCACGGAGAGATTGACTGCTGCCAGGGATGCCACGATCATGATATGGCAGGTTCCCCATTGATAACACAAAGAAAAGTGCTTAGGCGCTACGTGCAATAAGATAAAATACTAACAATAATAACACAATGTGTACAGGGCAGCCAGGAACACTAGCAGAACAACACCAGAGAGAACACAAAGAACATATACAGACCAGCGGCCAAAAAGAGTCCAAAGTCCCTAATAGAGTCCAAACAGATGGAAGGGAAGAAAATCCGAATGCTCCAATCACTGTAAGATCTCCAATCCGGGGGTCCGTGACATAGGGACAGAAACAAAGAAAAATAATAGTGTAATACGTAATGTTAAAATAGGACAAAAAACATGAAACACTTAACAGAAGACAAACATAAAACAATCAAGCTGAAAGAAAAATAACTATTTAATAAAACAAACGGAGCCTGCTGCAGCGGGTCATCAAGGGGTTAAAACCCTACTTACAGCAGGACTGGAATAAACAAGCATGTGTGACCAAGTGGGGCAGACGCCTGAAGCAGTGGGGATCCTCACGGGCTCCCTGATGTGTAGTTTCTTTCCCTCTGGCTTCAAAACAGTCTCCAAGATGGACGCCGAGGAAGTGACATCAGTCATGAAACGCGTAGGGTCAAAGGTCACGGTGCCTTGGAGTAACACTGGTTGTGAGAAGTGTCAGTCAAGTGAAGCAGGAAGCAGCATCATCGAAGCTGCAGTGCTGGAAAGCAGGAGAATGTGGAGTTCCCTTACTCGGCGTCCATCTTGGAGAGTGTTTTGATGCTAGAGGGAAAGAAACTACACATCAGGGAGCCCGTGAGGACCCCCACTGCTGCAGGAGTCTGCCCCACTTGGTCACACATGCTTGTTTATTCCAATCCTGTTGTAAGTAGGGTTTTGGGTTTTAACCCCTTGATGACCCGCTGCAGCAGGCTCCATTTGTTTTATTAAATAGTTATTTTTCTTTCAGCTTGATTGTTTTATGTTTGTCTTCTGTTAAGTGTTCCATGTTGTTTGTCCCATTTTAACATTACGTATTACACTATTATTTTTCTTTGTTTCTGTCCCTATGTCACGGACCCCCGGATTGGAGATCTTCCAGTGATTGGAGAATTTGGATTATCTTCCCTGCCACCTGTTTGGACTCTATTAGGGACTTTGGACTCTTTTTGGGCACTGGTCTGTATATGTTCTCAGCAGGTTCCCCATGCCACACGATCAGTTGGTCTAGCTACATCTTACTTCTATGTACAGTAAAAAGCCAAAATGACTGTACCATGGAATATATACTGCATTCTACTTCAGCCAGGGCTCATTATCAACCAAACGTGCAGGGTAAGGGAGCAATATAAAAACGATAATGAATAATAATTGCTTGAACATACTGCAGCGTTGACCTTTTTTATGGAACAAAAATATTGCATACTGTATCTTTTTCTCCAGAAAATGAACAGTTCACTTTGTTGGACCTCGGTGCTCGTTATTCCATCACATGTGCTTTTTAGACTTTTTTAATAGTGCTATGAGCAACTTAATATCCAAGTGATCACATAAGTAAAGCAAAACAAAGGAGGTATGTATTCAATTTTACTTGACTTTTTTTATTCATATATCTTTATCTAGATTTACTCTTTTTTACGATAATGGAAAGGAAAAGGTTATAAAAATCTAGGAGAATATAATTGTCATTAGCACTATGCATTGTGACACAAACGGCGCCTCCTGTGCAATTAACCTCCTATGACGGCTTTGAAGCTTTCATAGATGTCATCTGTTAATTACACACTTCCTTTGCAATGTGACAAATTGTGCCACCGGAAAGAACCCTGTGTATATGATGAATCCCCACAGGAAGATACAGGAGACAAACAAAGATAGGTTACAATCCACTGACTACTGTGAAAGTCTTACCTTGTTCTGTTTGAGGGCTCCTTTCTCCTTCATGTGCGGACAGTCCTTTCCGGTCACTACTGCTTTAATGTCTGCTACTGGCACTAAATATAGGAAAAAGGGAATATGACCAAAATTTGTCAGAACACGGTCATTAAAAATGCGTCTCACATCTCATATTTTTTCTTAACAGGGAAAAGCAACATTCTCTCTCTATGTACAATATCGCCATGCACACTACGTACAAGAGATATGATAGGTACTCCTTAAATAATTTTTCTTTACAAGTGTATAAATAAATCACATGTCCTCAGCAAGGGTTTAAACTGTGGCCCCCTGTGCTTTAGGCCCCAGCAGCACACTCTCCCTCTCTCCCCCGTGCACAGGGAGTGGAGATGTTGCTGCCATGGATCATGGCTTTTCCGCGCACCCTCGACTGAATAATGGTGGCAGTGCAATGATAAATACTGGTCCCCTCCTCTTCTGTGCTAATCTTCATCCAAGTCTTGATCCAAGTCAAAGAGGAGGAGCTGGACAGGATTTACCAGGGCACCGGCATTAAGCATCCTTGTGGCTATGCTTCCCATGATACGTACCTCTGTAGGTGCTGCCAGCAGAAGCCCTGGCTGGGTTCATAAAATGGCGGTTTAAATGTCCCACATCACGCGATCCAATAGGAAGCCGTGACATCATCCCTAGTGGTTTACTCCTATTGGCCCACGTGAGCTGGGCATTTAAACTGAAGAGCGATACCGGCACCCCATACGGAGATACGCATCTCAGGAAGTACTGGTTCCCCGCAGCTCAAATCAACACAGTTCAGCTCCGGAGACCCCCTGTGCCACACCTATATACACATAATAAAAAGCATAGTCACAAGGACTACTCCTTTAACATTAATCATTTGTTTCCTTCATTCTTGAGATGGGGGACATTTTCGCTGAAGTTTGTGAACCTGGCAAAATACGCCCTTGTTTTCTGTGAACATGTTTGCAAAAATGTGAAAAGTTTGTCTCCAATTCAAAGGCAATGTTTAGGACACATGTCTGCAGATTCAGATCAGACCTTTTATAAACTACCATTTTCACAAAATTGGCAAAATGTTAAGCAATTTGACAATTTGAGAAAATTATTTGAAGGTTTCGAAATATTTGCAAAAAAGTTTGTGAACATTCGAAGACATTTGCGCATCTCTACTCTACTCTTTTGTCCACCTTGTTGTTGGCAGATTGGCCATTGAGGAGAACATGGAAAGAGCCGTTCTCAATGCAGTGACACAAAAGACAGTAGCTTATCGAGAGGAAACAAAACTCTTCCTGACTTTCAGCTTAACACGTTGTATTGTCTATTTTGTACTTTATAGCTTTATTTATGTAGCACAAATTACGTATGCAGCTCTTTTACAGAGATACGAGATAAACGGCGAAGAATACAAAGAGGCATAAGACCACTAAATGTAAAGACATACTTTGGCCGCATAGAGTCCCTGTCAGTTTACTTGTTCCTGTAGAGGTGGTAGGTTTTATTGAGACAAAAGCTAAAAGGCAGCAGATACACTCTACACTATTCCCTTGGCGTAGCTGTCAGGAGCATGCCAAGAGAAAGAAATGCCCTTGTAACTGTTATTTAAGGAACATTTCTCAGCATCATCCCTACATGTACAGCATTGTTCTTTATTGTTATTACATGCTACGTTAAAAGCAACATGTCTTATTGTCAAAACAAGTCAATGCAGGATCAATGCACAGATAAGTACTGCACTTAAATAGAAACAACGGGGGAGGGAGGAGTTTAATTAATGCAGCAATATAACACATTCTCAGAATTGATTTTTGAAAAGAATTGAACACTGAACCATGCTATTATCTCCTGAGATACTTATTATTTTAGTGGGCACTGTTCTTGCTGTGAATTCATAACCAGCCCCCCGGAATTGTCCACTAGGTAAATCGCATCATCATCTCCCCGATGATGTTGCGGCTTCCTATTGGCCAGTGGGATTTGGTGGCCAGTTTGAATTCCCAAAGGGGAGCTGAAATACAGTCAACTAAAACTGTAAGTAGCTCTGGAATTGCGGAGCCCCCAGAGATAAAGTAACGTGGTTCAGCTACGGAGAACTCTCGGTTCAAATTGATTTTTTAAAAAAATTTTTAAAGGAAATTTTAAACAAAAAAAACTAAAATATTAGACTGTAAGCTCCTCGGGGCAGGGACTCCTCTTCCTTAATGTTACTTTTATGTCTAAAGCACTTATTCCCATGATCTGTTATTTATATTATCTGTTATGTATTTGATTACCACATGTATTACTACTGTGAAGCGCTATGTACATTAATGGCGCTATATAAATAAAGACATACAATACAATACAAAAAACGGGCAGACAGGATTGCTGCTTGAAGCTGTAATTCTGCAGTTCTGATCAGGGCACTATTGCAAATAGACTACTATTGATTTCAATGGACGTTTCAGTGCGATAGTGCCCCGTTCGGCACTATTGCAGCTTAATAACCCCCCCTATGGAAAAATGAGGCACATGCTCTATTATCTGTAATAAAAGTGTGCTGGTACAAAGCAATTCTGCTTTTTTATTAAGAAATTTACATTTCTATTTTTTTATTAGCCAAAGCACTTTATTGTATTTGTTTTTTTAAAAGACTCCCTCCCTTTATTTTGTTCATAAAGGCGAATATGGATGTTTACAAATCCAAAACCATTTGCCAATTTTCAGCAATGTGCCTTTTTGAGACTAATCCACGGAAATCCGCGACAGAAAAGGAACTTTCAAATTCGTGGCGGATTCGAAACTCGCTCAACAATTTCCCCATCTCTACATAAGATATGCAACAATGTATCCAGCATTTATTTTAAACATTTTTTTTTTAAAGATCAATCCCCTGTAGTTTCACTCAAACCAAAACAACAGGATTAATAATAATACATGGGAAGTATGTTTACAGTGGATGCCTAGTCTCCAACAGTAATTACATTAAGGAGGAAATCCATAGAAAATCTTTTTATTCTCGTAAGCCTAGGCATCTATTAACTGCAAAAAGATTATATGCTGAAAGAAAGTTAAAGATGGATTCTCCGTAACACAATAGAGGAGAGAAGTAGATGTCAGGCCCTTCAAATGCTATTGTTTTGGAAGAGGCAAAGCACACAATGCTTACAATAAAGATATACTGAGGGACAGACTGCAAAAGACAGCACAACATAAAGTAGTAAAATACATTATGTATAATATTGATGCAGATGCTCCGTGCTGACTTTGGTCCTTATTTTATAAACTGCGATAGCGCTAAACATGCACTATTACACAAAAAGCAACATTGAAGTCACTGGGGCTTTTTGTGTGATGCGTTTATAGAATAAGGCCTTTGTTTAACAAAAGAGAATGTGTTGGAATAGGACGGTCCATGTTTCTACCAGACAGATCACTGTCAAAAATGTAGATTGTAAATTAAAACAGATAAATTAAAAACAAAAACACTGGAAATCTGAATCTCTCACTGTTTGTTTTACCATAAAAGCGCACAGTTACAGTCAGGATGTTTATACTTCAGCTGCCTTACATTTGTCCTGCAAAGAATCATGCGGCACCTCTCCCTGGGGGCTCTCATCCACATCTCCATAGTGCAACACCTTGTGATTGGGTGACAGTCGACAATACCAAAACTTATCTGATTGAAGAATAAAGAGAGAGAAAAAAAAACAATCAATTATCAATGATAATTATTATTGTCATCATCATGATAACCAACGTTTATTTGCATGTCAATGAATGGGTGAATACTACATTTCAACATCACCGTA
Source organism: Ascaphus truei (assembly GCF_040206685.1). Taxonomy (NCBI): domain Eukaryota; kingdom Metazoa; phylum Chordata; class Amphibia; order Anura; family Ascaphidae; genus Ascaphus; species Ascaphus truei. The sequence goes on from NC_134484.1 coordinate 330,250,346, forward strand.
AAAAGACTACAGAATACATGATCAACAGCATATAAAAAGTAAAGCTCAGCAACAGAAAAAAACAAATAGACATTCACTGATGGGCAGTAAAATCCCTAAAATGCAAAAAATACAGGGAAGCAGGGTTGTGAAAACCAAGACTGGGTTACTCAGGACATTATGGACAACCAGTAACAAATATATGAGTGAATAGGTAGGTGAGCCAGGTTGAGGACATAAGCCACTAGGTTTCACAGGCGAAATGACTTCTTGGGTTATCACAGGCAGGAAGGGACAGGGCAACAAGTGTTTTAGGGAAGACAATAGAGATCAGTGGAGATGATCAGGAGCTGCTGCTGTGCTGGACACTGGAGAGGCTCTTGGAATAAACTCACTGTGTGCATCACCAATATGCAATGCTGGATGGTAAACCATTTGCAATTGACAATGTACCTCTGACAATAAATTCAGTGTTCTCTGCCACCCAATGTAAATGGACACAGCGCAGCGCGATAGTAAAGCGATTAAAAAGAATGATGCAATATGCACTTGACTAGATACTGCAATCTTTTACCAATTAGACTGTAAGCTCCTCGGGGCAGGGACTCCTCTTCCTTAATGTTACTTTTATGTCTAAAGCACTTATTCCCATGCTCTGTTATTTATTTGATTACCACATGTATTACTACTGTGAAGCGCTATGTACATTAATGGCGCTATATAAATAAAGACATACAATACAATACAACAATACAACCTTGTTGAGCGTAGTCCCAGAGTGAAATACAAATGCATCTCACACTTGCATAAAATCTAGTTGCCTGGAGGTAAATTCAGACTAGAATCACGTTACTAATGAAAAGCATCAACTGATCTCAAATTTTAGGAAAAGCAGCAACGTAATCCCGCAACGGGAAACAATTATGTCGTTTACAACACCCAATTGTTACAGTCTGTAGCTCAGAGGCTACAGCTAATGAGCAGCTGGGGGATATATAACATTCTTTGTTTAAATCAAATGTGTGCATTCAGGAATTTATCAAAACGCATATCCTTTTGTCACATTGGAAAATCTCTGCAAACTTTAGAAGAAACAGTGGTGGATGAGTAATGAAACTCCCACTGTTTGCAAAACAAAGAGACAGAACAAGGGAAAAGAGCAAAAGGCAGGAACGTGCGGAGTGAAATTTCACGTGACTTGATCAAGGACACAAAAAGCAATGAACATGCTCAAGGACATACCAAGGTCTCTGCAGGTTTTGTGGTCCAGATTTAAAACAGATTACATGATACAGTAAGACTTGGATAGGAAAGCACCATGGTCTGGTTGTTTGATTAATGAGCAGTGGATAGATGGATGACGTGCAGAAAGTAAGGGAGCTTGTGCTGTAATTTAGGACAAATAAGGTACTGCAAAATACAGGTAGTACCAATGGCAGGGGAGAGGAGGAAGCTGTGACACTTCCAGATCCCTACCCAGGAGTAGCTCTAAGCTGAGACCAATTTTGGCTCCACATTGGAGCCCAGCCTTTCATAGCAATGACCGAAGTCTTGTTCAAATGATAACCCTTGTGCATTAATAGGCTGTTTTCTGAGGGGATGGGTGGTCTTTGTCTGTAGATAAACCCTGCCATTGCCTTAAAGGTGCAGTGCCTTCAGCTCATCATTTTTGTTATTTTATGGAACTAGAAACAGATAGTTCTTTGGTCTAAGACAGGGATTGCCAACTCCAGTCCTTAAGGGCAACCAGCAGGTATTGGGGCTATCCCTGCTTCAGCTCAATTGGCTCAATCATTCTGACTGATTCACCTGTGCTGAAGCAGGGATATCCTTAAAACCTGGCCTGTTGGTAGCCCTTGTGGACTGGAGTTAGCCACCCCTGGTCTGAGACTACACCAGCCTCTACTCTGCAGAGCTTCAGTCCCTGTGGAATATATTATCTTTACCAATATAGGCTGTCTGCTATACTTATTTTGAAAATATTGGTAAAACTAGTTGAAGCCATGCTGTAAAATGGTCTGCAGTTATCCCTCCTGCTGGCAGTAAGGCCTGGTAAGTTACAGGGATGCCAGCAGTAATCATTTAGGTTTGCCCTCACACCCTGGTGAGGTGCCCTATATGTGGATGGGAGGAGCTACATTCTGAGTCCACCGTTGGTGACATCAGAGATGTGCCTGCCCCCTGAAGATATAAGGCACAGCACTGCTCAAAGTTAGTGTGTTGTTGAAGTAAGGAGCAGGTCTGCGTTGAGACCTGGGGGGAAAGAGGCCCACTAGTGCTGTAACTAGTGGCCCCATTCTATATCATTCAGCATCAAGCTGTCAACGCCATACTGTGTCCAGGGACCTGGCACAGGGGTGATCTCCCTGAGGGGAGAGGGGATAGGGGATCCCACTCCATTGGGAGGGTGTACCTTTGAAAGGATAACACAGTAAGATGTGCGGCTGAGTAAATCGCTGCAAGGGGCAGCTGGCCCATACCAAGCTACAATAAAGAATGACCTTGCATAAAGACACTTCACTGTGTGAGTCTGGAGTTACTCAGCAGGGGAAGGCATCACCAAGAAGGAGTTCCTCATCAGAACCATCTCCTTGCGGACGCAGAGATCCTGATGAGGTGGAGGCGCTGCACTGGATATAGGTAGGACTCACGCACGCTACCTCAGCTGCCTGTCTGGGTTGACATCCCCACACAACATCATGCGGGAGACTCAGGAGTCCTGTTGCCAACAGGTGCACCACCAGACACTACCATGTAATGGGGACTGGTTAGACCACAGGGGCCAATGTGAGATTGGGTGGGTCAGGCTAGGCCAGAAAATCCGTTACATAGTGATATATGTAATATATTATATTTGAATGATTATCTTTTAATGTTTACTGTACATATGTATATATATTTTTTATATTTAAATATTATTTTATATATATATATATATATATATATATATATATAATATATATATATATATATATATATATATATATATATATATATACAGTATATATATATATAACGATTTGTGTTACATATGCCGAGAATGATCTGTATTTATTGTTATCGATACATAGAGGCAAGAGTGTTGGGCTTACAGAATAACTGAACGAATAAACAAACAAACAGTAAAATCTACAGTAGAGGATGAGAAATACTTCTTTCTACCACTCTGCCGTGAGTAATAGTGAGTAAATATCATGGGATAAATTTCATGCTCCAAATAGCACTGAAACACGCAGAGATTTAAAGCATGGCTGAGCTTGTTTTTTTTTTTCATGCTCAATAATGTACTGTGACTTGCAAAGGTATACATGATGCATAGCCGTCTTAGGGCTTTATTATATATATATAAGCCGAAGTGGTCGTTTTCGGCTGCAAACGGCGGCTTTGGCTTATATATAATTAATTCGTAAAAACCCCACATCCAAAATAATTTCCCTTCGTGTCTTGGATTTTCAATTAACTTATTTAAAGACATTTTTGGGTAATATTTTACTGGGGGTTTTTGTTTGCCTTCCTCTGGGTCAAAATACTGAAAATACAAATATACGATAAGTATCTGTCGTCTACATTTACCATAGGACGAACTCGATGGAGATACGGTATGTCTTATTTTAACCTCATCTACTATGTACAGATGCAGCCACGAGTATCCGAACACTTGCCTTGGAAAATCTTGGGCAATCTCCTAGTAATGCTGCAACATTTCTGTGACACTTCTGTCCCTGGCAGTCCCATTCAAATTTGGGAGTGCCAGGGATCCCCGTTGTGTTAATCCGATGGGCCATTAGTCTGTCTGCAGAAATCTCACAGAAATGTTGCAGCATTACTGGGAGATTGCCCCAGATTTTCTAAGGCAAGTGTTCGGATACTCGTGTCTGCATCTGTAACAACCATATGTAGCACAGCAGAAAATACAGAACTATACAGCATGCAAATCATTGCCAGCCCCTCAAGCTCTGAATTGATTGATGAAATTATAATTTTTAGGCTTTCAATGCGATTGATCTTTTAAAATGTTAATAATCCCAAAAAATCCAATAGATTTGTACAAAACGTACAACTTTCAAATGTACATTTACTTTTAAAAGTAAATCACATCCCCGCTCACCCCAGAAAAGGACCCCCAAAAAAAGTATGACATTCCTGGGCAAATGTATAGGATATTCAAGAAATATTAATGTGACTGCAATAAAACATTGTGAGAGAATTCGAATGTCGATGTGCTTTTCAAAGGGATGCCAGGGGAAATGAAGGGGTAAGGAAGGATTATATAAACAAATAAAAAGAATATATATGTTTTAAAAAAACAGTGAAACGATGATCAGTCATAATATGCTACACAGCCACATTGAGTTGCATAGAGTTGCCTTTTCCCCTCGTAATATTGTTTTCCTAAACTTGCTCGATCAGAAAACCCCTTCGGCCAGTGATTCAGTATCTGGAGTCCATTCTGATTTCCCGTGATGGAGAAAATGAGCTTATTCTATTACACTTACTCTGGGTCTGCCACGACTACCACCACATCACTTTCATAATTACACTGCCAATCTGACACGAGCGGGCTTCATGAGGGCAGTCACACGTGCACGCTTCCAATTTACGTCAATCTTGGCTTTGTATTATTTTTTTTCATTCTCTGCGATACAGTGAACTGGGAAATCCAAAGTGCTGACAAGGGTGACATATCAATTTGGTGCTACACAACACTTCTCCCCCTCCCCCACCCTGGTAGAAAGCTCACTCGATCGCTTGGCTTTCATGGGATACAGAAGTTGTGTTTTTTATCTCTCTGAACGAATCTTGACAATTACCAGGCCTGTCGGTCAACAACACTATCCCTTTTACCCATTCCTAATTAAAAGAGAAATGTTGCTTGTGCTAAGGAAAAAACAAATACATAAAAGATCTGTGAGTTGACATGAAGCGCGTGGTAAATTTGACACTATTCATTATTCTTTTATTCTGCAACCTCAATGAGAGGGATAAAAGGGAACCGATGCTGGGATATCGCCTTTGAGAGGAGAACAGGAGGAACGGACTTCCAACACCTTGTGAAGGAGTATTTTAAATGCATTGTAACACATAATATGAGCAGTGGGGAAGGGAAAAAGGAAAACCTGCTGGGTCAAAAACAAGTGAATTTATTCTACCAGCGACTTCCTTTTTGAAATAACGAGACAACCTAATTTTCAGAACAGATACAATGAAAAGTACTTTTCTTGGGCACATAATGTATACATTAATAATAATAATAATAATAACAGCATGTTCTTGTATAGTGTTGCTAGTTTTACAGAGACATTTTGCAGGCACAGTCCCTGCCCTGTAGAGCTTACATTCTATGTTTTTGGTGCCTGAAGAGAATAGGTATTGAAAAAGTGTACAATTGAGAGAATACAAGACATTCAAGGAGTTTGGAGGCAAAAGGCAGGAGGGAGACAGGTCGATAGAAAGGAAGGTAGGGTCAAGCTTGCTGTTTTTGAGCAATGGTATAACGGTTGCATGCTTGAAGGAGGATGGAAAAGTACCAGAGTAGAGGGAAGAGTTAAAGATCTGTGTGAGCATAGGGATTATGAAAGGAGCAAGAGGTTTTAGGAGATGGGAAGGAATGGGATCAAGAGGGCAGGTGGTAGAGGGAGAAGAGGAGATCAGCAGTGACACATCCTCCTCCGAGATAGCAGAAAAAGAGTCAAGAAAGGCAGGAGGAGAGTTAGGAAGTGGTGTGGGATGGGAGGAGGCAACAGATGGGATGTTCTGACGTATGGATTCCACCTTTTCCTTAAAAAAGTTAGCTAAGTCTTGAGGTGAGATGGAGGAAGAAGAGGAGGCAGCCGAGGGTGGTCTGAGTAGAGCGTCAAAGACAGAAAAGAGTCGGCGTGGGTTAGACTTGTGTGTGTTGATTAGTTATGAAAAGTAGGTTTGTTTAGCCTTAGAGAGGGCAGAGTTGAAAAAGGACAGCATAAATTTGTAGTGAAGGAAGTCTGCGAGCGTATGAGATTTCCTCCAGAGGTGTTCAGAAGAGCGAGTGGAGGAACGCAGCATGCGTGTGTTGGAATTTAGCCAGGGTCTGGGTTTAGAAGGGCGAGGACGGCAGAGAGAAAGCGGGACATGTAGATCAAGAGAGGAAGATAAGGCAGAGTTGTAGTTCCTGACCAGGTTGTCAGGGTCTGAAGCAGAACTGAGAGAGGAGAGCTTCCTATTGACCCGTGTCACATGGGACCATTAAACAGCAGTGTGATACCGACAGCCCCTTCCGATGTTCGTATCTCACAAAACAGGGGTTTCCAGAGCTGAAAGAGACCCCCTGTTTCCCACCTAGGGAATATACTTAATTTTTTTTTTTTTAAGGTAATGGTCCTTTATACTTTAAATTAGTGTTATTTAAAAAAAATATATCTAAACACACCCATACAACCTAACTTTCCCAGACAGTAGCAAAGCGGGTTATCTTCAACTCCACAAGTGTAGTGGTGTAACCTAAACTGCTGCATATTTGAGGTAGTGATGTTGACCTAGTAGAGGTTTTGTTCCATTGCGGTGGCGTCCTGCTGAGTGCCCCTCTGACCCATTTAGAGCAGATGTTTTTTCAGTTTATTTGATAGCGTTAAAATCCTGGTCAACTTTCTAAACTTCAGGCTTCATGCCGTTAAAGGAAAATAATGAGTTGGTATATTTTTCTGACAATCAAGGTGTTTTCTATGAATCCTCCTCCCTGGGCCCAGTACCACTTATACCCCCTCCCCTAAGCCCAGCACCCCCTAACATCTGCTCTCTCAGGCCCAGTACACCATACATGCACAGTACCCCCTTATAACACCATCCCCATGACCAATACCCCATCATTCCCACCTCCCCTGCTCGAGTACCCCCTTTCCTCCCACCAGAACCCCCTGATACTCCCCCCTCTCGACCCATTACCTCTTTATAGCTCCCCCCGGTCCATTACCATTCTATACGCCCCCCCCCTGAGTCCGTTACCTCTTTATAATGGTCCATTACCTCTTTTTAAGCCCCCACCACCAGTCCATTATCTCCTTATAATCCCCTCCCCCCCCAGGTCCATTACCTCCTTATTATCCCCCCCAGGTCCATTATGTCTTTATAATCCTCCCCCTGCTGCACATACCCACCTGCTTCGTATGTTTGTCCTGGGCCCAAAGATTTCTGTTGGCAGCCCCGGCCACTATGTCCCCTTATCAAGGTGCTTTGGTGTTAATTGTAATTCCATTGCACTTGTGTGTGATTTGGGGAGTACAGTTGTTATAGAAGATAAAGGAGAAGATAGCCACCTTAATTTATAAAGACATGTACTATATCAAAGTTAATTGGTGGAGTGTTTCAGTGCGTCCAGGAACTGGGTTGCATTAACCTCTGCTCCTTAAAGATAACGATCAAAGGAACAAGATTAATAAATGTCATACATTGGCCCCTGGCACAAATAGACACAAATGAAAATGTTGCAAAATCCATCATCTTGATACACATCCCTTCATGGATTTAGTTCCCGCACTGTCTGTGCTAGAACAATATGGATATTAGGAATCTGCAGTATAATAAACCAGTTCATACAGGAAATGAGGTATGAAAGGAAATCCTTGATACACACACACACCACAGTTTGGTACGTACCGTACTATCTTCTTTAATAGCTTGAATTAAACTGCCAGTTCGGGATCAGATGTTAACGCACTCTGCCTTTGCAGCAAGCATCAAGTATATGATAGCATACCATGCCATAGGATTCAATAGCAGGGCTGGTGCACAATATCACAACACGAGGGATACATCTCTAATTGACAGAGGTGCTACCTGGAGCTCATACAGGCTGTATCACCTCTAGCTCAGAGGTTCGCAACTTTACCATACCGCAGATTACTTCAGTGTTGATTGTTAACCCTTTCGCTGCCATGGTGGCCAGCAATGCATTGCAAAGCCATGGCAGCGAAGGGATTAATAACAGTTTGTAGGCCTGCACTAATTACACGTTGCTCTGTTCATCTACATACTGTATATGTATATCAATAGGCTTAGCATACACTGTATGTTTAAAAAATAACGGGAAACGGTCAGAAGAATAAAATGTAGAAGAACTCGAATAGCGCCGTTATGTATCAGAATATTATGATAATAGGTGTGTCGCGTGGTTTACCAAGTAGAAACTATAGGACTCCACTCAAAAGACTACTGAACATTTCAAATCTTAGAGATGTTAAGCCTCTTTCTGCACTACAGAGAGGGCTCCAGGGAAACACTATGAAGTCTCAAGTTGGGAAACAATGTGAACTCTGCTTATTTCTTCTTAAACAAAAACTCCTACAGTGGAATGAGCTCTATTAATATTTTATAAGGAACTGATCTTCACTTGAAGGTCAATTTTTTTTTTTGTGGGTAAGGGGTTAACTGGTACCACTAAAGAAATCCTATGCATGTTATTTCCAGTTAAATTACCTTTAGCAGAAAGAATATTTTTGGTTATACAATATTAACAAACCTACAAAGAATAAAACATATTTCAGAGGAAAATCATGACCGTGATATTTTCTGATAGAAATCAATTATTCAGCACAATATCCTTTGATTTGCAAAGGTGGCCATGAGTAAGCCACATTTCTACATATTATTTCATGTTATAATCACTTTGGAAGAGGCTTTACTCAACTAGCCACAACTTTCTTTTTACTTGTGACTAAATTAATCTACTGGAAACTTTTTATTACAGTGTTTTTTTTATTTTATTTTTATATATACTGCTGAATGTATACTCAAGACGATACAAGGGTGAGTGCTACTGACATAAATGCAAACAATAGTTCTCAATCCATATGTTGTAACGTCAATTCCCCATGCTAGAGAACATTTTAGTAACATTGATTTGAATGGAAGTTAACACTTCTAATGAGAACAAGTCTAATTGGGCAGGATATTCATCTTACATACAGTATTTATACTAACAGACCCATAAGTATGTAGCATGAGTATGTCCCCCAATTAGAATTGATCAAACGTTTATATTGATGGATACATGTGTTATTTTCAATCTAATCTATGTTCTTTAGCACTGGGAAGATGCTTCAACTAATACAGAACGGGGCAACGTGAGCAGCAGTTCCTACCCTGAAGAAAATGATGACACTATTTTTAATCACACAAGCAGCTGCATTACCTTGTCGTCTGCGGCTGTTGAGTTTCCTAAAGCATGTTCCTTCAACGAGGCGGTTAAGACGTTGCTGTTTTATGAGTTCTAGGATTTCAGGCTGAATCTTCTCTTTCAGCTCACTAAAAAAAACAAAAGACACGGACGTTCAGGAGGCTACAAAACCTGTTATAGTGGAAGGTTCTTACGGGATCAATGCAAATATCTAGATTGGCTCAATAGAGAACTGGGTTATTTGTATGCTATGACCACTTTTCTGGTTGAATGTTATTATTATTGATGTGGTGCCACTATAGTACCTTGTGCAATTTAATACGGGAGAGCAAAAACCAACACAAATAATGACACATATACACTTAGGGGCCTATGCAGAGAGCAGCGTTAGAATAAATTGGAGAGTTTAAGAAAAAGTAGCTTTAATGGAGAGTTTTATTCTCCATATGCAGAAATGGTCGAAATCCGCTATTTTTTAGCATTACTGCATGTGGAGAATTGTAAAGGAGGAGATTCGCGCAGCTGAAAGGGGAAAAAAAAAATCGCGCATTTTTTTTTTTCCCCTATAGCCGACGACCTCCTGCTTCTTGCCAACTTTAGTTGGCGGAGAAAATTCACGAAAATCGCGCCAAAAACAGCCGCTAGATGGCGAGCGCGCCTTTCTGAATTCGGATATTTTTCAGACTGGCGAGATGTAGTTTCTCGCCAGCCGCGCGGCGAGATTTTGAAATAGAAAAAAAAAATGGCGCGTTTTACCTAACTCGCCATTTTCAGCTGTTTTTAGCGTGATTTTCTCCTAAAAATGGCGAGATTGCAAATAGCGCTGCTCTCTGCATGAGGCCCTCAGTCAGTAACAGATAGCAACAGTTTTATACCGCTTATAACTTTTGAGTCATTCATTGGATTTCGCTGAACTTTTTCTTTAAAGAGGCAATCGAAGCTGCACTTTAATTTGAAAAAAAAAAAAATTGTTACATATTTTAAATTATTTGTTTTAAAATATGAAGCCTTTGATCACCTTTATTGAAATACCTAATTACCTAAGCTGCCGACTGATTAGTTCTCCCGATATCTATTGTTACAGTTTGCAGCTCAAACTGCTAGGAATATTGCCAACAAATTATCGCAAACAGGAAAGTGTTGCAAAGGTCTTGCACTTTATGTGAGGTGGGGTAAAACCTGCTATAGATGTCAAAAGACGCCCAGTATATTAAAACTCATTAAAAATGGCATTAAGAGGTGAATAAAAATAAAAAAATGTAGTAAGTTTTATCCGTCTGCCTTTTTAGGTTTTTTTCCCCAAAGATCAGATTTTACACTTTGCTTCTTTTTGTTTTGTCGAGGCACCATTCCAGCTAACGCCGCTATTAGAAAAAGGCACCTAGCAAGTCAACTGTGCTTCTCTAAACTACATTGAATTCTCCTTTCCATTACTTTTTATGGTATGTCCATAATGATTCATAGCATATATGGGTGGGGTTCTCCGAACCAGCTTCAGGAAACACCAGCCAGGACAATACATACATGTAAATGCACTTGGCTTTCCCACGAGTAGGATTATCAATGGTAGCCCAATAGCTCGAGCCCAGGGAAAAGATTTGAGAACCCTGGAGTCGATAGACTTTACATTATCTTCTACAGCAGCGTTTTTCATCCAGGGTGCCCAATAACAAAACAATATCATTTGTTAAAAAATGTTGCTAAGACTAATCCCTCAATCATGACACAAACTTTGAAATGATTTATGTGTCTCTCTGTAGAACTGAAGACTAGAGATGAGCGAATGTGCTGAGATCCACTTTGCAGGATGGTTGTCAATTTTTTGAAGAAAAAAAGTCAAAATCCACTAATATTTTAAAAGAACCGAGATAATATTGTTGAGGTACAATCTATGTTAGCTGGGTTTTTTTTCCCACAGCAAAAATGTTTCTCCACATATTTTTTTGTTTTCAAATTGAAAAAATATATTTGATTTTTAAAAAAATATTTGCTCATTTGAAAAATGTGTTTTTTTTATAAAGACAAACATCAGCGGTGATTATATTTGAATTCCGTAGATTGAGAAAAATCCACCCATCTCTATCCAACGCTACCTCTCCCTTGGGTTTATCATTAAAAGAAAGCTGTCCCCTAATTTAGCCTTAACATATTACATAAATTGTATTTTCCTCAATTGGGGCTACATAAAATGAAAAGTTACAGTAAAACAATCCTTATCTGTCCTTTATTCTCTGTAGTCTGGGGTGTATATGATGTATATGACCTGTTCTTTATGTGTCGTCGTATACAGATGTAGCAAGACTCAGTTGCGGCGCAGAGGTCAAAGAAGCAAAAGTCTGTGGCGCCAAAGACCGTGTCTGCCGCGATGGCGCTGTGAGGGGTCCATGCTTGCTAATGGGACCCGCACGCAGCATTACTCCTCCGGTGTCATGACCACAGAGGTTGCTTGACCGCTGGTGGCCACAGCACCGAAGATAGTAAGTTTAGCTACATCTGTATGACACTGCAAACCTAAAGAACGGTACCTGTACGTGGAAATGTATTACTATCTGCACTGGCTCCTACCATCATTACTGCCATCATAATGCTGCCACATAAGATGAATAAACACACGAGAGTTGGATAGGTGTGTGATGTTCCAGAAGAAGCATAGTGATTAGAGCCAGAGTGATTAGTAATGCATCTGAATGCACTTCAACCTTCTAGTTTTACAAACGACATCAGAAAAAAAATAATGACATCCAATTTAATTTTTGTATAGTTCCACTAGTATAGAGCTAAATATATATATACAGTTAGGTCCGGAAATAATTGGACACTGACACAATTTTCATAATTTTGGCTCTGTACGCCACCACAATGGATTTGAAATGAAACAACCGAGATGCAATAGAAGTGCAGACTTTCAGCTTTAATTCAGGGGGTTGAACAAAAATATCGTATGAAACGTTTAGGAATTGCAACCATTTTCATACACAGTCCCCTTATTTCAGGGGCTCAAATGTAATTGGACAAATTAACACAATCATAAATACATTTTTCATTTTTAATACTTTGTCGAGAATTCTTTGCAGGCATTGACTGCTTGAAGTCTGGAACGCATGGACATCACCAAACGTTGAGTTTCCTCCTTTGTGATGCTTTGCCAAACCTTTACTGCAGCTGTCTTCAGTTGTTGTTTGTTCGTGGGTCTTTCTGCCTTAAGTTTTGTCTTCAGCACGTGAAATGCATGCTCGATCGGTTGAGATCAGGTGATTGACTCGGCCATTGCAGAATATTCCACTTCTTTGCCTTAAAAAACTCCTGGGTTGCTTTCGCAGTATGTTTTGGGTCATTGTCCATCTGTAAAGTGAAGCGCCGTCCAATCAACTTTGCTGAATTTGGCTGAATCTGAGCAGACAATATATCCCTATACACTTCAGAATTCATCCGGCTGCTTCTGTCTTCTGTCACATCATCAATAAACACTAGTGACCCAGTGCCATTGGAAGCCATGCATGCCCATGCCAATACACTGCCTCCACTGTGTTTTACAGATGATGTGGTAAGCTTCAGATCATGAGCCGTTCCAAGCCTTCTCCATACTTTTTTCTTCCCATCATTCTGGTACAGGTTGATCTTAGTTTCATCTGTCCAAAGAATGCTGTTCCAAAACTGGGCTGGCTTTTTTAGATATTGTTTGGCAAAGTCTAATCTGACCTTTCTATTCTTGAGGTTTATGAATGGTTTGCACCTTGTGGTGAACCCTTTGTATTTGCTCTCGTGAAGTCTTCTCTTTATGGTAAACTTGGATAATGATAAGCCTACCTCCTGGAGAGTGTTCTTCACTTGGCTGGATGTTGTTAAAGGGTTTTTCTTTAAAATGGAAAGGATCCTACAATCATCCACCACTTTTGTCTTCCGTGGACGTCCAGGCCTTTTTGTGTTGCAGAGACCACAGTGCGTTCTTTTTTTCTCAGAATGTACCAAACTGTTGATTTGGCCACTCCTAATGTTCCTGCTATCTCTCTGATGGATTTTCTTTTTTTCTGCAGCCTAAGGATGCCCTGTTTCACTTGCATTGAGAGCTCCTTTTACCGCATGTTGTGGATTCACAGCAACAGCTTCCAAATGCGAATGCCACACCTGGAATCAACTCCAGACCTTTTACCTGCTTAATTGATGATGAAATAACGAAGGAATAGCCCACACCTGTCCATGAAACAGCTTTTGAGTCAATTGTCCAATTACTTTTGGTCTCTTTAAAAAGAGGGGGCTACATATTAAAGAGATGTAATTCCTAAACCCTTCCTCCAATTTGGATGTGAATACCCTCAAATTAAAGCTGATAGACTGCACTTTAAGCCCATATTCATTATATAACTGTAACTTGAATTTATTTTGGTACACAGCCGAAAAAACAAAACTTGTATCAGTGTCCAATTATTTCCGGATCTAACTGTATATATCCTTTTTTTTTTCCACATAATTATCCTGTATTTGAAATGGGGCTTTATATGGGAATAGGCAGACTTACGCTAAGTAGATACTGTAAGCAATTACTGCACATTTCTGTAAACTTGTGATAGTAATCAAGTGAAATATAATGCTGGCTCTAGAAAAGGAGCTATCAATAATATCATCAAAGTGAAAAAGTTGCAAACTCGAAGTGTCCAAAGAAAAAAAGCTCCAATCAAAAAAGATCTAAAATAAAAATATTTCAGAAAAATATATAATAACTGTCACCAGAATCCTTATGTTCACATAGATGGTGCTATTATGTGTGAAGGGAAGCTCCTTCTTCAAAAGATCCGCATTTGACTCCTGCAGCTGCCTCTCCTGGTAATATGCCTGCAGTCTCACCCTGGATAGATATTCAAAACAAAAAAGAAACAGATAAAAAGTGTAGAAGAACGCCAATAGTGTGATTCTGCATAGTTAAATTACATCTACATTCACAATAGATTTTACACTCACATGTCACGAGGAACAGCGAGGTTACAGCAGTAAGAGCCCCATTTGCATATACCCCTGAAGAAGTGGATTCCCCATGAAATGCATAGGGTTCATCTTGCATGCAAGCGAAGCGCAATCTGCTGTAATCTCACTGGTCCTCGCAGGCTTCTGCTGCTGTGACGTCAGACGCTGGAAAGTACCACGCTGTGGAGAGTGTCGCTGGCGGAGGTACTAGAACACGAGCAGCACATGGAGGTTTATTGCTAAGAGACATGTTTCTCTATATGCTGTTTTTATACTGACGACATGAGTGTAAAATATATTGTGAATGTTGATGAAAAATTAAATGTAAGAGATCGCACTTCTGCCGTTCTCCTGCACTTTTTATCTTTTCTTTTTTGTTTTGAATATACAGTATATACTGAAAAAAGCACTATCTATATCTATCTATATCTATCTATATACTGCATAAATTGTTACACAAATGTGTGCTGTGGACCCACTCAATACCATACTATATATTTAGTCCTTTGAAGTCCAAATATGTCCAATACAAGAGAAACAAAGGGCACTATCAGGATAAGGGCAGCTTCTTTAAAGGGCACAACGACCTCCCTCTCCACCTGCATAGAAAATAGAAGAAAAAAGCGCCCAATCCTAGTGCATTACTGTGCAAAAAGGTATTTAATTCCCAAAAAGGCTCATAAAATGAACTCACAAACATAAGAAGTAAAAAAGCATGTTATGACATAATACTCATGCTCCAAAGGATCAGGAAACGCCGCAGCTCTGCTACACTGCTCCGTGACTCCACTACTTCCGATTTGGCCCTCGTGAATCACCGCCCGCAGGAACTCACGACATCAGGCTCTCCACAGATTTCCTTCCCCGGGAACACACCTCCAGATGATTTGTCATGTATTGTACACACAGTATACGTTTTATTTAAGTACAATTGCGATTTTTTTGCTTTTTATATATAAGTTTTTGATGTTCATAGATATATGTGGTTTAACACTATTTTATTATGTTTATTGTTTACACATGACCTTTTAATAACCTTTAATATAGCTAATTGGACTCGTGGGTATATAGATGTGGTTAGTACACCCAGAGTCCATCCCCTGATGAAATCAGTTTAGCTGATGAAACGCGTAGGGCTAGGTGTGCTGTGGATCTCCGTGCGTCGCTCCAAGACCTGCTCGGCATCCTTATTCAACGTGTGACGTCATCCGCTTGTTCCGCCACATCGAGTGTCCCTGGTGGGAACCCAAATCATCTGGAGGTGTGTTCCCGGGGAAGGAAATTTGTGGAGAGCCTGATGTCGTGAGTTCCTGCGGGCGGTGATTCACGAGGGACAAATCGGATGTAGTGGAGTCACGGAGCAGTGTAGCAGAGCAGCGGCGTTTCCTGATCCTTTGGAGCATGAGTATTATCTCATAACATGCTTTTTTTACTTCTTATGTTTGTGAGTTAATTTTATGAGTCTTTTTGGGAATTAAATACCTTTTTGCACAGTAATGCACTAGGATTGGGCGCTTTTTTCTTCTATTATATATATATATATATATATATATATATATATATATATATAGATATCTATAGATATATAGAACTTTTTTCAGTCCATGGGCAAACACAAATTGTCACAGAACTGACAGTACATTTCACTATAATGCTCAGTGGGGGAAAAAAACAAACATAACAAAAACACAGCTAGTTCCTAGAAACCATGTTCTATTTTTGGATGCAGCAGACATTTATAGATGTACTGTAGCCAACAATGAAACCAAACAATTAGGCATACCTAGTTTTCAGAAAAGGAAAATAATTTTTTTCATACACGATGCAAAATTCTTTAAAAGTCATATTGGTCGTAGAGCACAGAATATTTGTTGTGGGTTATGTGATACCTTTTTAATGGACAACAGAGAAAACCAGTAAGCTCCTAATTTATATACCCCCAAAGTAACTACAATATATATAGTTGCATATGAGTGTCAAAACGGAGTGCTACTGGGCATGGCAATATATTGTTAAAATCAAGGACAGAACATACCATACTAGGACCTGCACAGATTTTGGTCTACCTTGGCGTTTGGTGTGCAGGCTTAAGATACTTTGGCCAAAGAATCAAACTAAATGACCATATGTTTTTAGTTTAGATATACATATATATTTGTGTCATTGGAAGTAGTTTTGGGCTCTGTCTGTGTTCTATGTTCTGTCCTTGATATTAACTACCTTTTTAATGGACCCACAAAATTATTTGGTCACACTTATAGAGTACTGTAGCTCTCAAAATAGGTTTATGGTTTTGAAAGGAATATGTACTGTACACACGAGAGTGGTCCGACTGGCCTTCCAGGGAAGCCCAAGATATGCACTGCCAGGGTGCCACCCCCAGGCTGGCATTTCAATAACCCCCTCGTTCTCTCCGTGTCAGGAATAGGGAGGAGGTGGGAGAACGCGTCAGTGAAGGAGGTGTTTGGTGCCAGAGGTCAGCAGCGGTGGGTGGAGGTGGGAGGGGGTCAATCTTAGAAGCTGGAGGTTACCAACATTTAATTTTTAGGTTAGTACCCAACATAAACCAATTAACAGGGTTCCTAAAACTTTTTAAATGATGCATAACGTACTAAAAATGGTAGGTTTTTAATTATGTACTAAAAAATGTACAGTATGATGTATATTTATAAATAACTACAGCAACCATTTTTGTACATGGAAATATTATTAAATATGAATTAATTGCAGGGTTTATGCAGCATGTTAGATAGAACATATGAATAATATATAGTTAATGCAGGCATTTTTGCAGTTTTACCTGAAAGAGTGGGGGATTTATAGGTACAATATATGTGTATTACTATTGTTGTATTTGGCTGTGGTTCTCAAAAGGTCACACCCCAATGGCACTCATAGCAATAATACAGTAGGTGGTCTAAAATACTGTAGCTTTGAATATGGAGAGCAAGCTTATGAACTATGAAGTCTGAATATAGTACGTCTGCTGTTAAATGCTCAATGCCATATCTGTTGTTGTTGTTTGTGTGTGTGTGTGTGTACGCACAGTTAAAATGTGGAATTCATTACCCATGGAGACCAATACAATTTTTTTTTTTTTTTTTTTTAAAGGTTGGACATGTTCTTAGAAAGGAAAGGTATATATGGATATAACAAATGAGTAAACATGGGATGGATGTTGACCCAGAGAGAAATCTGATATTTGGATTAAAAATGCAATTCATTTTTTCCCTTAAGAGAGATCATTGAATAATGTTTCACTGGGGTTTTCTGTTTGCCTTCCTTTGGATTAAAATACTGTAAATATATATATATATGGAGTTGATAGAAGGTCACTGGCACTCCTGTAGGTAATCAGTAGTGGGCTGGTGCATGTCCCATAGAAATAATAAAAACACACATTACCATGAAGCGGCAAAGAGGCGACAGCACTAGGACAGTTTGAAGCAGTATTATGTATTAAATATATAGCATCAATGCCCCAGATGAAGTCTTTCACAGACGAAACCGGTAGGGTGAGGGTCTCAGAACTGTCTGTCTGAAGTAAGGACATTTTATTCTCATGCCTGTACTGCAAAGCCTTATTCAAGGCTATTGGGACTGTGTAGTTCACTTTCAACCAAGGGAACTTTAGTGCTTGTGAACACAGGTAACCTGAGAGGAGTTCCTGACATCACCAGCCTCTCTGCTGCAGTCACAGAAAGGATTTTATCCTTACATGCCTGTTTATTTCAGCTACATTATCATATCTCGTCCTGGATTCTTCTAAGGATATTCTACGTATTTGTCCCACAGGTGTTAGATATTTAACCACCTGTTGTCTCTGATTTGTGCTTTTTTTATTTTGTGATTTTGTATTTCATTGGTGTTGTGTACATCCATTACATTACGGCAGCACTCATTTGACACCATTTTTACTATTGTTGATAATTAGTTTTGCGCACCTTATTTTGCCTTTTTTCAATAAATATATATATATACATACATACATACATACACACACACACACACACACACACACACACACACACACACACACACACACACACACACACACACACACACACATATATATATAAACAGGCATACCCCGCATTAATGTACGCAATGGGACCAGAGCATGCATGTAAAGCGAAAATGTACTTAAAGTGAAGCACTCCCTTTTTTCCACTTATTGATTCATGTACTGTACTGCAATCGTCATATCCACGCATAACTGATGTAAATAACGCATTTGTAACAGGCTCTATATTCTCCCAGCTTCGGTACAGGTAGCAAGCCGGTATTGCTATTCAGGATGTGCTTACAGGCGCATGCGTGAGCTGACGTTTGCCTATTGGGCGATATGTCCTTACTCGCGAGTGTACTTAAAGTGAGTGTCCTTAAACCGGGGTATGCCTGTATATACATATACACACACATATATATATATACACACATACACACACACACACACACACTTGTTTATACAATACTAGCAATGCCAATAAAGTTCACAGCTACTTTGGCTTCCTGCCAGAACAAGGGCCCACGTTCGCTGTGAACAACACTGCCCATTCTTCCTGTTCCTGTATTATAATCTGAGGAGGGGTTACTTACAGAATAGGACGAGACTGGAAATCTTCCTGATTCATCCTCTCCGATTGACGTATTTTCAATATTTCTGTGTAGCTGAGGTTTTGAAGTCTACATTTGAACTGGTCCAGAGAGCTGGGCTTGTTTGTGAGAGCTCTCATGATTTGCTCCTTTACCACCTGCATGACCTATTCAGGAATACAAATAGTAACACGTATAAGTACATAGGTTTACCTTGGTTCAATCAATCCATGGGCTACTCTTCTAGTTAAAATCACTTACGACACTGTTTCCCCAAGTCAGCCAATGAATATTGAGCCAAAACTTAGCTTTAGTATACTGGCTATGGTTTGGTCTCTCGTCATATATGCACTTGTTGCTTCAACCCCCACATGGGCCACTTGCACATTGTATGATTTCGGATTCAATGGGGGAGATTCAGTAAGCTTTAATAAGGGGTACCAGCGTTCCCATTAACTGCCATTCAGGTCAATGGTCTTTAACGTCAGTATAGATAAAGGCATCAGCGCTTAGTCTAAGTGAATCCCGGCAGTTCTAGCAAGGGGTCACAGGCCATTTATGCCGTAAAAATGGACACTAAGAGTCTTACTCCTTAAATTGGGATAGTGTGATTGCAGTCAGATTGCCGGAAAACTGCAATTTAAGTCAATGTCAGTTTTACCACGATTGTGCTGCTTTGGAACAATTGCAGCTTAATGAATAAGCCCCTAAGGCCCATCTACAATGCGCTGCAAAGCTGTTATTGCCTCATTAATAAGGCATTAAAATCACATTCTTATGAAGAGGGTTTATTAGAGCGTCACTATCAAGGTGATAGAGGCTTCACAGTATGTTGATTAGGGGCCTTAAAAAAAGATATTTATTTGACCCTGAACCCTTAATCTTCAAGGTATGGGGCTATTCATAACTTCTTTGGCCCTCAGGGTATCAGCTTTAGTTTGTGGCTTGCGATTATAGAACATTTTAGGCAACAATTATCTTGCGCACATATTATAACTACTGTATATGGATCAGAGAAGAAGGTTTTGGAAATGTAACATAAAGCTCACAGAAAAACATGCATATGATATTAAGATGGGACAGTATCAGTAAAAATAAATATGCACATACAAACACAAATTATACCAATTACTAGAGAATCCCACCATTTACCAAGCTGAACATTTTCATTTATTAAAACTTTTTTTTTTTTACGTTTACCATTAATTCGATTCTTTTGATTTATGTTATTATTTGGTTGACACACCCAGTCTACAATTACAAAATGCACTACAAAAAAAAGTGTTGGTTTTGTAACAAAGATCTACTGTAGGCTATTAGCAGGCACTCCGGGGAAAGCAAGCTAAGCGTTTTTTCTTTTTCCAGTAACAACTTCCATTCGGCATTTGTCCAATTCTATTTCAATATAGCAAACGAAATTATTTTGTCTTTCAACGTTTACATCAAGCATTATCAAGATGAACTCTAAGAATGACCGGCTTCTGTGCATGATCTTCTTAAGGCCACTAAAGCTCATAACTCTTCCGAATATGTCATTATTCTTGAAGATGGATAGCTCTAAGCTCAAGATTAGTGATTTTTGTAATGTGCTCAGCAGAATAAAGCTTAGAAAAATTATGGAAGTACAGTATACTGTTTACTTCTAACTTCAACTTCTATATTCTTGTTTTACTCACATGGGCAATTTCCAATTGTCCCCGTACGGGTTTTCATGAGGGACAGTTGACCGAAACGGCATCCGTCCCAGTGACCATGCATTAGATGCATTAGAGCGTAAATGCATTAGCGAGAATGTACTCATTTGAGTGCACGACCTGTACCATGTTTAATGTTGCTTTTGCAATTGAAAGTTTGTTTTATTGCTTTTTACATTTCAGTCTGAAAGTTACTGTAACTAGCACCATGGCAAATACTAAAGAATTCCCCATCCCTCTGTTACTCCCCTCCCTGTCTCTCACTCCGTCCCTCCCTTCTTTCACTTTCACTCCCCGCCCCCCACTCTCAAATCCCCACCCGCCTCTCTCAAATCCCCACCCGCCTCTCTCAAATCCCCACCCTCCTCTCTCAAATCCCCACCCTCCTCTCTCTCCCCCCTCTCTCACTCCCCCACCCTCCTCTCTCTCCCCCCCTCTCTCACTCCCCCACCCGCCTCTCTCAAATCCCCACCCGCCTCTCTCAAATCCCCACCCGCCTCTCACTCCCCACCCGCCTCTCTCAAATCCCCACCGCCTCTCTCACTCCCCACCCGCCTCTCTCAAATCCCCACCCGCCTCTCTCAAATCCCCACCCTCCTCTCTCTCCCCCCCTCTCTCACCCCCCCACCCTCCTCTCTCTCCCCCCCTCTCTCACCCCCCCCCACCCTCCTCTCTCTCCCCCCCTCTCTCACCTCCCCACCCTCCTACCCTCCTCTCTCACTTTCCCACCCTCCTCTCTCACTTTCCCACCCTCCTCTCTCACTTTCCCACCCTCCTCTCTCACTCAATTCCCCACCCTCCTCTCTCACTCAATTCCCCACCCTCCTCTCTCGCTCAATCCCCCCCTCCCCCACTCTAAGAATTTGAACTTGGGGGGGGGGAGGACCCAGTCATGTGGCAAAAGTGAGGTGGGTGGATGCGGAAGTTGGGTCCGGCAGGGGTGGGGGGAAAGGCACGAGGAGTGCTGAGGAGTGGCTGATCCCAGAG
Source organism: Ascaphus truei (assembly GCF_040206685.1). Taxonomy (NCBI): domain Eukaryota; kingdom Metazoa; phylum Chordata; class Amphibia; order Anura; family Ascaphidae; genus Ascaphus; species Ascaphus truei. The sequence goes on from NC_134484.1 coordinate 330,271,709, forward strand.
TATCAAGCGGGCCATTACGAATGCTGTCCCAGGCCACAAATGGGTTGGCATCTCTGCTCTAGAGCAGGGATGCGCAAATGTTTGTTGCTGCGCCCCCCTGCCATGTCTCCCCCAGTGCTCCCCCCCCACTTTAGTGTGGCTTGGAATGACACTGCAGGGTCATGTGACGTCATGTCACATGACCCTGCAGCATCATTTGATGCTGTGTTGCCATGGAGACACGTCCAGAGGCCCAACGCGATCCCCCAACATTTAATTTAAATGCTTTGGGGAAGAGCACAGGGCCACTGCAACCACTGCGTCCCCCCCAGAAAAATCTTGCGCCCCCCAGTTTGTGCACCCTTGCTCTACAGTATTCTAAGTATCCCCATTCTTATGCAATATACAGTTAATGTCTCTTGTTACCAACCTCTCTTTTGTATAGGGGATGTATTACTTATGGTCTGTAAAAGTGTCATTACAAACATGATGCTAATGCGTTGTCCTAAACATGCAGCTTGCTGTGGACTTTCCCTACTGCTTTGATTTTGTGCATTTTTCACCAGGTCCCTTTTCTTTGTGGTGGCTGACAGTAATGTTCTATTGATGACGTATTTTGCTTCTTCAAAGTTATTAACTAGACCATCGATTTTGAAATGACCAGTAAAAATAATTTAACACCCGTGTGTTGGTAAAAGGGACATTATCTCTTAAAGCCCCAGTCCAACTTTGACTTGAATTTTGGTTTTGGAAACATATATGGACTCACGAGGGTAGCATAACATTCCACCTGATAGCATGCCGCCACTCCCTGTAAATTACAGCTATAAAGCAGCCACCCGCACTGCTCACCGTTGGTTAATTTATTTTTACCTGGGCCTGCAATCCCCCAGAACAGATCTGTGTTCCACAGACCATGGGTTTTCCCAACCAAAACGACACAAAATCACAGTTGCGTCAAGGCTTGCTCCACTAGCCAATAGAAAGCTGTAACATCACCAGGAGATAGGCTTTCTATTGGTGAACCTGGCAGCCATTTTTGTATTTTTTTTTAAAGAAACTTTTAAATAATACAATTCTTTTTTTACCTGGAACCAAGAGGTTGTGGTACAATTGATCAGCTACAAGGGACACCCCGGTTTTGGTAAGGGGAAGAAAAAAAAAAAGAGGGAGAAGTTGCTGTTTAGGAGCAATTCCTACAATATCCTACGTGTTTTTTTTAATATATTCAACTCAAAAAACAAATAACTCTTTATGCCATTTTTATTAGTTTTGATATACTGTCCTTTAATCAGAGCGTTAATCCAACTCGCCAGCAATGTGATATTATTGTAACACTTTCCTGTTGTGATCATTTGTTGCTAATATTCCCAGCAGTTTGCGCTGCAAACGGTAACAATAGATAATGTTAGCTTCGTAATATAAGAATACATTGTAGCTGCTGAGTTACACTGACTGAAGGATAGATTTGAAACTGAAAGGCAGCCATTTAGTGAACCCTGGGAAGCAGAATCTTTGCTGATTGATCACAGGAGAACGAATCGATCGGCAGCTAGGTAATTTGTTTTCCATAAAGGTAATCAAACCCTGCATGTATGAAAACAGAAAAAATATAGATATTTAAGTGCAGCATGGACTCCCTCCTTAAAAATCAAAGAACAAAGTGTGATGGTGCTAGTAGTAGGGGGTTTGGACTGCCACTACAAATATTGTGCAACATTAATAAAAATTACAGTTACACTTTCTTTATAAAGATAGATGTAGAAAGCCTCTCTCTTTTTGCATAGCATACCATAGCACAATTATAGCCCAAATAGCTTTGCCCTAGTTTTTCATAAAGGCAGAGTTCTGTGAGAATTGTGGCAAATCTGGTGTAATGATAGAAAGTGGATATATAATCATCATATACAGAAGTAGCAGATGTTATTACACTGGGTAACACAATTACAATGCGTTAACGTTGCTGCATTATTAATCTCAAGAAATATAGCGGCTCCATTGAAAACGGTTGTAATATCTGCGGTTTCTTTAACATGATATGTGCCGCATTATGTATTGCGTGAACCAGTCTTAATCGGAGTAATTACACCTGATACACCTATCTAACAAATATTTGCTTTAAAAATGTTTTCTTGCCTCGATTTTCAAGCCACACAAAAAGTTTACCCTATTTTTTTCTAAAATGTTGACTTATACAGACATACAAAGGCACTATTAGAGAGGGTTGGGGTTCCTAACAATGCATCTATGCATCTGATCTCAGACGCGTTATTAGAGAGGGTTGGAGTTCCTTACAATGCATCTGATCTCAGACGCGCTATTAGAGAGTGTTGGGGTTCCTTACAATGCATCTGATATCAGGCGCGCTGAGAGGGTTGGGGTTCCTTACAATGCATCTGATCTCAGGCGTGCTGAGAGGGTTGGATGTCCACAGAATTTCACAATAAAATTGTAGGGTCCTTAGCAAAAAAAAGTTTGAAAACCACTGTTCTAGACAACAACAAAAAATCTTCTAATCTTCGCAACTGAATGCAGTAATCCTTTAAAAGCAGAGAATTTTTGCAGAAGTTAATTTATTCTAAAAACAAGGACACTATTTAATTTTTTTTTTTGGCATAGAGTGCCCTCAGGGTGAACTAAAACTAGTATGACAGTGACTGCATTAGACAAAGCTCTCTCCCTAATACAAAATGATCTGTTATGATAACCTATATAAACTTGCTTATTAGTTAATTGAATCTATGGTCAGCTAGCATCATATTATTCCTCCAATTTCTGACAGGTCCCTCCAGCAAAATATAGCATCCAAATTAAATCAATGGACTGTGCTTAATTCAAGAAAATTCAATTTGCATCCGAGTTCAGGAGTCACATTCAGAAGAGAGAAAGACATGCTTTTGAAGTTTTTCTTTTATTCATGAAGCTTAATAAAAAAAAGATATCACCTTAATGTTAAGCAGAGGACATTCATCAAGAAGGTGGCAATGGCTTTTCACAAGGCTGCATTTTCCAATCTGATATAAGATTATTTTAGGAAGGGCAAAGCATAAACTTGTGTGGTACTCAGAATGATCGACAGATATATAATCATATATGAGGAGCTTCAATAGTGGTTACCCTTAGGTATCGATAAGCATATTGGTATAAACTGGTGGGAACAGAAAACGCTGGTCTGGAAAACCTCACAAATCACAGTAATAAAGGTTTATCACATACAGTGTCCAGAAATAACAGCATAAATGATCTGACCATTCCTTCAACGACCCATACTTCTTCAAAGAAAATCATATAAGCATGTAACTATATAATTTGTCAAATTGGATGTAGCACTGAGGCTTTTTGTCTTTTTTAGTATACATTAGGTCACAAACCCAGTAACACTCTAATCAACACTAATCAATATATAATCTAATCAATATATAATGTGGTGGGTTTGGGTTCTGAGCTTGCAGGGGCTGTGTGTGTCCCTATGTATATGTTTGCAGAAAAGTCTACTTCGATACACTGCAGTCGTTTCTGCTTGCAGGATCCTGAGGGGTGGGATACCAGTTGATAAATATGAAGTAGACTGTTAATATTGGGAAATATACACATCTAAAACCCGGCAGAGCTTTTAGTGCAGATTAAACAGAGAACAGAGATGAAGCATTTCATATACAGGCATACCCCGGTTTAAGTACACTCACTTTAAGTACACTCGCGAGTAAGTACATCTCGCACAATAGGCAAACGGCAGCTCACGCATGCGCCAGTCAGCACGTCCTGAACAGCAATACTGGCTCCCTACCTGTACCGAAGCTGTGCGCAAGCGGGGAGACTATAGAGTCTGTTACAAATGCCTTATTTACATCAGTTATGCACGTATATGACGATTGCAGTACAGTACATGCATCGATAAGTGGGGAAAAGGCAGTGCTTCACTTTAAGTACATTTTCGCTTTACATACATGCTCCGGTCCCATTGCGTACGTTAATGTGGGGTATGCCTGTATATTAGAATATGCGAGTCATACTGTATACAGTACGGCAACTCCCTTCCTAACGCCTCATACTGATAATCACCCAAATTGCAAACGGCTATAAATCAGGCTAAAGTAGTACAAAATAACATGAAATGTTAACATTATATTAAAATGTTTTTATGGTGCCAATCTTCCTCCAGAATCAACCATACTTAAATCATGGAGTTGTTATATATTTGAGTGCTTCCACTGAATGCCACTATTTTTTAATGTTGTGGTGTAGGACTGCATCTTTCAATACCGTAAAAAAATAAAATAAAAAAATATTTATATATAAAAAAAAAAATGTAATTTGAATTTCCGGCATATATAAAAGACATGGCTAATATAGACAGATGGCTTAAGATATGCGCAAAATATTAATAGTGCTGATTTATCTTCTATTGAGGTGGGCAGAATCTGTTCTTCCCAGATGTTAGCTATTACAGTACATATCAAGTACATTTTACAAGTCGCAGGCAATTTATAGATTGCAGTAGCATAAGTTTAAAAACAGACTTCAGGCACAGTCATTTTATTGCAAACTAAATTTTAGGATACACTTCATTAAGAATAAACATACTACAGGCATACCCCGCATTAACGTACGCAATGGGACCGGAGCATGTATGTAAAGCGAAAATGTACTTAAAGTGAAGCACTACCTTTTCCCACTTATCAATGCATGTACTGTACTACAATCGTCATACACGTGCATAACTGATGTAAATAACGCATTTGTAACAGGCTCTATAGTCTCCCTGCTTGCACACAGCTTCGGTACAGGTAGGGAGCCGGTATTGTTGTTCAGGATGTGATGACAGGCGCATGCGTGAGCTGCCGTTTGGCTATTGGGCGATATGTACTTACTCGCGAGTGTACTTAAAGTGAGTGTACTTAAACCGGGGTATGCCTGTATAGTAACCCCTCTTCTTTTATACCTCTCAGACTTACAACCATCGCTGGGGCCTGAGTCCCTTGTAACTTACTGGGCCCCACTTGGCCTATGTCAGACGGCAGGAATAATACAAGCACAGTATGGGCAATTCACTTAGTTTACTATTGTATACGCTTATTGAACTCAGGCACTTGTGATCCTCAGCAGAGGATCACCACATACTGTACACATATACAGACGGTCCTCGGTTACCCGATACAATGCGGTATTGATAATAGTGTTGGATAGTGAAGTGTCGGAAAGCGAAACCCATTTTCCAATAGGATCAATGTTATACATTGAGGTTACGTTCCTGACCACGGCCAAGAAGGCCTTTTTAACACAGAATGATCCCAGAATATTGTACTCATGCAGGAATATAGGCAGTACACAGTAATTATGATGTATAAAGATTATATTTATTGAATACCGTGTAATAAAATTATATACAGTACAGTATAAGCAATATCAATTATTGGATGAAAGAAGAAGGTGATATGGGGGGGGGGGGGGTGATATATTGAGGGGATTTGGGAGGACTTTTTGGAGGGGATTGGGAAAGATTTCTTGAAGGGGGTGTAGGTGGACTACTCCCAGAAGTCCGAGGTGGAGTGGATAATGTGGTTCTCTTGAAGAATTTAAGGAAGTCTGCACAGATGCTTTGCTTTTCTGCCTGTAGATCTCCCTGTAGAAGCTGATTAGGTTGAACATCCCTCGACTGACTGAAGAGCTGCGTTCAATGTTGGGGTCATTATCCTCATATATGGCCAAGGCACTATCAATGTGCTTAAATGTCTCACTTAACAGTTTTGTTATTAAGGATTTATGAGGCAGAATCACTTCAACAGATTATTATGCCTCTTTAGTTGCAATTTTTTGCTTTTCTAAATGCAGAAGGTCTTCATTGCTTAACTCCTTAGAATGTGCTGCCAACAACGCATCAACATCCTCTGTTTCCACCTTTATGTTGAACTCTTTACCCATTTGCACAACATTTTGAGTAACCTGTGCAATTGTCTCTGTATAGCCTTGGAAATCAGTGACAAAATCAAGGCACAGTTACACAAAACACCATTTAAATTTGATTGTTTCACCTCATTCCATGCCTCTGATGTTTTTCACTGCATGCAGAATGTTGAAACCCATCCAAAATTATTTTAAGGTTGGAGCTCCTTCCTCATCAGTTACCCTTATGGCCTGGCCAAATGTTCGCCTAAGATAGTAGGCCTTGAAGGAAGCAATAACGCTCTGGTCCATAGGCTGGATCAATGAGGTCGTGTTAGGGGGCCTGAACGCCTCCATAATGTTTGAACGCAAGTTGTCCAGGAACACGGGATGGCCAGGAGCAAAGTCCACAAGTATCAAAAGCTAGATTATTATTCTTGTAATATAAATCCAAAGCAGGAACAAAATATGTTGAAACCAGTCCTCAAAAAACTTCCTGTTACCCATGCCTTACGGTTGGACGTTCAAATCATTGAAAGTGTGGTCTTTGCACAGCCCTTAAATGACCTAGAGTTTTGTACATGGTAAATAGAGATGGGCGAATCCACCCAAATCTATTTCCCGGATTGTCGCTAATGTTACCCCAAAAATCCAATTTGCGCTGAAAAATCCGCAAACGGAATTGGGTGGTTACAATCCGTGCGGATTCATCAAAATCCGCCATCGGATACAACCCGTGCATGGATTTGTAGAATCCAAACTGAGGATTCAGCAATCTGTTGGCGGATTCTTAAGAATCCTCCAACAAATTGCTGAATCCGCAGATTGGATTCTACAAATCCATGCACGGGTTGCGGAATCCGCGGAGTGAATTGATAATAATAATAATAATAATAATAATAAAAGATCCGCAAAACGCGAATCACCCTTTTTGACATTGATCTGCTGAAATCCACGGACTAAAGCAACCGATCGATCTGCTGCGGATCCAAATTCGCCCCTAAATTAATCCATCTCTACTGGTAAAGCGGCAAAGGATTTAGCTTGAAATCACCGGTAGCATTTGATCCAAGCAAAAGAGTAAGTCTGTCCTTGGCAACTTTAAATCCTCGCATAGAGGTTTCCTCTTGTGCAATGTAGGATCTACTGGGCATTTTCTTCCAGTAGAGTCCAGTCTCGTCTAAATTGAACACTTGACAAGTGCAAAAGCCATGATCCTCTATAATGTTTGCTAATTTAGCATGGGCATTTTTAGCCTCCTCCTCACCAGCACTAGAAGCTTCTCCAGTCACTTTAACATTATGCAAGTTTTCCCTTTAAATGCATAAACAACCGTTATTTCCAGTGAATGTTTCATCTTTGGACCCTTTTCCATGCTGCTGCTTAATTTCCTTTAAAAGACTCACAGCCTTGGCTTGGATTAGGGCTAAATGACGCTGGGATTGATTTTCCAGTCGAGGAGTTTTTTTCTTTAAACTCTGCAATGAATCCATCACATTGCCTTATTGTTTTTGCTTGCATAGGAGCAGTGCCATTAAAGCTGCAGTTCAGTCTTTTTTTTTTTTTTATTTATTTTTTTAGTTCAATAGTTTCATGTGGGCAATCTCTAATTAAATAAAGAACTGCATAGTTGCCGGTCAAGTCGTTTGCCGTCTATTGATTGGCAAAGTTTGGCGACATCTTTAAATATGGGGAATGTAAATCGTTGCTATAGGAACAAGCATGCTTGTTAAAATAGAATACAAGAAAATTGGTCTTTCAAAGTTGTTTTTTTTTAAAACAGAAAATGCTAAAAGTATTTTTTCTTACTACAGAACTGATTTATTAAAAAAAAACACACACATGCAGGATATTGCCTGAACTGCAGCTTTAATCTGCTCTAATATTCTGGTCTTTTAGAATTGTCACTATTGTTGTACAAGGGATATGATGGGCCAATTTCTGTATTAGACTCTCCATTCTCTGAAAAACGCCTTAAGATGTTTAACTTGATTGCATTTTTGAGCAGAAACATCACTGGCATTTTTGCTTTTGTCAGATATGGTTAAGGGCAAAAATACACCATAAACTGTTCACACAGACGGAGCTGGGCGATTTCACTGAACTGCGCCTTTGTGATTGGCCGATTGTATCAACTTGTCATGTCGTATGAACATTGGAAAAATACCCATTTGGATGTATTATAAAGCGTCAGATATGCCGTTCGTCAAAATGTGAAACGTTGGAAAGCGAGAAACACCTGTACAACACAATCCCCAAATAGTCCTGTGCGGGTGTGAGACAGTGTCAGTGGTGTACTACCCACCCAATCCTGGGTATGTTGGCTCATGATGGTGCCGACACACCGTGGGAGCTTGTGTTGTACTTTCCCGACAGACCTCGAATGAACCTACTGTGCTCAGATCTGCACAGATCTAAACCCCATGGCTGCCTTTCCCTTTAAAGTCTCCTCTCCCTCCTCTTCCACAGCTATTATTATTGGCTGGTCACATGTCCATACCAGTCACGTTGGAGAGGAACCTGCCAGGGGGCAGTGTGACAGTGTGTGAGCACACACACACAGGGGATTTCACAATAAATATACAATAGAAAAAATATATAATTTTCAGCTCCTGTAGGTGCTATAGTGTAACCAATACTGGTCTACATGTTCTGGCAAATATGTATCCACATTTATTTAAAGAGGAAATAATGGATAACAAATAATAGCCCCAATTCAATTACATGAAGTACCTGTGCTATATAACATGTTAGACTGGGATTCACTAAGATCCAATAAGGGGTTTTAGATCTGTATCCCACGTTAACAGTCATTACAAACATTTATCGGTTCTTAGCCCATTAGTCTCCAGCATGAGGAATATAATAATATATTATATGTTTTTTTCCTATAAAGCACTGACTGTAGATTGAATTTTGTAGGCACGGTCCTCACGGCCTAGTCCCGTTGACCTCACAATCTAATTATGGTGCCTGATGTAAAGTGAGATAAAGTGACTAGCTCAAAGTCAACACCTTGATAAAGCGTCTAATTGTGCGAAACGCATAGGTGGTTCTATATTTTGGACCTTTCTCATAACCAAATAAATATATATTTTTATGGTAGTCACCCATTTTCCATCTCATTGAGTGGTGGTGCACCGCCCACTCTCCTACATTTTGCTGATACTATCCATTGCGATCCGCACACTGGAGGATACATGTCTGATGGATAAAATCTCCTACAAACCTTCCTATAAACAACAGCAAGTGAGTGTTTGAACTTTTACAATGTATTCAAACTGGCTATGTGGATAACCAGACTTTTTTTGTAAGAAATATTTGACACCATCTTTTCCTGGCTGCTGTGTCTTTCTATTATGAAGGAACCAGGGAGGCGCAATCTTTTTAAATGAGCCACCACTACCCATTGATTAATGTACTGTATGATTATCCGATGGGAGACCCCCTATTTTTGTCTTGATGCCAAGAGAATACTGTATCTTTATGTTTTTTTTGTACTCTATTAGCACCATTTTCCTGTTTGGACTATCTATACCTTCAAGGTCATAAGGAGCTGACACCAGGATTTGAACTAGGCTAGAATGAACGAATATTATATAGGTGTCAGTGACAATTTCTCTCACAGCACCAGTAAATATAGACTATTCAACCAGTGCTACCTTTCTTCAGGCTTATTACCAAAAAAAAGTAAGTCACAGTTAATGAGCATTTCATTTCTAATCTATACTTTACAGCATGCACAACCAACATAAATGATACCTTTAAACCTTCTCATTCTAGCAAAAGTTCTGCCAATTATGGCAAATACATGGAAAATGAACACAACAGAAGCAGAGCCATCCTATCCCTTTATACAACAACTGCATTTCTTTACAGCTAATAGGCCCTTTTCTTTTACTGAGTTAATGATGAAAATAAAATGTTGTTTATGTTGCATCTTTTCTCCACGGCATCAAAAGTCAGCCAATGAGTCAAAGTAGCCCAGGATGGACAGGATGAACACACTTGTTGTGTGGTTACTGCAGATCAGAAATAGAGCCATATTTATCAAGAAATGCTACTTTAAAAGGCCCCACTCAAGTGAAACGCAGAAAAGGTCCATATTCAGGTAACCCTGTGTAGTTTTGGGGTCATAGTTCTTTCTCCTCCTGTGCAATAATCCCTGGTAAGGGCAGGTTTGCCAGGAGTAATCATGGGGTTCCCCCCCCCATGTGTTGTGTAGTATTCAGTGAAGATAGTGTCATCAGGCTCTGTGTCCAATTACAGTGACACAGGGGTGGTGCCTATTGGAGCTATTTAGTGCACAGCACGTCCTGTATTTAGCAGTGTGCCTCACCACCTATGAGTGAGGTGAGTCTGTCCAGCAAACTGTCAGGGCTCTGGCAGGTTTTGTGGCCCTCACTCAGGGAAGCGGTGTGGGACACTATTCCACTTACTCCATTAGGGAGTTAGGGAAGAGCTAGACCTGCTTTCTGTACCCTTGCCTGGGAGTGTACGGTCAGGGACTTCCTTTGGGTTGGCAACCTATAATGAGCGGCTGAAGACCGCTGCAATGATGGGCAGTCTGCTATTGTCTGATGCAATAAATTATGCTGTTGCCAAAGAACTCTTCTTGCCTGAGCTTGGAGTCATTCATGGAGAAGATGCACATAGAGGTTCTCTTTTAGAGACTCCTCCCTACAACACTGGTGGTCTGGAAGAGATGGAGGTGCTGTACCAAGAGTGAGTATAACTCAGCTGTACCTGGAGAGCCAGTCCTGATATCCCCCATAACATTGCGGGAGACTCAGGAGTCCTGTAAGCCAGCAGGTGCACCACACTACACCACATGTAACATGGGTCAGTTTCCACAGGAGGGGGCCAATATGAGATTGGGTGGAGGAAATACCGTTACATTTACACCATACAAAGCTGTGCTGGAGCAGTACTGCTTAGTAAATATGGCCCAAAATGCTGCAGCTCATGTCTGTGACTACTGATACCCAGCATAAAGTACAGTACACTGGGCAGTAATTCTTAGTATTCAAGGTTCTGGATCTAGAGGGAAAAGGAAATATGACTAAAAGAACAAAAGACGGGGAGGAGAGAAAACAAGTGAAGAGGGGGATAAGAAATCTGTAAATCAACAACTTGGTATGTAAGGTAAAGCTCTCACATAAAGATCCCTATGAACGGCACTCAAAGTACATCGCTATAATATTATATACAGTTGATTTAATACTCAAGGAATGCCAATGTTCCTATAGAAAGGGTATATAATATACTTAAGAAAATCTATAACCAAGGACTATAATTACATCACATGTTCTCTTAAGAGGTTGCTTGGAAGTGAAGCGGTGGCAGATAAGTGGCTTTGACTCGGATTTCACTCTGCAGAAAAGTGACGTTAGATTTGTAAGGTCTCTGAGTAATCATGTTTCTTGCATTTGACACTCAACATTTAGAGGCTAACACAGCACAGAGCTAAAAGATGTAATACCAGGAAAAGTGTATACTGTTGTATTACTGGTATACAACTGTCCTCAGATAACCAAATCATGTATGGACGCTAAAGCTAAAAGAGGTCACTTGAAATTGACTCTTGGTATCAATGTAATGGTAAAATAGCCATGCTTGATAGATAGCTCCTGTTATAGCCCAATTGACGTATACAGTGTCACAGCAAGAAAACTATAAAGAAGATATGCTGGATTGTAGCTACAGAAACATCAGTTTGAAAGAGGTCTGCAAAGGAAGCGGAAACGTGTTTACTGAGATTTAAAAGTGCTGATGCAAGACACACTCCATTTTCTCCTCCATGCTTCTGCTGCGTCATTATCTTACTAACCAAATACCCCAGTTTAGACACAAAATAAGTACGGGTGAGTATAAAAGTGACAAAAAACCTCCACCGTACAGTAAAAAAAAAATACCACTTGTGAGCACTTTCACGTCTTAGGCCGCGTCCGTGGTGAGCGCGACAGTGCGGACGGCGCGATCAATATGCCATGCCTCAAGAGGCAAGTCATAAAGCGCGCGACTGCGCGTGCGATGCAGAGCGCCGGCGCTCTAGATTCACGAGGAAACAAATACATTTGTTTCTGTGGCGCGACAGCCGGCTCATGTGAGCTGTTCACCCAATGAGGGCGAAACAGCGCCGTGATGTCACAGCCACGCCTCCCCGGTCACGGCCAACTGGAGGGCACAAATCGCTCCAGCTAGAAGTGCGTGAAGCCACGCGCGCATACGCACACACCATGGACACGGCCTGAGGCGGAAATGCAGGGACTCGCTTTCCTAATGAGTACTTTTATGTGAAAGCGCTTATTCCTATTATGTCACATGTATTACTGCTGTAAAGTGCTATGTATATGGATGTTTCTATATAAATAAAGATATACATACATCTGTATATTGAGGCAAAACCTTCACTTTGGGGCATTTATATCCCGCGTCTCTTAGGGTGAATGCTTCGATATACCCGGCATGTATTTCACTTACAGTATGCGCGCTAAATTTCAACTGGGCAACAAGCATCATCAGGAGGACGTATTAGTTTTTATCTCCAGACACAAGGCACTGCGATGAGGCCCATACGGCCCACTCATACACAGATATCTTCCTGTACACTACTGAGAAAAACATTTGTTTAATGACCCTGAACATAAAAATGATAATCATTGGGGGTGCTATATCGCCAATATTTTCTTGATTTGGAGAGGTAGCGCCCACCAATTAAAAAATAGGTTAAACGGGGTTATTATAGCACACCCGTCAAGGAAGTTTACCTTGGGAAACGACTACAACGAGATACATTTCCTAGATGTACTAGTACAAAAACATGGAGGTATACTCACTACAGTTATACATTAAATAGACTGACCGAAACCACTTATTAAAGGCAGAAAGTTTTCATCTGAGCAAAATAATCATAGGGTTGGCATACAGTCACCTTTTCAGTGGCCATAGGATCTCTGAGAGTGACGCAAAATTTGAAAAGAATGCGGCACGAGGGAGTAAAATGCTTTGCCAGAGGCTCCTGTGTGCAAACTGTCTCCAATATCGCAAGAGAATCCCTGTTAACCCGTAAGAGAAAAGAGGATAAGAGCTTGTCTAGAATACCAGGTGTATCTCCATACAGTAGTCCTGACATATAGAATCAATCATACAAAGGCACTGGCAGGTGTAACAAAGAGACACAGCAGCTTCAAATCTGTTTATAAATCAACCACTCTTTTCTTTTTAAAAGGGCAAATACTGTTGGGGATAAATTGGTGAAAGCAAACATTGGTACTGAGATGAAACAACAATGATTGTCAACCAAACAAATGTGCACTTACCTGCAGTGCTGTCACTAACAGTATTGTGCGAAGAGAGACTTTTAACCATCCACAAGTGGGAAGGTTATTAAAGCGTGTTTTACCTGCGATGGTTAATGGGGTTTATATGCATTGAAATGCCGGGGTGGAAAACTCTGTAGGTTAAACCTCTAGACAAATCAAACAAAAGCTGTAACAGAACAAATCTGACATTAGGCTGGGTAAGATAGACTCCCCAGAGGCACGACAATTTGCAGAATGCAGACACAATGTATCCCAACTTACTTATTTTGTCTTGGAACACATCAGACGTCCCCACAGGGAAGGTGATCGTAATAAACTCTTACTCCAGAGGGAAGCGTATTGGATTTGTTTCCTGCATACAGTGGGCCTGGATGGCCTATGTGAGCAAAACTGTTAGGCTGCTTTCTATAATTGCCTATGAGAACCATGGTGGTGTGGCTTACTATAACCTTCTCACAGAAGCGGCTAGCCCCGTCTATTCGAATTGGAAAGCTTTCGGCACCTACGGTATGATGGGGAAACTTATCACATCTGTTCCCCATAAGTTGGGTAGGTTTGAGCACCCATTTATTATAGGCAGGGCCTAGGGGTCTGCAATGTGATGAATATACATACACTAGCTGCGAGATGTCCTTATTCACCTGTCTCTGGTACCTGTTTTCTCTGTATATACCCCTGGATCTGATACCAGCTCCATATAGCTATGGGATACAGCACAATAGTCTGTCCATATTGTGATTCCATTATTGAAATAGTCTCTCTTCCCCACTGATTGGAAGGAATATTAAGTCACTTTGTATGTTCCTGTGATCTGCGGCCTCTCATGTCACATCCTCTATGTAGGCGACAGTATTGTTTTCAGTACTTCCTACTATAAAAAATGTTTCGTCTATAATCACGATGGTCACTTTTTCACATGGATTTTCGGAGTCGTCCCTCACTCTATAGAGAGACAACATTGTTGCAGTCTCACGACACTAGTTACACACAAAGTTTGTATGTATATCTTTATTTATAGAGCGCCATCCATGTACATAGCATTTTACAACCGCAATACACATGACGGTTACGTGAGCGCTTCACACATAAAAGTAGACTTTAGGAAAATGAGTCCATGCACCGAAGAGCTTACAATCTAAGTGGTAATTGGGGAGAACTTACAGAGACAGAAGGATGTGTTCTGGTAAGTGCATCTGCAAGGGGCCAGTGTCAGTGCATATGAGATATCAAGTAGACAGAAGACATCCTGGAGCAGAACACAAGCTAACACTTGCAGGTGTATAGCGAGAAATTAGGGCTGAGATGTAAGGAGGGGCAGAAGAGTGGAGAGCCTTAAAAGTAATACAGGTTTCTTCTGTGTCTACATAATATTGATTATGATTATGCTGTGTTATCCCACACGTGTTATTATGTACTTTGCCAAGAGTGATTACCACAAATATATTACCGTTTTTGGATGACTACAATACTTCCTGCTTTTTTAAATTTTTCCCCTTTTTATTTGTTATTTGTAAAGCATGTGGCAATGTATAATACTACAATCTATAAATCTGTAACAATTCTTATGGTGTTACTAACATAATGGCTGCTTCAGTCAGTGTAACTCAGCAGCTACAATGTTTCCTAAGATTACTAAAGTAAGATTATCCATTGTTACAGTTTGCAGCTCAAACTGCTGGGGATATTGTCAACAAATGATCCCAAACAGGAAAGTGTTGCAAAAATATTGCACTGCTTGGGAAGTGGGCTAAAGCCTGCTATAGAAATCAAAAAATGCTTTAAAGCAGCAGTTCAAGCAATATCCTACATGTGGTTTTTTTTTTTTTTTTAAATAAATCAGTTCTGTACTATGAGAAAATACTTGTAGCATTTAAAAAAAAAAAAGAATTTAAAAAAAGAATGTTTTAAAGACATTTTTAATGTTTCTAATGTAGGAATCATTTCCAAAGTGACAGCCCCTTCCTCTTCTGATAGTCTCTGGCTCTTGAGCCCCGCCCTCTCTCTATTGGTGAACCAATTGTATCTAGTAACTGCCCAGTCAATCATATTCTAGGAACTACATTGCCCAAAATGCTTTGCAAGAACTGAATTAAATAAGCCTGAGCAAACGATCTATTACAGACAATTACAGGAGAACGGATCGATCTGCAGCTTAGCTAATCACGTGTCAGTGTGCAGATTGTATTGATGCACATATTGAATGGGGAATATATATATATATATTTTTAAATGGCAGCTTGAGCTGCAGCTTTAAAACGCAATAAAAATGTCATTAAGAGTTAAAGAATAATAATAAAAAAATTGCAGTAAGTATTATCTAATTCTACAGAACCGATTTATTTAAAAAAAGCAACATCTCTATAATATTTCATGTTTTGCTGCTTCAATAGCCACAGGCTCCTTTGTATGGAACAATTGAGCAATAAGGAATACTGTACTGGACATTTATGTGAATGGCAAAGTCCGCGTTCCTAATAATGCCCTATGACATACAGAAATATATACATATTAGTAGTATTGCAGCATTATATCCTATATATTGTGTCTATTTAATATTTCCAAACTTGTACAGTATATGACATCACAAAGGCATGAGATTAATATATGTTTTGTGTAAGCAATAATATAACAAGACTAAAATAATATGCCTAGATTCTGGCCCCTAGTAAGGGTAACGTAATGAGATGCTGATGCGATGTATGCAAAACAGGGTGCAAACGCCACCTAAGTTCCATAAGCGTGAAAACAAAATAGGACAGCCAAATACTGTAGGTCTGTAATGGTATTTATTGCACTAGGTCACAATATTTTATTGTCATCACACCACCTGATGAATGGGTTACCCACCCAAAACATTGTGCGTCTATCTGCAAATAAAGTAATAATAAGATTTAAGTAAGAGGTTTCTGATACCTGTGTGCAACAGGGACACTTTTTTTGGCTTGAAGAGATTTGATGGCAGTGAATTGGTGTCTACAGTATATCTCCATCCCAGCATCAGCTGACAAAGAGGAGAATAAATGTGGGAGCACCGGTACCATAAAAATATTGAACTATTTTGAGTTTTCTTCGTTTCAAAAGATTCTTCTAGATCGCTGTCTATTGATGCACATCCAATATTAGAAACTTGATTAACAAATGTATTCGATTTAAGCAGCCGCAAGCAGAATAAAATGAATAGCAAATGAATGTGTCAATAACACATTTTTGGTCACGAAGCAAAGATCCCCAAGACTTTAAAAAAAACTATTCTTTTATTTTTATTGTTATTCCTGGATTGCTGTTACAAGAGAACCAGGCTACAGTTTTATTCAAAAAAGTGAACATAGAAGGCAAGTCATTATACAGGGAAAAAGTAAAACATAGATCATGTTTGGGATAGACAAGGTAAATAATACAGCACATCTCCGGTGGCGTATTTGTATCCTCTGAATAATTGGACAGCTGATAAGAAGTGTGCATCATGGTTTCTCATTTTTACTGCCTCCATGTCCCAATATTGTGAAGGCAGGAGGAAGGGGGGAGATGCCCTGCGCCACTAAGATAATGTCAGCATCAATTTAATGTACGAGGCTGCTTCTGCCTACTTAATGGAAGCACTGCCTACACCGACCTCTGCAGAGAAATAGAAAAGGATGTTCATTTCTTCCAAACTAAAAGAACAGCAACATCTTGCATTGTCTGCTGTCCACAGGAATATCTGAAATGCAGGATCAAGGGGAAACTAACGTTTATTATTCTTCCCACATTGGTTCATGTGCTTGAGGCAATGATTTCAGGAAATTATAGTTCTGTCTGCAAGTATGTTTAAACATAAGTTTATTATCCAGTACTAAAAATGTCAGTTGTCCCTAGTAGAAGAATATAGCCATGGACACTTTTTACACAGTCATGCTGTTCTCAATCCAAAAACGGTAGTCAAATAAATATTTCTTGGGGATGGTGTTTTGATGACAGGGTAGACTACACCAAAAATTCTTAGAGCACCCTATATAATTACTTTAGTGACTGTTCTGGGCAATTCTAACTAATGTACATGGTAAGCCCTAATTGTCTCCTACTCAAACTATATTTGACATAAATACCCAGTACGAGCAATACAAAGATTAGTCTGAGCACTACATTTAACAAAGCGAATAGTTGTCTTGATGAAGGTCTGAGATGGATTGAAACATGGGCCTTTCCTTCCCTAATACATGTAAGTTAACTACTCTGAAGGGAGTGTGTCTGGATTGCCTAGACCTCCTGCCTAGCCATAGCTTTCTTGTCCACTGGGTGTGCTGCTGCCTTCTGTTGGCTCTGGGTTCCTCTGTCTGTCTGTCTTCTTGTTGCTCCTGTCTCTGTCCTTATAGCTTGCTTCCTGTCTGTTGGTTTTGCCTTTGCTTCAAGTCAGACTCCCATGCACATGCCTGTCTTTGATCCTGATCTGTTTATGTACCTGTACCTGTATTATAGTCTGTTCACAGTAAAGGTCCTTGCTAGTAATCTGGCTTGTCCCTGGTTATTCCTGCTCCCCGGTCTCAGTCCCTGTTCTCAGTCCCTGTCCCGCCCCGCCTGTCCTGTTCCAGTCTCCTCGTTGCTGACCTCTGCTTGTTACCTGACTTCGCTACCTGCCGCCTGCCTCGGACCCCTGCTTGTTTCCTGACTGCGCTGTCTGCCGCCTGCCTCGGACCCTCTGATTGTGACCCCTACTACGCTTCCTGCTGTTCTGGCCCCCGAGATCCTACCCGCCACAGGAGTCCCCCGGGACAGAGTGCTATCATCACTGGTTCTATGTTTGATATAGTATTAAAGGTGTGCAAAAGCCATGTGTTTGTTGGCTGGGTGACTGGGACAATCTCTTTTCTTGCCATATATTCTCTTACTGATATTATTGGATTGAGTGCATTGCCATCTATGAGATACAATATACATACTTTTGGTAAATAGTCACGTATGTAGTAATATTGTAATCCATTGGAGTTAAGGCAGTTCAGTCAGTGGTAATTTCTGCAGCAACATCGTATGTACAAATACAAGATGTTACTCCTGAAGCTTAGAATGTCCTTCCTAGCCTGCCTCCTGTAGGAAACTTCCTACAAGACCTACAAGAATTGGGGCATTTTTAGATTGTTACCTGCAGGCTATTTTTGGCAGACCCTTGGCTAGTACAGTACCTGGTGTCACTGCTCTGCTGGTTTTCCCACAGAGCTACCTGCTTGGTCATTTATCTAAAAGTGAAAGTATACATGGCTTTAACCCAGGAAAAAAATCAACAGATTATATGGCCCACTGTGACATACTTTGGTTAATATTCTGTCTTCCCTGTGAACTCTTTTTTTAGCATTAGGAGAATTTCTTAGCAGTTTATTGAATACGAGCCTTAATGTTGGACTTGTTCCATGTTTCACTACTTCAGTTTTTTACTTGTTCTACATACTGTACAACAGAAGAAAACAGCACACACTCATGAAACACAGCCTATAAAGTGTGTAAAGTGAACCAAGCATGTTTGGAGCTTAGCAATTAGCTGTTTTCTAGAGATTGATCACTTAGTTTGAACACCATGAACTCACTGGAATATGGGTTTTTGATCTTCTTAGATCGTATATAATTTCTATATGTAATACAGTATTCCATATGTATCACTTTTTGAGAAGGTATCGTTATATGCCTATGTAGCCCGGTCCTCCCTTTAGCTCTCCTCACCTCTGCTGCAGGCGGGTAGCCGGTAAGGGCACCGCCATTTTGTTTGTGTGCTAGCATGCGCAGAAAAAGTTTGCGCATGCAAAGGTTTCAGCAGCCCCAGGGGATGCACAACACATGACACAGTACAGCCAATCGGGCTGCTAGAATCTCCTGAGGGGAGATTGGAACTTTGGGTGTGCTTGAAGTTTGAGCTGACAGTTAGGAGAGTTGGCAGTTGGAGCTGCGACAAGGAAGGAGTAAGTTATATGTGCAGACGTGAGTGGCATCTGCACTAGGCCAGATACCCCCTATTATGCCCCAGCTAAGCCCTGACTCCCACATAGTTTGTGGCTGCGATAGGGACTTACACCTCAGATAGGGACCCTTCCCAGCAATATTAGCGTTAGGGACACAGGGAGACGCCGCACGGTGGCTGCGACCTGTGGTCGAGGACACAGATCGCCCTACATTAATAAAGACATTGTTTACGGTGGTACAATCCATGAGGGACCCACCCAACATAGAGGTTTTGCAGTATCAGCATCGGATCCGTGTATCCCAGCATCATGTCATCAGCGCGCCCGGGTGTGGCATCACCCGGCAGGAACCCAATGCATCAGTGCACCAACTAAAACACTATAGTGGGGCAGTGCTGTCACACCTTGGGGGGGGGGGGGGGAGCAGAGCATTGGAGGGTACGTCCGTGCGTGGCCTGGTTGGTAGTATATATATATATATTATATATATATATATATATATATATATATACAAATGTAAATACAACTGTATGCTCATCTGCATGTCTTAGGCAGGTCTGCAACCCCGCCTTTCCCCATTATCACCCAGCACACAGCACTTCCACTGCAGCAAGGGATTCTGGGAAATGACATGCAAATGAGCACACAGTGCCACTTTTTGCTTCAAAAACCATTTTTAACATGGTTCCCTATAGGCTTAAGCTTGCTGCATGGTCACAGCTTTGAGCACAGCCAGGGTTAAGGTGCATACCCAGAAAACCACCCACAGACAGCTGTTTTGACCTTAATGGGTCTCATCAGTGTGGGATTGATTAACTGGGTATGCAAAGAAGCTAAAGGATGGGCCAACCATAATACTGAGTTAAGTTATGGTGAGTAAAAAAAGTGACAAAAACCCTCCACAGCAAAGCAAATATGCAAATGTAAATACAACTGTATGCTCATCTGCATGTCTTAGGCAGGTCTGCAACCCCACCTTTCCCCATTATCACCCAGCACACAGCACTTCCACTGCAGCAAGGGATTCTGGGAAATGACATGCAAATGAGCACACCGTGCCACTTTTTGCTTCAAATATATATATATTTATATTTATCCTAGATTATTTATGTTCAGTGAAACTGTTATCTTTCATAAGTGTGTGTCTTATTGTATGCGGGTCCTGTAGTGGGGTTATTCTACATCATAGAATCCTGTACAGGTGGAGGCGCTACCGACCGAACATCGACTCAGGTATACCCCAGGTTCCCAGTAGCAGAGACTCAGATCTCCTGTGCACCACAGGCATTGCACCATATACACACACTGTAGCCACACATCTCTCAGGGGGTGGGGAAAGTGCGCTACACCTAAATCAAATTTTAATGAGTCTAAATGTACAATATGTTATTACACACATTTTCACTTTACTCTTGGCAACTGCTTTAGAAAGTCACCACTTGCATAAATGTGTATGTTAAGCGAAAATGTACTTAAAGTGAAGCACTACCTTTTCCCCACTTATCGATGCATGTACTGTACTGCAATCGTTATATACGTGCATAACTGATGTATATAACGCATGTGTAACAGGCTCTATAGTCTCCCCGCTAGCGCACAGCTTCGGTACAGGTAGGGAGCTGGTATTGCTGTTCAGGACGTGCTGACAGGCACATGCGTGAGCTGCCGTTTGCCTATTGAGCGAGATGTCCTTACTCGCGAGTGTACTTACAGTGAGTGTCCTTAAACCGGGGTATGCCTGTATTGTATATCTCGACATATAAAAGGATTCAGCTGCAACACTTTTGCAAGTTGAATATCATCATATATCCACAAATTTTCACTTATTACAGCACAGGGAGAGTACAGGATTACTCTCCCTATGCTGTAATAAGTGAAAATTTGTGGATATACGATGATATTCAACTTGCAAAAGTGTTACAGCTGAATACTTGATTAATGTACTCTACACAGTCAAAAAAAAGACATCAGTGTTCTTGATCTGAGATTATTGACATTAACAGAATGATATATTTCCTCTGTCCTTAACCTTTGATCGTGTGATTAGTCCTAGGATGCCTGTAAAGTCAATTTCTCTTGTCCTTGTAAATGACAAAGGTGAGGCGCTGTAGGGCAAATGAATGCAAAGGCCATGTGCATCAAGAATTGCAAATGAACACTGGTCTAAAAATGATGCAAATACATTACTTTGATCCCGTTTGACTGGTCTTCAAGATGCTTTACTTCAGGATGGTGTTAAGCCACCTTCCTATAGTTCAGGAAGATTTAAAATGAGTGGAGCCTAAATCTTCCTGAGCAAGGGTAAAACGGCTTCACAGCATATTGAATAGGAGTCAATGTGTCTTGTACTTATTTTGCTCCACTGAACTGCTTAAAGGTGTGGTTTCTCCTACCGGTTTTTATTTATTTATTTTTAAGACAGGTGGGAAACAGTGGGTCTCCGGAGCAGCGTTGCATTTATTTCAGCTCTGGGGACCCCATGGTTCCCGATATATTTGCCTGCAGAGGTGCTTCCGGCACCATCCCCTGCTGGGCAAATAACATTGTGGTTAAAATTTCAGGCTGCATAGAGGCCAATAAGAAGCTGCAACGTCATGTCCTCCTATTGACCCAAGTGCTGTGGAGATTTAGGAACCAGGAAGTAACCGGCAGCACCTACAGTGGTAATTATCTTGGGAGGCACGGAATGCGTTTCAGCCCTGGGGATTCTCTGCCTCATAACTATAATAAAAAATATAGGACAATTTGATGGAATGCTCCTTCAAGCCAATAAGTAATTTAAAGAGTGGTCATAGGAGAAGGTAGTGACACAATATTATAATGTGCAGTTTGAGTCTAAAAGACCTGAGGTGATGTCAATCTATTCTGCGAAGAAACACAACTGGAGTATTCAGTTTTTGGAGGCTGGTCAAGAGTCCCACACTGGTGACAGAACCCCACCACAAATGTGGTGAGGAGAGCGGGGAAGGAGGAGGCTGGGTTTCTCCACAGAAGATGTTGACATTGCCTCAAGTCTTTTTCTTTTCTTATTGGTCTCACTGTGAACTTTCAATTGATGATACGGACCATCTCATGATTATTTTCTTTTTGTGTATGGACGGTCTCCATTTCCCCCATCATTTATTGTGTATGTAGGAGATATTTGTGTTTGGGTATTTCCTGTTTCACCGTGCACATTTGAGTTTCTATTTCTGTTTAGTGGTTGAGTAGGCAGTGTTAAGTTTATCTTTACATTTTTTTTTTTCTTGGCTGGTCGAGGCGCTTATTTTTTCACCACCCTGGGTTCTCTTACTTGGTTTTAGTGTGCATTTTGTACCTTTGCACCACTAATGAGGCTGATTAAGTGGCCAGATTGCATTGCTATATGTATATGGTAAACTTAAGATTGGGCAGACTGAGTGGCATCTATTTTCTGTGAACACACACGCATGCACGCACACACCTATAGAAACAGACGCCTACTATCTTTCTATCCGTCTATGTATATGCTGTAAATATACACAATTTCATTATCAATCGGGTTTACTGTATGAGACGCTCCATCCAAAGAACAGTAGAGCATAATGCAAACTGTTTGAGCATTACCGAGGCCTGGTGTAACAGCAGAGCTGACATCTGTGCCTCTACCGCACTATGCACAATGTGTAAATCAATAGCCCGGCAGTCCTGCTGCCATCTGTGTGGCTTTTGGAGCAGATAGGTTATTTAAAGAAACTTGTTTACGCAAGGCTGATATTTATCAGTCTGTGCAGTCATACACTTACTATAATAACACTCATTTTGCATTAAGAGTACAATAAAATACCCAAAGATCTCAAAGCTCACTGCTGTACAGCATTAGTTTCAGAATGACACTGGTTCCACTTAGGTACAGAGTGAGCTAGAGGCAGTGACAGGACTGATAAGTTAAAACTAGGTTGCAACAGCTTTACAAATATGAGAAAGATTAAAGTTTTCTAAAATCGTTTTGCAAGTCCTAATGTGTTCCTTTGTTTGCAGTTACTATCGGGAGTCTGGACATGGGGTGCTGGGCAATCTTGTTGCTCCACCTCAGTGATAAGGTACAATGATTTTTTTGGATGCCCAGTTTATATATTTTCTTTCAATTTTGGAATTGTGATACACTAATGAAGCTTCTTACAGTACATGTGATGAAGATCGTAGGCATAGATAAGTGTATTCTACCGTACACACGGTAGCAATATTTGATGCCCCCCTCCCCCGCTCCCCCCAAAAAGATTAAAAACATAGACAAAGAATTTGATAAAACCTATATGATGTTCATCTTTTAATTCTTTCCTGACTCCTATTACTAACATATCAAATGGAAGAGTGAGGAGAAAAAAAGCTTGATACACTAACACCAAAGGCTGAAGCTGTCTTTATCATGCTGGAGAACATTATAGATCATTTGAATGGAGCTGATCACTTCCCCAGCAAGGGGAAACCAGGGGAGAGAATCTGGAGGAACTAGAAGACACAGCGGAGCGCCGTGGATGCCACTGACGGACCGGTTTAACACCAAAGCCAAGTTTCATAACACAATTGTGTGCCTGAAACCTACTTACATCTGTGAGTGTTTTAAACCATTGTATTTTGTGTGATTAAATAACAGACTTCACTATGAACTTTGAGCTCTCTCTCTCTTTCTTTGTTTCTTTAGCTTACCTTGGACCCTTGGATTGAATCCACTGGAAGAGAGCTGCATTCTCATCATTTTGGACTGGATTCATTGTTTGGACTTTCAGATATCTATTGATTGGATGTGGGGCTTTATTGTGAATACAAGCTTATTTTAATAAGTCTTATTTACTACTGTCCCCACAGTGTTGTGAACGCATAACTGATCATTTTATTACTGTATACCTACATAGGCAAGGGGTTTCTTTTTTCCCCTTGTGTGTTTAAATTATATCTTTGTTTCAGACAGTCCAGGGGGAGCACATATGGGAAACAAAAGACAAATAATAAAACAATTTAAGTGCAGACGTTTAGGATATAGAGATCAATGATGTGTTGAAAATCTTGGCTCTAAAGGTGAATCTACTCACAAGATGGTTGTGGTTAAAAATGCAGTTAGCAGATAGGGCTGCTGCCCATATAGATATAGTGGTGTGTGGGATTCCCTCCAGGCACGTCTCGCCAGTTGGGAGATGGTATATATAGAGGAGAAAAACAGCAAAACATAGCGCGATCTGATAGAAACTTTATATAAAAATTAAACATATAAAATGTGCACTTACAATGTGCTAGTTAAAAGTAAGCATTTATCACAATCAATGTGAATTCTGTGGGTACTGTGCAGCTCTCACCGCCTCCCCTCGCCGTCCCGGAGCTCCTTCGCCTGCACCTCAAGAGTCCAACTCCTCTCAGTGTGTCCTCCGGTGCGTGTGACGTCACGGCTCTGTGAGTGGTGAAGCTACGGGTCCCTCACTGATCCAAGAAACCACTCAACGCATTTCGCCCAGCTCTTGGAAGCTGTGTATGGCTTCGACACTCCTGATGAAGCCATACACAGCTTCCAAGAGCTGGGCGAAATGCGTTGAGTGGTTTCTTGGATCAGTGAGGGACCCGTAGCTTCACCACTCACAGAGCCGTGACGTCACACGCACCGGAGGACACACTGAGAGGAGTTGGACTCTTGAGGTGCAGGCGAAGGAGCTCCGGGACGGCGAGGGGAGGCGGTGAGAGCTGCACAGTACCCACAGAATTCACATTGATTGTGATAAATGCTTACTTTTAACTAGCACATTGTAAGTGCACATTTTATATGTTTAATTTTTATATAAAGTTTCTATCAGATCACGCTATGTTTTGCTGTCTTTCTCCTCTATATATACCATCTCCCAACTGGCGAGACGTGCCTGGAGGGAATCCCACACACCACTATATCTATATGGGCAGCAGCCCTATCTGCTAACTGCATTTTTAACCACAACCATCTTGTGAGTAGATTCACCTTTAGAGCCAAGATTTTCAACACATCATTGATCTCTATATCCTAAACGTCTGCACTTAAATTGTTTTATTATTTGTCTTTTGTTTCCCATATGTGCTCCCCCTGGACTGTCTGAAACATATCTTTCTTCCTGGAACCCGTGAAACAGGTTCCACTAGAGGGTTCGAGCAGGGTTATTTAATATCTGTCTATTATTTTGGTTTTATTTAAATTTAGCATATCACTTTAATTGCACTGGATTTTGCATTTATTGTCACTTAATGTTAAGTAGTTAGCGCCTTTATTCACTTTAATTCACAATAAATTATATCTTTAACACTAGACATCCACTTATCAGCTGGTTAAATCGAATCTATTCTTGGACACATATAGATGCCATATTTGGTCCTAGTATTGGAAGAAGGAATCCTGACTACGGGATATTCTCTGGATAAATACTGATAGATTAAGTAGAGAGAAGGATTACACCGAGGAGGAGAGAAACGGGTTAATATTAGGAGAGAAGATATACCACCGAGATCAGATAGAGGGTTAACACAAGGAAAAGAATAATTCTGAAACCATCTTTGAAGATATTATAACTTATTTGACGTCACCACCATTTTTGCATGCAAGTATTTATTTTAATTAAAGAATAAACTTTTCTTTTTATGTTAAAACTGGAATGCTGCGTTCTGTTACACCGCAGCGATTATACAAGAGACATAAGGACATTTTAAAATAGTTGGCATGGAAATCCTTTTAGGAAGTGTGGGATGGGACTCATTTGAATATAATTTGCATAGCCATTAGCATATCTCCCAGCCAGGTACCTCATGTGTGCTCCTTTTTCAGCATAGTCATGTCTCTCTAATGTATTTGGATGGACGTTTGGGGGGGATATACAGTATATACTGTACAACTGGAGACACGATTAAAATGATAGTTTCTCAATATAAAATCTGTGTTTCGATTCTTACAAATCCATCTGGATTTGAATCAATTCATTTGGCTTTTTAGTACCCAATCCATAGTTGGATTGTGGTGGGGGGATAGATTTGGTCCATATAATCCGTGGAATTCTGGGTAAGGGATTCGGACTGTTCCACCCATCTCTAGTAGCTACTGTCTGTTGCTGGAGAAGAAATTGGCTCTCTTTTTCTATGTCTTCTCTAGAACAGAAAAGCGGCTTCACCACATATTGTATAAGGGCTTCAGCATCAATTTTCTGGCAAAATTAAGCATAGCACTGTACAGTACATAGTATTCTGAAACTCCTATCAAAGACACCAGAAAATGAGGTACTATGAAAGGTAACCACCCCTACGTCGACTCGGGAGGAACGATGCCACTCAGGAAGAACAATGCAACCTGATAATAGACTTTTGGCCCAAGGGCACGTACAGGTTAGTCCAGAAAAGAGGGCCCACCCTATTATGAGAGATTATTGAAATAGAGGAGGGGGTGAGGAGGAGGATGCAAGGGTGGAGTGAGGTGTGGAACTGAAGGCTCCTTTAAAGCGCTTGGGGGAGAGACATTAGGCTGCCCCCACAATCACAGGCCTGCAACCTTATAAATGTCCACGAAAGGGAGAAGACACATTCATAGCATATTGAAGGTTACTGTATGTCTATGGCCACATTTGCAAAATGGCACTATTCTATAAGACACATTCAAGTGGAAGAAGATTAATTGGGGCCCATTTAAGCAAATGAGCTATAATAATGTCTTCTAGAGCTGCCAGGTGTTTTAAGGAATAGCACTGCTTAGTAAATATGGGCCTAACATTTTGAAGCCCTTTTTGCATTACAGGTAAAATCTTGCCTACCTGAACATTTTTTTTTAATTTGCGGGTTTTAAATAATGAATGTATTTTCCAGGGTTGCATTTGTCAAAATCAAAGCTTAGTCAGCTTTAGTCAGTCCCTTTATCAACACATACAAAACAAACAAACATATAATTTAAAGGCAGCAGTGGCAATGTAACCTTAAAACTGTATTCATTTATTTGGTCCACACTCCTTAAATCTCCATATTTTGGGTACCTCAAAGTTGACAACCAAAACCATTTCCATTGCTTTTATTTTTACTGTAGCAGCACTATAGTGTTTTAAAAACATTTAGCTACTTCACAGCTACTTCTCTACTTCACAACACCATTTTCTGTGCAGTTCCAATCCGGCATTCTACAGAAATGTGTTCCTTTGAGGGATTTTCCCCTGAAAACAAACTCCATTGAAGAAAGAATATTCTAGATCAACATGTTCTATTGTTGGCAATTCGTGTGACAAGAATAACCAAACGTGGGTTGGTGTCACAGATGTGAGAATCCAATAGTTATATTGTAGATCTACTCCTACAAAAGAATTCCATAATGTATTAGAATTCTCAATATAGAAACCTCGGAAAAAAACAACTCCAGAGAAAATGTGTAATGCTGTGAGTTTCCAGTAAGAAACTGATGGCTTGCCCATTTCAGAACTGAACCTATTAGAAGGAATTCCAGTGAAAGCGCGTTTCAAATTGAACATAACATAAGATAATAGAAAATAAATAAGCTAATGACGTATTACTGTATCAATTGTGTTGTTACTTTTAATAACATCACAGCAGGAATTCTTACAATAGGTTCCGCAATGCCAGATGTAGGTCAGAGGTTCCCCACCTGTAGTACAAGTATTACTGGTGGTACAGCAGTGTTACTCTACTCTCCTATAGCTTCTAATCCTCTGGTAAAACGATTTACAAAATAGATCATGCAGATGTACAATATGGGTGCTAATGCAGTACCTGACACACCTTCACAATGGTGATATCAGAAGTTTTGCTCATTTATTTTTAAAGTGGTCATGAGTCTTGTAAGCATAGATCATAGTCGCAGAAATAGAACACGTGCTTAGCTGTAGAACAGTGGGGTTAAAGGGATAAAATGCATTTTCATACATTTTGCAGCAATAGCCAACTAATAAACACCCAACTAGTTTAGTTAAATACTCCACTGCATGAAAGGCCAATTTCCCATTGTCTTGCAATGTGTTGCTATCACTTATTGAAGGGTTAAAGCTCAAATACTACTGGATGGGAGAATTGTATATATATATATATATATATATATATATATATATATATATATATATATATATATATATATATATATATATATACAGTGTTCGACAAACCTATACATTTGCTCGCCCCGGGCGAGTGGATTTAACATCGTGGCGAGCTCCTATTGGCCCAAGCAGCATACGTTTGGTACTAGGTGGCGAGTAGATTTTTTTGTGTGGCGAGTAGATTTTTTGGTGATTTGTCAACCACTATATATATATATATATATATATATATATATATATATATATATATATATATATATATATATATATATATATATATATATTCCTTTTACTTGAACTGGAACTATAAATTAAGCTGTCAATTTCTAGGCCAGTGGGAAATCAAAATGGCTGACGGCATTGTCCCCGCCATGAAGCTGACTGAAGGGAAAGTCATTGTCATGTGTACCACTTTCCTCAGTGACAGGATGCTATTAGTGCTGATTTCTTTGCACTAGATGTTGACCTGTAATAACAAATCACCCTTCTGCTCCAGGTAACTGTTTAGGTTAAATAAAAAAGCCATGTGTACCACATCATAGGGAGGATGGCTGGTGGACTAAAGCTTTTAAAGACTTTCCCCTACTTTACTGGCTTAGTATTTTCAGTATTAAGATGGAAATACTGTACTGTACATACCCCTTAGAAGAAAAGAAAAAATAGAACAAATATGAAAAGACTGTTAGCTATCACTACAAATGTGAAAAAGAATCCTTAGCAAGGACAGATAGCTTCCACTCTGAAATTTCTTATAAGGATGGGGTAGTAAGACTGACTGATGGACGTTCTTGCGAGGCAGATTCATGTCTGCAGTAGGTGCCACTTAGCTAGGACGAAACTGCAGTTTAGCATTCTAAGCTGTCATCTTCTCTCTCTGCAGTCTTCCAGACTTTGAAGAATGCGCAGCTTGGACACTGCAGGTGTGAGTGGTAGGAAAGGGGAGAAAGGCAGTGATTCGGAAATATACTGTCATTGAGACGTGGGCTCCCTGTGGTCAGGAGTCTGATACCCAGTGTCTATAAAATAATAAAAGCCTAGTTTGTCTGAGAAAAGTTTGGCGTCTACCTGGACCATTCACTAAACAAGTGAATGTCCTGTTCTGTTTCATTGACACTGTGTAACCCGTTTGCTATCAGCGGAGCCTGCCACACTTTGGCATCAAAGGGGTTAAGATGTTCAGCATTGACTGTGTGCTAGCTCCCACCACATGTCTCTTGCAAATCAAATCTCCCCAATCTAGCGTTAACGCCATTCACTTGAATACCTAGCATCAGAGATTAATGAATCCTGGCGAGCAACCTACAACACGGGTAGAGGATAATGCAGGCACTCACTAAAGGAGAATCAACAAATAGCGCAAGTAACCACCCGTGCTCCATATTAGATGGGATATAGGAGAAATACAGGTGCCCGGTCTTCCAAATCAAAAAAGTATTTATTGTGATCCAATATTTAGACTCCATGAATTAGCCTTTGTCAAGGTGAAGACTATAACAAACACACACAAACATCTATACCCTTTTTGATATACAGTATCTGTAATAACCTCCTTCTCGTTCACTCTCTTGGTAAAACAATTGGTCTTCATTTTCACACCATTCCTCTCTCAATCTTTACGAGTCTTGGCAGAACACAGTGGATCACAATGCTGTCTGCTTTGTTTTTGTTTTGGCATAACAGACATCATCAGCTTCAGACCTTCAAATCCTACAGCGTTAAAAACTCATCAAGTACATAAAATAAGTAAAAACATCTTGCAGTTTAATCTCTGTGTGAAATAGTTGGGAGGGGAATTAGAAATATCGCCCAATAGGCAAACAGCAGCTCGCGCTTGCGCCTGTCAGCCCGTCCTGAACAGCAATACCGGCTCCCTACCTGTACCGGAGCTGTGCGCAATGGAGACTATGGAGCCTGTTACACATGCATTATTTACATAAGTTATGCACGTATATGATGATTGCAGTACAGTACAGGCATCGATAAGTGGGAAAAAAGGAAGTGCTTCACATTAAGTACATTTTCACTTTACATACATGCTCCGCACCCATTGCGTACGCTAATGCGGGGTACGCCTGTATACATTTCTTACAGATCAGGCAGTCATCCTGATGAATAAGAAGATGAATAAGAAGAATTGGCCAATATGCTCTGCTGGTTCGTCAGGCACAGAAATAATACAGAACACTTTGTTAGAATAGCTCAAAAATCTGCTACCACATTAAAAAGTTTGCGCTGTTCCACCAGCATGAAAACTATCGGCTATCCTGGGATAGGAACAAATGCCCGTTGACAGGAAGTTGTTGGTGAGTTGATTAGCAAGGGCCCTCCCTGAGTGATTGTCTTTTTTGGTAGGAAGTTACAAGCAGCCATCCTGAAATCAAATACCAACTTCTCAAAAAAAACAAATTTCCCCCCCAAATCGAGGGCCAACTGCAGATAATTAAAGCAGCAATCCCATTTGGGGATTTTTTTAAAAATGTCTTTTTTTTCTTTTGTAATTTTACCGAAACCTGGGGTCCTTCTGAGTTTATCTGTGGTCCCCCGGCATCCCTTTGCTTCTGTAAGTAATTGTATTTTTATGTACCGCTTTTGACACAAACAAAATGACCAATATGATGGCAGACAACAAACATGCCCCTCCCCCCCCGGATCACCAATAGAATTTTGTGACATTGCTATTGGCAGCGGTAGCGACCCCTGACCACAGCGGCCATAATGTTTCTCCTCGGCTCATGTAAAATAACAAATCCAAGAATCTGCATAGCTGAGATTGCTACTTTAAGAAACAATGAAGACTTTTAGCTTTTCTCCAACTGGACATCCCATGTTTGGAACCATTTACATCTAATTGGAATACCGTATATTTGCAAAGTACTACTTTTTTTGATATTGTTAGTTTTTGAGATTGTACTGATCCTGTTATTTGTGTGATACTAAACGATGTCTCGGCATACGGAGCTGACAAGAAGCAGCCACGGTGCCTTCTCAGTGAATTAGTTATTCACTCAATTTAGTTAGTTAATTCCATTATTTATTTGAATACAAGACAATTAAAAATGAACTTGCTCCCTGACCTATTGTGCATGCATTTTCTGGCTGCAAGTTAAATAACAGACCAAATAAATCAAAAAGTAAATGTGTTGTTGTTGTTATTATTAGAATTGAGTGCTCATCTAGAAACCCAGAGCATCTCCCACTGGCTTTACCACAAA
The DNA here is from genome assembly GCF_040206685.1 of Ascaphus truei. Classification (NCBI taxonomy): domain Eukaryota; kingdom Metazoa; phylum Chordata; class Amphibia; order Anura; family Ascaphidae; genus Ascaphus; species Ascaphus truei. The sequence goes on from NC_134484.1 coordinate 330,303,082, forward strand.
ACCTGATGGAAGTTATAGCTACAGTATGAGCAGGCAGTGAGCAGGGGAAGGCATCGCCTAGGGACGGCAGTCCTGCTTACTTATATATATATATTTAATAGTTGCGAGATTGAAGCATGGGGTCTCTGGAGCTGAACTGGATTCCTTTCAGCTCCGGGGACCCCCTGCTTCCAGTGATACGTACCTCCTTAGGGGGTGCCGGTATCTCCTACTCAGGTTTAAATGTCCAGGTCACGTGGGCCAATAAGAAGCCACAAAGGATTGTCTCATGGCTTTCTATTGGCCTGTATCACCCAACAAAAGACACAATCTACTGAATATCAAAAATACATGTTAATTTCCCTCCTTTACACATGGTCACACGTATAGACGTTGTTATAAACTGATAGCATTCAGCTACAATATGAAACCTCTTCCCTACTGTCTTTAACATTTCATAAATGGTTTCTTAAAAGTTAAAAACGCTCAATAAAATTATAGGAAATATGATACATAATGGTTTATATAGGGAATGGTTTACACTTAAAGCAGCAACATGTGCTGCTTTTTATACACACACACACACACACTTTATTTGAAAGAGGAGGTCACCCGAGAGCTGAGAACCCCAACACTTCAAGCTACAGGGACACCTGAAATATTTCATTATAAAACTCCCCTTATAGGAATTCTGGCTCTTGTGGTCATAAGAAAGTTATGATATCCCTGTGAGGTGACATCATAGATTCTAATTAGCTGACCCTGCAGCTACTTTTTTCCTCCTTGAAAGTACTTGCAAAAGCAAAACATTAAATATCTCATCGATTGGGGGCATCTCCGGAGTTTGGAGTGCTGCAGTTCAGCACCAGGAGACCATCTGGTTCATATGAGGTGTAATGATGAGGGCATTTGAATAAACTAGCACACAAACAGTTAACCTGAGTTACACGTTACAGCTTAAAAAGAAGTATTGTTTTTATTGGGGTCAGTGACTTGGCCTGTTTTTTTTTGTTTGTCTAGAAGTGAGGTTATCTGGGGCCAAAGCCTGTTTTTGAAAATGAGGCGATTGAAATCTGGAGTTACAACACTTTCTCACAGTAGAAATAAGCAAAAAAAAAAAAAAAAAACCTTTTAATGTAACTTAAAAGAAATTCCTCAGTATTCTCGAAATACTGGAGGGTTTGGCCATGGAGATCTTCCACAGGATTGTCTACATTTCCGAAATACAACATGTCATGGATCTAATAATGATTCACAAGAATTAAAAATATGCAACATTTGCGATCTGACTAATTATTTGATGCTAGACAATCCATGATTGTGAGTGTGCAAAATGTATGATCTGTTTGTTTCTCAAAACGTTGCATTTAACCGCATCAATTTTGATATCCACACGATTATTTTAATTATACAAACGCAACAGTAAAAATGGCATCCTTTCAGATGATAAAACGGAAGTTATGGGGTATTTTCTATATTTGGGCATCTTTTGAGTCAAAAGGAAAGCAATGTTTTCTCTTCAAGCCGTAAAGGTGTCACTGGAGAGTGATGAGTTTAAGGACACACCCAGAAGGTGGGCTTAGTCTGTTCTCAAGGTAGAGGATTTTTAGGATAAAAACCATGCATTTAGGATATGAATTTGGACTTCATCTAACGGAGTGTCAGCGCTGACACGTGAATATTCATATTTTCAACTGAAGACCCTATGAGAAATCTGATAGTGTTATGCGGTAACGTAATTAGATTTTCTATTTTTCCGCTCAAGTTTTATGAAATAGTCTGTTTATTGTAACATGCTGTTTTCTGTAAACTAAATAGTGTACTACTTTTGTATATTAAATCTAAAATTTAATATGTATCATCTTTGGGCACTAATTGAACTTTGCACGCTTTGAAGATGGTAATTGTATTTTTGGACACATTTTTTTACAATAGATTTTTGTGTGTGATACATGTTTTTCTTAGTAAACAGAGACCAAAAACTCTGCAGGTAAGGCCTGGAATTATTATTTTGGTAGTGACAGTGTTTTAAGGTTATATTTGTAACGGTTTGAGGAGGGGGATATTACTCATTTGCAGGATCCTGCACAGGCGAAATGGGCTTCAGCTAGATAGCTGTGTGCATTAACTCTTGTCACATATAAAAGTCACATGCTCACAGGTATGCCGTTCATGACAGAAGGTAATTCTTTTTTTATAAAATGTTGGTTTTCACCAAAGGAAATAATGAATAAGTAAGCCTGACAGTTTTAGAACATTCCAGATTGCATCCATTTTAGACACAGAAAACAATTATTTTGCATCACAACTTCACTAGGATTCACTGTGGGATTCTCTAGTGCCATATGTGTAAACTTAAGTGGAGAGACACACTCCCCTGATACAGTGCAAACTAGAACAATGTCACATTCACACTCATTCTCCTTAGAGCTCAAGGCATGAGGAAAAACTGCAATGGAAACCATGGCTTAACAGGTTGGAATTTGAAGGTTTCTTTTTCTATTAATCTTGATTAATACAGTTTTATTTTCAAGCTTTTTATGAAAATGAAACACGTGTGTGTGTGTATGTATGTATATATACATATCCATATCCAATAAAGAATATCACTTGTGAGCACATTCACATGTCTTAGACAGGTCTGTACCCCTGCCTTTCACTGTTATCACCTAGCATACAGTACTTCCACTGCAGAAAGGAATTCTGGGAAATGACATGCAAATGAGCGCACAATGTGTCACCTTTTGCCTGAAATCCATTTTTACATGGAACCCCTATAAGCAAATGCTTGCTGTTCACACAGCTCTTAAGCACATCATGGGATTAGATGCAAATCCAGTCAAACCACTCACAGACAGCTGTTTCGACCATTTGGGTCTCATCAGTGTGAGGTTGGTTGAAACAGCTGGCTGTGAGTGGTTTGACTGGCTTTGCATCTAATCCCATGCTGTGCTTAAAAGATATGTGAACATCGAGCATTTGCTTATAAGGGTTCCATATAAGAATGGATTTCAGGCAAAAGGTGACACGTGTGGCCATTTCCCAGAATCCCTTGCTGCAGTGGAAGCACTGTATGCTAGGTGATAATGGTCAAAGGCAGGGGTGCAGACCTGTCAATGTGCTCACAAGTGATATTCTTTATTGGCTATATGCCAACGGTGGATATTTTTAGTCGCCTTTTTCCCCCACCATAACTTAAATAATGTGTATGTTATACATACATACATTCATACACACACCTATATCTATTTATGCATCTCACTTTCTCTGCTGAGACCTTTTTTTTTCAGTGTATGCTGCCATTCTGTATATATGTATGTATGTATGTATGTATATATGTATGTATGTATGTATGTATGTGGAGAGAGAGAGAGAGAGAGAGAGAGAGAGAGAGAGAGAGAGAGAGAGAGAGAGAGAGAGAGAGAGATTTATCTTTTATAAGCGCATATTGAGACCAGCCTGCCTTACACTGGCCGAGTTCCAACATGCAAATGAAACCTTTAAAAGCGGCATTTTCCTATTTGCTTCCTATTAATTACTCCAGTGGCAAAAACACACAAATAAACCCTCAGTGAACTCATCAATGAAACGAGCGAGCCGCTTGCGGCCAATAAAGTTTATGTGCATAGTTAACGTGCAGGTGAAAAGACACTGTTCAATAAGAAAATGGCTCATAAAAATTAGGCATGCTACTTGAAATCTAATAAAATATATTTACTCTTGAAATTAATGACCGTCAGGTATCACCGAATGACTGCAACACAATAATCAGTTAGATGGATTTGTTTTAACAACCCAGTCAAGCACTTTGTTTTCCGCATATATTTGCTTTATTACACCTGAAGTCTCACATTTCTCTCTTGCGCTCCTCCACTGTATTTTTAATGCCCCTGAAAAATTCCACGGATTATATCAAATATGTAGGACATGATTCCTTTGCGAGGGAACGGAGTATGTAATACCCCTCTCTATACTTCCATCCTTATCTCTGGTGACTTCCTGCCCACTGAGCAGAACAACATGAACAGGAATGTCGTAAACGTATAGAATGTACTACATATTATTCTGCATAGCATTCCAATGAGTACTACATTTTCAAAGTGATAATAGATAGATTCACCAATTGATCGTTAAACTTCGCTAACTATTAATTCATTATTCCAGTCAACATATGTACTTTTACAGTCCAAATGCACTGTACGTCATATTATGTCGGCACAGATCAGACCCAGTAGAAAAAAATAAAGGATTGGTGGGACTGCAAACACATGAAAAATAGCGGAACACACCAGATGTAGAAAAAATAAAAAAAAAAAGATTATTGATAACATACTAAAAAAAAACAAGAAACAGAATACATAGAAAGACCAAAATCTCCCATGCATTTCGCACTGGGTTGGTGCTTTCTCAAGCAGTACTCCTTGAGAAAGCACCAACCCGGTGCGAAACACGTGGGAGGAGATTTTTGTCTATGTATTCTGTTTCGTGTTTTTTTTAGTATGTAATTAATAAACTTTTTTTAAATTTTTTTTCTACATCTGGTGAGTTTGGCTATTTTTCAGGGGTGTGCAGTCCCACCAATCCTTTATTTTCTTCTACTCAGTCTTTTTGTGATTGGAGTGATGCACACGGGCAGTAGGGATCCTCCTACAGCGCCTGGCCAGTTGAGGGGGAGGCGGTGAGCTACAGGAAGCATAAGCGGCTCCACACCGATCATATACATGAGGCACTGGGTAAGACCACCATTCCTAGCTACGAAAGAGGTAACATATTGACCCCTTATGGACTGTGTGGGTCACTCATATTACCCTAGACATGTCCTCTTCGCTCCCTCTAACTCATTTGGCCAATTCAAGTAGTGGATACATTTTGTACTTATCCCACTCTCTATTACCCTATTATTCAGATATTACAGTGTTTATTACAGTGCTTTTCCTTGAGCTTGTATTCAGCTTTTTTTCACAAACAAATCATACCCATGTTGTAAAACGAAGATTTTACAATATACAGTAGCCGGAAGCTTGAAGCTACAACAAAGCTAATGCAACTCCTAAACCTTTGTCAATACTACACTGTAAGTGAAGCCTCAGTATGCCAAAGTTCACAATCCTTGGTTGATGACTGGGAACATGATCGTTCCTTAAGCAGATTGTAGACCTTTGGCTGTACCCCACCTGCCAACTAACATCGGGTCAGCAATGTGATGATCCAGTACTGGTTTTATTCCCTCTTGCTAGTCTGCTAGCAACTTTGGTATAACAGGAATACAATCTCATCTTCATCGCAAAGCTGACTTTAGTCTGCTGGCACGTATGCTGCACTGCAAGCAATGGGATTTTGCACTAGTTTATTATGATTTCTGTCATTTTGAAACTACAGTAAATGAGAGTTAAGACATTTGGAGGACTTTCGAGTGAAATCGCCTAGATTACCAATTTGTGGTGGTTCTCTTTGTTGTTTATTTCCTTCATCACTTAATTCGAAACTCCCCTCACTAAAATAAGTAGGCTCTTGACGATTAAATATAATTTTATGTAAATTAGGATGAGCTCATTTAGATGAATTTCTGGGGAAATCACCTACATTGAACACCTTCTCATGAAGGCATATTTTACATTTTTACCATGGTCAGCAGTATTCACTTGTTTTGCCCCCATCCATGAATGATTTGCCTACCTCTGATGAGTTATATGCATGTCTTTGAGTGGAGACAAATATTTACTGTATCAGTGAAGCATATGCATTGTAATATAAGAGAAAATATGGTCACTCATGGAGAATTGCTCATGGAGAGTTGCTCATGGAGAGTGCCAGGATGCAAGGCAAACAATGTTTGCAGTTTTATCCCCTCATAATAAAAAATAGCAACACATGGATTCACTGTGGAACACATACATGTACTGAATCTTAAATAGCTCGTGTCTGACCTGTCGCCCGTAGCAAGCAAGGCCAGATTTTCAGAAACAAATTCTCCTTCAGGGAAACATGTAGTGAATTTTGAAAGTATTGCTGTATTTCAAAACAAAGAATGGTTTAGCAGTAACGTGTCATGCATAATAAAGGTAGTAAGGGATATATATATATATATATATAGATATATATATATATATCTCAAGTGTCAGAACAGGTGCAAATTGTATCGAAATGCTTTGCTCCAGATGTGGAACTCTTGTGGTAGTGATCGGTTTGGGAAGTGGTTGTAGGAGGAGATAGGCAGGGGATAGTCAGTGCAATATTATAATGAGATGTATCAAAATGTTTGTGCATAAAGGCTGCATTTTAAGCAAAATTAACAAGCTTCATACATTGCCACTGGTGGAAACATTTATGTTCCATGTTCTGGAGAAAATACCTCCATCTTGACACATCATCCCAATAGTGTTTAATGGAGACATTGCAGGTCTAGACATGCAAAAAAAAGATTGATTTTGAGTAGGTTTAGCAAATTTACTTTGCCCACTTTTTGCTATTTTACGCTGAACTTTTCTTATAAGATGACTCTTTTGTGGTCCTTCCATAAACCATTACTGTAAAACATTTTACTTTAAAAACCCCATCAATATGTACATCTCATTTTGAAATCTCCCCTCAATTACAATGCAGATTGAGAACATTGCAGTGAACACAGTGAAGAATTACACTTACAATTATATGTTTTAAGTGTCAACAACAAAAGAAAAACGACTGTAGTAATGTTAGGTCTGATAAACATTGGCCTTATCTCAACACAAACTAATAGTACATATTTTATTTGGTCAACATATATTGCTTTTGTCCCCTTCTTCCAGGGTTTCCTGAACCTGTCCAAGGTACTGAAACAGCACTTTGGTTGGTCGTGCATTAGAAAATGATAATGAAATAGGAGCCTTAATTAGATACTGTCAACCACGTCTTGGTTGATTACACATCCACATTTCTTGTGAGTTACATTTCTGTGAGCTAATGGTGCCCCACGAACACAACTAAAAAATATATTATTAGAAAATATGTACTTAATCTTAATATTATGGGTTATGCTCAAATATGACAAAACTATACGAATGCGTAAGTGTGGTCCACCAGTCTAGACTTTCCCCCATTCATGTTTTTATACAACAAAATGGTTTTACTTTATATTATTTAATATGCTGAATTCCACATCCTCCATCGGACAGCTATTTCGATTATTTTGCTCTACATAGGGTCAAATGCTTTAACATTGGTTCTTTCATTATATACACAGTTATAATGAAGTAACATATATATATATATATATATATATATATATATATATATATATATATATATATATATTATACACACCCTTTCTATTCTATTCATATATACATACAGACACATATTTATTTCCAAGATTGTGCTAACCATGTATGCAGCGCTTCACAGGAGAAAAATACTGGACAATTTAAAAGAGAAGGAACGTACAGATACAACACAAGGATAAGAGCATATAACTTGTAAGTAAACAACAACAAAGAATATACATAAACTGTAATATACCCGTGTGTGTGTGTGTATATCACCTATATCAAGATTCATAAAAACAATAAAGCAAATCTATTCCAGCTAGCATTTCTAATTGTCCTATGGACTTTTGTAAAGCACAAAGGATTTCAGGTTACCCACATTTTTACCATATAACACAAATAGAGATTATAGCTAATCTATAGGTCTTGCTGATTCCAGGAGTTTGCTGTTTAATTTCCATTATGTGAGAGCTGTCTGCTGCTCTACTATGGGTACAGAATGTGTTTGACTGCATGAGCACAGAACAGCATCTGGCACTTTCTATTAACTACACAAATCAGAAAATCTGTTGTCCCATCATCATTTTTGATTCATTTCCTCTCAAACAGATGTCAATGGCACGTTCCTACTTCTATTTCAGCCTATTGTGTTGCTTCCAAGACCACATACAGTTCAGTATATATAGGGTTAGCACCTTTATTGTACCTCCAGGGAACATTAAACCCAATGCAGGCTAAGCCGGCTGTTACACTCTCTACAACTGATTTACTTACAACTGAGTTTATGACTATCAACTATAAGCTCTAAAAAGTGCATTCACTCTCACATATTCACCACACCCATAGAATCACCTGTCTCTATTTAGTAATACCTCCATTTTCAACCCCTTTATTTTTCTTTTACAGGATAGGAAGGGAACCGGCATTACTTCCGGGTTTCTCTGGTGGATTTAAATAAGAAGCCACAACAGATGATGTTGCGGCTTACCACTGACCCGCAAGATTTGGCAGCCATTTTGTTTCCACTGAAGCGAAGTGTCAAACCGGTAACTTTACCAGTAAGTATGTCATATTTCATCGTGCGTCTCATACCACCAACCTAACATGTTACTTTGCTTATTGTGGAGGGGGGAGGGTAAGTGAGAATTATGGATTACTTTAAAAAGGTGCATATTAAAGCAGAATATATCAAATGACTATGTCGCTATGTTTCTGGATAAAACTGTTGCCAGCCATTGCCCAGGGTTCTCAAGTTCAGTACAAAAGGACAGGTTTTCAGGGCAACAGATACTGCAGTACACTATAAGGTAGTGTTTTTATCCCCATATTTCAGACCCACGGGCCATAATAAACCAGATTTGCTTGGGGACTAGTAACTGACCCCAGGGTTACTTTGCAGAGCATTTGCATGTGTCAGATTAAATGACGTTCTTTGCACTTTTCCAATTCAGTTACCTGTTATACTTTGAGAGCCTAGAGCTTCACAGGACTGTTACTTGATATTTTGGATGTTTTTATACATATTCGGTGTTTATCCTGTGCTGCCAGGGTGCCATCTCTTTAAATGCATCATTTGACATATGTACTTTCCAGTATCGGATGACAAACATTACTATACATTATTTTTTATCGAAGTAATTGCCTATTGTGATATAGTGCTGGGATTCTACCCCTTTTTCATATTTGATTATTGCGTACCTTTAGGGGGGCAGGAGGGGGTCCTTGATCCCACGCACTACCTTCATCAAACACTATTATTAGGAGTGGGAAGTGCGGTCTTATACGACTATATATAATATTATAGGAATGTTTCTTTACAGGTACCTATGTAGTACTGTATTTTACAGCTACTGGCACTGGGAGATACCCTACAACCCATTGAAGCCAATGGGCTGTAAGGTGTCTTCTAGTTCTTAAAAGGTCTATCGCTGCAGAAGACATGATAGTAAATGGGCCAGATATCTTACAGAAACATAAGATGTCATATGACCATGAGTCAACATTACCCAATCTCCTGGTTTCCAGACAAAAAACATTTGAGGAACCTCCTTTTCCACTAATCTGTCCCTACCTATAGAACCCTCTTCCACACAATATTCATCAAGCCCTTTCACTTTTCGCATTCAAAGCCCAGCTGGATATCCACAGTTTAAAAGCAGCATCTCAATACATTTTTTACGACTCTAATACAACCACTAGATGCCCTTGACCTCCCTGCCTGCACTTTTAATAATGCACTTTTAATGCTACTGTGTCTGTAAGCCTCCCAACATACCACTTAGATTGTAAGGGCAGGGTCTCCGTTTGCTTTATGTTGTCATGTACCTGTTGCGCTTATCCCCATTGTTGGTACTATATTTACTTGCCATTGTAATTTTGGAAATAATAAATATATTAATGATATACTGTAGCACTCTTGGTGCTATATCAATAACATTACAAACATACAATATTTGGTATCCTCCATGTTTTCCTTCTAACAACTGGATATGCAAGTGGTTCTTTTGATATTGTGCACTCATATGAGGGTGAAATCAGCCACATCATGGGAATTGTTATTCATAGGGAAATCAGCACAGAATTTCCAAGCGCACAGTGTGACTTTATAAGTGCTTTATATATTACCTAAGGCAGCAGAATATTTTGATTTTGACCAGCTAACATTCTTCTTCGACAAACAATCAGAGCAGGCTATTTTCTTCAGTGATGAGTATCCTTATGCAGACATTGTAAATGAAAGTATTAGTGTAAATTAAAGGGCACACCCACATAGGATGAAATGAAACATATTTTGTATAAATATCATTTGTATAGGTGAGCAAATGATGACCGCCAAACTTCGCCTCTAACTCCATCCCCATGTGCCATTTTGTTCTTTATTCATTTCTTTCCACGTGCCGCACAACACGCCACAATTGTTGTTATACATTGGCGCAGTGATCTGTTTAGTAGATGATGGACACTTTTAAAAATTTTCAAATAATACTGTAATAGTCAAATAACAATTGCAAATACGGAGAACTGTAATTTAGGGTGTTCTTTTCTCTTGCCATTTATTTCATTCTTGTCTTGTTTTTTGTTAATTTATCGGATAGGCAAGAATGTGAATAAATCTAAACTTTTACAATAGTGTCGGAGAAAAGAAGAACAATCACATCTCCTCTCCCTTCAAAGTTAAAAAAATGAAAAGTTCCCGCACCTCCAAAAATAATGTTAAGATACGTATACGCATTTTTTATATTATTTTTTAAAGCATCAATCACCTAATTGTCACCTATTTATCACGGTGATTATTTGATTGTGGTAAATGTAAGACTGTGCCTTTAAAAAGAAGTCCATCAGCTACCTAAGTCTAGCTTTAGTTGTGCTCCTGCCTACTAGAAATGTAGGTCAATGTCAAACTCCACAGTGGGGAATCAAGGAAGACGGGCAAAATACACACAATGCCAACAGGAGCAGAGAGGGCACTCAAGATGAAAAGTGCCAAATTCATCAAAACAACAAAGCCACGAGCCAATTATCATCTTACACAGCTGAACCAAACTTCCAAAATGCTAATGTTTCCACCTCTGCTCACTTATCTTTGGATGGTTATTACAAAGACATTAGTGTAAGTATGATAAAGGTATGACACTGATTAACAGCCAGGTATTATGGGGGCTGGGGGGGTGGGGGGTTAAGTAGAATTTGGAATATGCCCACCATGCAATGTGTGGATTACAATAATCTTTATATTTTGAGTCTACAATATAAAGGATTCAGTGAATTGCTCGGGACTAGAAAGAGTTACGGGTCTGTATACACAAGGAACAAGAAGCCCTGTAACAATGGATTACAATCAGATTGAACTGAACCTATAATAATGCACTAGCTGTGTTCTTCTGACAAGACAAAGAAAGGGAAGTCTACCCTGCATTTTTATATCCCATAGCTTCACTTACAGCTTATGTTGAAAGCAGAATAATAGGTTTTGTCTAAATTGAGTTAAAAAGTCCAACAGAAGACAGTCAAGACTAAACTGCTAAGATTACCCAAGAATACCTGCTCTTGACACCTTACACCTCAAAATATATGGGGGGGAGGGGAGCAGTGTATAAAGCGGCGCTAAAAGCTATTTTTTTGGTAAAAGTGATCGAACAAAATTACAAATGAATGCAATTTGGTGCATTAATGTATAAACCCGATATTAATGTGTTGGGCGGCACCAAGACAAAAATGAGTGGAAAGTTGGGATAGGTGAAGTTTGGATGTTGTCGGTGGTGCATATTTGCCAATTAAACGTGTAGGAAGATGAAAAAGCAGGCGCCACTCTTGTGCGTCTGAAACGCGGCAAAAATTGTCTGGCATTAAAGAAAAATGCAAGTAGACGCAAAAAAAAAAATTCTTATTGAACATTTGAACATGACACACACCAGAAAACGTGCGCCCACTGAAGGGTCATGAATAATGACATACAACCGTACCATATGATGCTAATGATTATAGTTGGGGAAACGTATTTTTGGATGCAATAAACTCTTCCAATTATTTGTCAACAAGCTATTTTGTATACACTGCCTCCATGGTGTGCAACAACATACAGATTTTGTAAATTATGGTTAGGCTTTCGTCTTGACCAGTTTTCATGAACATTTTGGGAATTATTCATGAAACTGCAATAGTGCCGACTGCAGCACTATCACATGGAAAACTACCATCAATGACAGTTTCTGTGGGATAGTATCCCCAGTGGCACTATTGTAGTTTAATGAGGAGGTGCTGCAACTCATACACTGGCAGTCCACATAATTGGCCAATTTGGGAGAGGCTTTGTTGTCTATTTACTAACGGGTAATAAATTAAGCAGTATCAATGGTTGATATCCAAGTGAATAGCCATTAATGATTGATAATGGCTACAACACTTTTGTAAACGAACCCTATAGACATTTTCCACAATCATTGCTTGAAGAGACATAATAAAGTAATTGTACTCTGCTTCATCGCAGGACATCACACTTCATTTAAAATATCCTGACAAATCATTGGAAGCACCATATTTAAAAAGATGAAAGCTAAATGTAATGTTCAAAGTTCTAAAAGCTATTGTATAGTGATCCTGCAGAGTACATATGTTTTAGGTTGCAAGACTTTTAACAAGAGCGTATTTAAAACATGACAGTGCACAACGCTTCTGAAACCTCACAGGTCTCTTCAAGAGTATATGACAAATTGGTATATTTATTATGCATAAAGAGAGAAATCAGGATCCTTAAAGTAAATCTATATGCTATGCTCATGCTAACACAGAAGTCCCTGAATAGACAATGTGCCACAGAACAGAGGCTGAAATGATGTTCTGTAATTTTTCTTGTTTGATGAGTTCTGTGCAAGCAGACAGAGTGATCTGTTTGTTTTCATGCTGGCTGTGAAACTACAAAAGTAAGCTGTGTGCTACTTACACATATTCCGCCGATCCATCGTATTGAGTTACAGTGTTTTTCCCCTTTAGGTATAATTCACTCCCATAACCAGCAGATGATCCCCGATAAAAACACAGATGGAATCTGTGCCCGGTACGTTCATGTGCTGCCAGGCTCTCTCCCCTTTGTACACCTACGACAGCTGTACAGATCAGGTCCAAAGTGATAAGCGTGTCGCTTTGCTTATGTTTATAGTACTGTGAAACCAGCTGTGATCTGATAGGCAGGGGCCAGCTTACACCAGCCAATCGCGGCCAATTTCTATTCCAGGGAAATTCCTGCCTATTTGTTTAGCTTAGAGACATTTTTCTTCTAGAAAAAAAAAAAAGACACTTCTTTTCCAAGATCATACAGCACTAAATTACATTTGTGTCTCTCTGCCACTCTCCCCCCACCCTCCCCTCCCCCTGAGACATACAACAGCGTAGAAAGAGAGTTCAAATTCATTTCCAGCTTTCACCTTGTTGGGGAGAGGGGAAGAGAGGGAGAGTCTGGGCTCAATAATTACTTATTCTATCACCATGGAAACAGACAGGATGTAGTGAGCTGGATTTGTATAGAACATCTGCTGCCAGATTCATAATCAACTACAATCTCATCTCGCCCCCCTCCCTCCCCTCATTACTTAAATTTGATGTGGCGAGTCTGGTTTTCCCACTGTGTCTCCTAGTCTCTGAAACATGATAAACTCTGAGGAGACAACCTGGGTGTTCTCACACTCGTAACCACCCACAGCTCTCAGTGTTAGCACATGTATATAAGCAAACAAATCAATATGGATGGGACAAAAAGCTTGTACAGTAATCCAATGCACACCTCAAAATAAAATGATTTTAATGACACAATGAGGCTTAAAATCAATATTTGAGGTAGACTAGCCGAACAGGCTGTGCACTAAAATTTATAATCAAAATGAAATATTTATTCTAGTGGAATAAATGTCTTAAATGTAAAATATTTGAGTAACATAATTCAATAAGAATTTTTTTTGTGGTAGTCCTTTTGTAACCAAATGTTTAACCAAGCTCATCATCATGTCCACAGGAGACCTCTGATTAGGGCAGACTCATCAAGTGCTGGTACAGGTTAGCGCGCCCAATCCAATGTCAAGTCAAAGGGTGTTAATGCTGGATGAGGTGCGCTAACCTATACCAGTGCTTGATGAATAGGCCCCCTTATACCTTATTTTCAGGAAGTCTGATTCAGGTAGATTCATGTGAATGACCCATTCATTAAATGAGATTGGGGCACTATCGCACAGAAACTCCCACTGATGTCAATGAATTAACCCTGTAAGTATTTAAAGTCTGTACTTTTGCATGAAAATTTAATTACATTTCATAGGGGTGGGGGGTCTTTTGACGTTGGCAAGTCTCAAATGAAAATAATGTGTCTTAAGGAAGCATCTCATTCTCATTGATATACAGCTACACCACTTTCACTTTTTTTATTTTTGTTGTTGTTAAGGTACTTAAAGAACTTTTAAGGGTTGATCTTACTTTCTATTGCAATCCTTTTTTCATTATCCATTTTTGCTAATTTGATTGCCCTTTTGCAATTTTTCTTAAATTCCTTTTAATTCTGATATGATGCCTCCGTCCCTTCTGACTTAAAGAATCTAAACGCCTGCCTCTTCTTTTCCATTTCCTCCCCTACGTACCTGTTTATTAGCCACCTTGGTTTTGATTTATTTCTTTTATACTTATTACCCAAGGGTAACACTGATAAGTGTGCTTTTCTAACAACTTAACTTAAAAGTGTGATGTTCTAAAAATATTTTAAAGAGTGCCCATTTGTCTTCTACATTTTTTCCTGCAAAAAAACACATCCCAATGTATTCCTTGTAGATTAGTCCTCAGTTTATTAAAATCGACCTTTCGAAAGTTTATGGTCTTTGTTGAACCCAAGTAATCTGTTTTTTGATAATTTATTTCAAATAAGACCATGTTACAGTATGGTCACTGTTACCCAAATGTTCCAGGACTTGAAAATTTGCTATTACTTATACATTGTTTGTTATTAACAAATCCAGTATTGCCCCTCTCCTGGTTGGTTCCTCGATAATTTGGGTCACGTAACTGTTTTTAAACACTCCCAAAAACCTGTTTCCTTTTGTTGTAATGCTAATCTCATTGCCCCAGTCTATGTCTTGATACCCCCCATGACTTTTTAATTCATTAAAGTCTAATTTTAATCCATTCTGTTGGTGTGTGACCCCCACTGTTCCATGGCTGTGCTCCACTTCCCTTCGCTGGATCATCACTGCTCACACAACTTGGCGTGATGCATGCACACGGATGAATTACTTTCATGTGAGTACCCTCATTTCCATGACCTTTCTTTGGGTGCTACTCCAGGGCTTCAGTCCCAGTGATATACTATCACAGGATAGTGGTTGCATGTTATTTTATGGACAGTACATGTTTCATGCTATGCCCTAGGAGATATATATGTACACCAGGTCTAGGATACTCACGGGGCTTCTACATTATTCATCTGTCACGGGACTTTATTCATTATGGAGAAATAAGTATATTTATGGTCCTCCTGTTACGGAGCACCGTGGTTGGGATTTTTTTCCAGTGCATATAAGTTTTATTTCAGTCTGTACTATTATGTTAACTGCTCCTGCCCTTCTGCGCCAATTTAGTTTAGTCTTTTGAAGTTTAGTATTATCTGTATTTACTATGGGTGTCTCGCTGCTTGCCAAACTCTTGCCCATTCTATCCACATGACCCCTTACTATTTCCCCATCCCCATCGATTCTATTTAGTTCATTATCTGTTTCTTGTCCCTCCACCCTTCATCCTAGTTTAAAATCTCCAACCTTTTAAACATTCTCCCCACCCCCCAGCACAGAAGATCCCTCTTCATTTAGGTGCAATCCGTCCCTAGCATAAAGATTGCATCTCTCAGAAAAGAAGTGCCAGTGCTCTAAAAACCCCAAACCCTTCTTCCTACACCACTTTCTTAGCCATGCATTAACCTCACTAATCTTTGACGGTCTCCCTGTGGTAGCGCATGGCACCGGTAGTATTTCATAAAATACTACCTTGGAGGTCCTTGCCTTAAGTTTTGGGCCAAGATCCCTGAAATAATTCTTTAGGATCCTCCATCTTTCTCTAACTTTGTCATTGGTGCCAACGTGTACTAAGACCGCTTGGTCAGTCCCAACAATCTGTCTATCCGATCCACAATGTGCCGACCCTGAGCACCCGGAAGACAACAAACTGTTCAGTTAATGCGGTCTTGGCAACAGATTGCCATATCTACCTTCCTAATAATGGAGTCCCCTACCACCACAATTTTTCTTGGTATCTGAGCATCCTGAGTCCGCTCTGTGTTGGAGGAACTATTCCCCTGGATGCAAGAGGAATCAGTCTCACCCAGCCTTGCCATTTCTGCCCTTACACTCCCTGATGAAGTGGCCTTTATAGTTGCTATGAAACGCGTTGGAATTTACTTTTATTGATCTACTAGTACCCTTAGTATTCTATCACTTTGCTGTCTAAGTGAAGAGTTCGATTTCGGCATATTTTCAGCTGACGGCTCTCCGGTGACGTCATCTTTGTTCGTCGGTGTGTATCGGCACTCAGTGCACTGGCGTGGGAGGCAGAGCTGATCCTGACCGGCGAGACTGTCCCTTTACCAGCTACTCCTAAACGGAGCTTGGGACTTATCCACCTGGATTACGTGGAATCCTGAAGGGAACCCTCCGCTTCTAAAGAGCACAGCAGACAGAGCACAGCCTGATATGACTGCAGATTCCTGACATTGGGTGATTCGCTGCAGCCTTCTCCTGTGTCCTGATACCTGAGTGGTAACAGCTGTCATAGTTACAGTTACATGCTTGTTTTACCTTTATCTGATGTACGCAGAACCTTGAATTACTTTTTAATATAAATTGTTCATTCTTACTTCACCATGAGCGTTGTGCGCTGTTTTGAATTAGGGAGGAGGCCTTGAAGATTGGAGAAGGCTGGTTTAAGGAGTGTTTGGCGAGGCTGCGTCAAGGGGGGTGCTGGTGAGGGGGATCCTGGACTAAGGGGCAAGCAGGGTAGGAATAGAGCTAGGATATCTCACCTACATGTTAGGCTTAGTCCCAGTTCAGAGTCAAGGCTAGCTAGATGAATGAGAAGTCCAAGTGGGGGATGAGAGGCAGCTAGGCAGAGAAGGAAGTTCTAGTCCATGGCAGCGGTGCCGACCAGAGCATCTACATTGGTGGGTCATCAGTTCAATGGAGAGCGGCGAGGGCATGGGGGTCAGTAGACGTAAGGGAGGGCAGTGATTCGGGGGGGGGAAGGTTCCTAGTAGCGGCCCTACAGGTCAAGGGGGTCAGCCAGAAGTGGCTGAGGAAGAGTTAGCAACAGCACAACCAGCGGCTGCAGAGGCATCTAAGCAGGGTACATCCAGTGGAATGCTCTTGAAGGTTGAGGTTATGGAAAAGATTTGGAAAGGGGAGTATATCAAGATGTTTTCATTGCTTCCGGTGGAGGAGATTGACAAGGAAAGACTGAGAATTTTTGATGATACACAGCAATGGGAAATTGCTAACAAATTTTCAGTTTGCGAGGTTGATTCGTTTGTGGCTTGGGCGTATGGGTTTGGGGACCGCAAAGTACAGAATGCACTAATTTCCAATTGGACCAGCGTGGTAAAAAGGATTGGTAGATGGGAACCAGTGCACTTTAAGTCATACAGTATGTTAGAGCACATGCTGTTTGGGGTGTAAACAAGGGGAATTTGTATGGAACATGTATTTTTTATGTTTGTTTTTGTAGGTCAGGGTTCAGACTTGTGTGGATCATGGGAAATTCCTTTGTGTACTCGGCCTGCAAGAGAGCAGCGGTAGAACCAAATAGTAGGCAACAGAGTTTCTGGAAGGAACAGGTGAAGATGGGGATAAGTACTCCTGGAGGTAATCTAGTAAACTAGGTTGGGAGAAGAGCCGGATGTCTTGGTAATCCTCGCAGGGGGAGGAGAGGTATGACTTGGGGCAGTTGCCAATGTTGAAGTTGATTCAGGCAATAAAAAGGTATTTCAGTAGGTTAATGGTGTTCTGCTCTAGGTTGTTTATGGTACCGTCAGAGATGGTCCCAAGGCAGGTTTGGAGGCATGCCAGGGAGCGTGTAGGCTATAGGTGAATAAATTGGTATTCAGTCTTGTGAGGAGGATTGGTGGTTTTGTAGTAAGGTACAGGGAGCTGGAAGGGAATGCAGCAGATCCATATAGAGTGTATTAGGTCCATTGAATGACATTGTTCTGGACTTATTATGGATGTTGGGTTTCCAGAAAGCGGTTGAGAGGGCATTGGCAGGGTGTGAAGAAGCGTGTGATTTAAGGGTTTAAACACTCACGCGGGTGTCAATTTAAGTGTGTAGTTGACCAGTAACAGTGGGGTCACAGCAGTTGAGCTCAGAGTATACCAAAGATTTAGCAAGATAAAAAAAATCAAGCAGTATGGAGTGTTGTTTTAAGACACTCTAGAAATGAGTGTTTTAAGTACCTTTCTGGTCCCCTTATTCAATATGGTGAGAAGCACGGTGATGTACATGGGTAGCGCTAGGGTATAAGCACACTAAGCAATATAGGCCCATGAGCCCAGGTGTCTTAAGTCACTCTGATACATTGTAGACAGACTAACATCATTAAAACTAAATTAGTGTATCTCTGAGAAAATCTTTCAACTTTAAGGGTTAAAATGACAGGACTTCCAGCGTGTTGAGATTGGGGTTAACATTTGATCCTTGAACAAAAAGGAGATTTGAAAGAATATCACTTTTACTTTTGAAAATTCAGTTTATTCCTGATGGCAGGTAAAACCATGGAGTTTGTGGGATTATTGCGGAAGGTCCCAAAAATACTTCCACTTCCCCAACAGGCTAGCACCACACCACAGGGCACAGTTAACAATGGGGTAACTTTTATCCCCTTGGATAGTTAATGCATCGCTAATTGCCCTACTGAAAAGTGTCCATTTAATCTTTTTGTTGCCTTTATGACATACCATGTACGTCATGCTAGTTTTGCTCTTTTTCAAGGGCTACAGTACAAATAGCCTGCCTTACCGTTTGCTGGGCTGCAAGTGAAACACTGAAAAATCCAGCCACTGGGGGAAGTGGCTGCTACGACGGTGATGCGGGGAGTCCATTCTTTTCTATGGGACCTCCCGCAGTGGTAATCCTTCATTGTTGTTACAGCACTGCAAGAGTTTGAGGCCATGCAAACTGTAAGTCTGGCTACAGTACATCTGTAGATCGTTTGAATACAATCAGAGTTTGGAGCTCCCTCCACTTCTGTATATGTCATGCCAGACATTGTAAAGGTTAAAGCAGAAATGCTTAAAAAACCCAACCCTAGACAATTTTTCCAAAGAGTTCCTGGAGTTCAACCATGGTAATCTGCGGACGCTGCATTTACCATGATATTTAATTTTTTTTCTCCATCTTGCGGGGTCTGCCAACTTAATCAAATACAGCCATGGGATCACCCAATGGTAAACTGCAATGCTGACCCCGGCAGACAATTTTTTTCCCAGAACAAAAATTCATGGGAAGATTTTAAATTCTACATACCCCCACAACCAGGACCCCCTCCCCCCAGATCAAATAATGTAGAAACATTCAAATCAGAATCAAAAAAAATCTCGCAGCACAGAATGTGGCTTTAAGAGCTTTCAGCTTGAGTTTTTCCACAGCGGTAGCTATTTTTTTTTCTTTTTAATTAATATACAAAGTGCCAACATTTACTGCAAATCTCCCAAAAACCTATTCAAAAGAAGAAAAAAAAACAAAGATTTATGTTTGGAAGCTAGAGTTCAACCATGATGCCTCATAGCAGCATGTAGCTGTTTTTGCCTTTTCCAATACACAACAGGAAGCATCAAATTGCCCTCAAAAATTGAAATACCATATATTCTACCAAGTTTTATTAAAATAATGAGCACACAGATCAAAAACATGTGGAGCTAAATGCTGTTTCAGATTTACAAACATGTGATAATTAACAGATTGCAAGCTCTGGCCTGTATGTACAATAGGGAGAAGCAAAGTAACACAGTTAACAATGCAGGTACTTCCATTCATTTGAGTGGACGTTACTACACGTGACCCTGCTTCCCACTGAATTGAATAGGGGGACATTGTTCTGTGAAATACAGAATAGAGTATTTCACTTTAGCTCACAGAATTGCGCCCACTTTTAAATCATCTTTCTAGTATTGCACTTTCATTAAGGGTGAATTCATGTTAGGACTTTAGCAGATCAACCCCTCCCGTCTACTTTTTCTGAAATTGGTCCGTGTACTATTATTGCACATTGTCATTTTGTGCCATTGGGATAACGTTGGAAGTAATTTGCATTTGCGGTCACGTAAACGTTTCAGCAGCGATCACGTGACTGCCTTCACCCTCCTTCTCCCCCACTTCCGGAAACAGAAGCATTTCTCCATGACGTATCTAGAGTGGTCAAGGATTCCCCACTCCAGAGCAGAAGAAAGGGCGTCACAAATGCCTGAGAATTGCGTGAGACACCTTCTCACCTCCGGGGGCGAGGGTTATGATGCAAGGGCCAGGGTAGTGACATACGGGCGTATGGTTATGACATACGAAGTTGGGGTTATGACACAATGGTGTGGGATTTAGGCATCAGGGTCTCAAGTTCGCATGAGAGATACCTCACTGCTTGAGACCATTAGACAGAGCTCTAGTGCATGAGACAATGGGGTCTCTTGCGAGCCAAGGCCTGTGACATGCCAGGTACTGTATGTTACAAAGGCACTGAAAAGGTTAATGAGTGAAGAGAACTTCTGTTGAGGACCAAAGAAAGAATTTATGGGTTATGGTCTCAGCTATTGCACTTTACTACAGTATATTCAATGGCCACATTGTATTTGCAATCTCAACTAGCCGGCCAATAAACAATCTTTGTAAAGAATGTAACAGTCTAATTGGCTTCCTCAAACAAATCTAACCATGCTAATAGAAACAATATGGCTGCTTTTATTTCTTTGGTAATTAACGATTTGCCCTTAGTCCACCTTGTTCTTATAAGAGAGCCAATAAAAATAATGGGAGGGATAGAGGGAACGCTGTCTCTGCAATATCTTGTTGAACACCATCAGACAAAGGATGTAGACCGAGGAAATCAAGCTCCCTCAAAGTCCCAGCTCACCAAAGTTTCCAAACTAAACTTTGAAATCTAATGTACAAATACTTATTGTGTCGAATGTTGGTAAAAAAAAAAGTGTCCGTCAACCCGATGTAACACCTTAAATATGTCACTTCCATTAGCTGATCTGAGGAGAATTTTCCCCGTTAAAAGGACACACCATTCAAAGAAAGCACAGTAGTTTTATTTATTAATAACATTTATATAGCGTCCTTATCCAGGGCGCTGTATATTATTTAGTACAGACACAATCTATGATTTTGACAGTGTTTGCCTCTCTGTATAATACATATTTGACTTTTTTAAGCAGCGACCTTAAGAAAGGAAGCAGTAGCCATTTTATACACTATTCTACTAAGTAACAGAAGTAATCTCGATGGTCCTCCAACATACAGTCATAGAAAAGGGAAAGAATTACACTGAATATCATAAGAATTGTTCAATGTTAAAAAATAAAAAAAATGAGTCGCAGATGATCTCGAAAAACTGCTAAATATTGTTTTGGTGTTTTCTTCGGAAAAAAGCAACAACCAAAATGACAGGCAATATAAATTATTTGCTTTTTTTAAATAAAATGCGTGCACAATGTATTTTGTACTGAAGGAGCGGCTCATTAAGTACCATAAAGACATTGATGAGTTTGAATCGGGGGAACCTGGTTCAAACCCTGGTGTTGGCTCGTTGTGACCATGGGCAAGTCACTTTTATCTCCCTGTGCCTCATGCATCAAAATCATAGACTGTAAGCTCATTTGGGCAGGGACCTGTGCCTGTAACAATCCCTGTGTGCTACATACCGCGCGCTGTACAGTAATTGTGAAGCGCATTGGGAGAAAAGCGCTATAGGAAATAAAGTTAGTAATGCATGTACTAGGGAAGAAGCTGCATTCAACTGCTGCTTGTAATAGTTGAATAGAAACTGGATGAATACATTTATGTCAAGACACCATTTTCCAGGTTTTATATTCTGCACAATCGTTACATTGAACTGGCGGATAATCAACACGCAAAATGTCAGGAGAAGTCAAACATGAAGTACTGTATTGTGCTTGGTTGTGATCAATATAGAGAAAGAAAGAAAAAAAATATGGCTTAATAGTGAGATTCTGACTTTGAATTCAAACCAGATCATTGTTAATCCATTAATAGTAGGATATACACTTTCAAACCATTTAAAACATGAGATTGACAGCCAAAGCATCCTGCAAGGAGATACCGTTTCATATGAAAGAAAGGGATTCAAGATGAGCCCCTGTGGTGCCAGGTGAGGCTTGAAAAGTAATGTTCTGCAGGCCCATTACTCTTTAGGTGGAAAAGATTAAAAAAAGGGTCATGCATCTTCTCTAAATGTCTAAGCCAGGGGTGGCTAACCATTTTTTCAGGATTGCCAATAAATGGGCACACATTTTTTGGCAGGCCACTGTCCTACTAACCCCACTCCTCCTACTACTCTCTCTTAATTACCCCCTTCTCTCTCAATCACCCCCCCCTCCTCTAAGAAATTTGACCGGGGTGGGGGGTGAGGGGGGGCTCAGGTCTTACGGAGGAGGAAAGGTGGGGCCCAGCAGGTGGATGCGGAAGTTGCCCAGCTTTTGGAGCTGCCCGGGTGCGCTGGCGGAGGGGAGGAGTTGACATGAGAGGGCCCTGCAGCTGAGGAGAGAGTCGGCTGCCTGAGTGTGGGGCAGCACAAGAGTTAAGTCTCCTGGCTTGCAGGGGGGGTGAGTGGGGGCAGAGAAGGAAACTGGTGCAGCTCACACTGATTCCCGAGTATCATCCCCTGGGGCCATTCCAAATGCTGTTTGCGTGCCACAAAG
The DNA here is from genome assembly GCF_040206685.1 of Ascaphus truei. NCBI lineage: Eukaryota > Metazoa > Chordata > Amphibia > Anura > Ascaphidae > Ascaphus > Ascaphus truei. The sequence goes on from NC_134484.1 coordinate 330,325,748, forward strand.
GGTTGGCCATTCCAGGTCTAAGCAATAGAAATTGTCTGCACATTAATCATCTGAAGTCGTTAGCTGGAGCTCAGCACTGATGACAGCTACAATTCAATCCGAATGTAAAAAGGAAAAAAAAACAACATTTTATTCCCAGTCATTTCATATCCATAACTTTCCTCCAGTGGAAAGAACAACTACTTAGTGATTAATAGTGAAGGTATTAAATTCTTACCTGCAGGTATTGATTACATTAAATATTCTGCGCCCACTCACTGACAAATCTACTTTTCCTGGATGTTAGATGAATTCTGGATGTTCAAACGGTATAATTAGTCTGCTCTGCTGTTTTATGACAGCATAGAGAATGGCTAAATTCCAGCTCCACGTTAGTCCACTGCTGATCAGATAGTGTCAGCCAGATATACTCATGTGATAACTGGGGCGGCAGCAGGGTTGCCACCTTCTAATAAAGGAAAACCCAGAGACTTTTTGCAATTAAATCCATTTTTTTTTAAATGTATTTATTTTATTTAGATATTTATTTCTCCGGTATTGGCATGCAACGGCATCTCCCGGCTCTCCTCCCGCAAGGTCCAGTCAGCATGGCTCCGTAACGTCAGATGGCGCCACAGAGCCATGATGTGACCTCTCGGCGCCATGCATTGTCAAGCTGCCATGACAATAGGATGCCAAGATGTCACGTGTCGTCCCGCTGTCATGGCAATGCGATGCCATTTCACTTCGCGGTGGCCATGTTGACGGGACCCTGCAGGGAGAGATGCCGACGCCACCACCCGGAGATTTCTCAGGTAAACCCGTAGCCCGGAAATATGTGGCCAAAACCCGTAGTCTACGGGTCGAAACCCCATTTCTTTGGGACCTCTTAATGGGGGAGTGTTGATCAATCACGTTTCCTCTACCCTTATTCCACTCTGTCCTCATCACAGAGCAAAGTAAAAGACTGGGAGAGAGACTGGTTTCGCCTGTGAAAACTCTTGATGATGTTACTGTGACATCACACAAAAGAATAAAAGAAATCAAGCCCCCTCCCCACCCCCAACTAGTCACAGTTCACCAGGGTTACAAACAAACTATTTAAAAATACTTAGGGGCCTATTCTTTAAGCCTCGATAAGCCACTTATCGGCCAAAATGCCTACTGCTATTCAGTAACCTTGATAAGTGGGCGATAAAGGCATAACTCGCCCAAATTTGCAGCCGTCCATCCAAAAAAAAAAAATCACCGGCTGACTGGTGATAAGCCACTTATCGGCAGGTTCTGAAACTCGTGCAATTCTAGTAGCCACGATTAGCTTATCAAGGCCAATCGCGGCTCTAGAATGACTAGTTTCTCCCCAAATCCTCAAACTAGGAAAAGTTGGCGTGAAGCCGGGGAGAACCTGCTGAGAAGGCGGCGAGAGAGGACAGAAAAAAAATAATGCTTTTTTCCTGCTTCGGATTGATGCCAGAGGTCTCCGGAGCTGATACCCATTAATATCAGCACCGGAGGCCCCCGGCATGAATCCCATGCAATAAAAATGCATTTACAGGCAACTTCATTACCTTGACGGCTAACCGCTAAGGAAATTAAGGGGTTAATAAATACCAGTGCCATCTTTATTGTGTGTAGTGGAAGTGGTGAAGGTGGTATTTGGCCCTTTGTGGGTGTTTAGGCCTTGCAGGGGGGTTGCGGGTTGAGGTAACCCCTCCCACTACCCACCTGGTAGGTATAAACACCCACCAAGGGCCAAATACCAACTTCACCCATCCGTGAAACCCACAATAAATATTATAAAACACAACAACCCTGCCATTCACCTCCTTTACCCCAACAACCCCCCCCCCCCCCCCCCCAACACATACAGTACAGTAATGGGCAAAATTACTATTATCCACATATGGATAATAGTGCATTTGCCCATTATAACACCAAACATTAGCTAGCCAGCATTAATAAAGTAAATAAATCGTTCAACTTACCCCTGCCATCATGAAGGATGTCCTCGTCAGCATACTGCATATCCATGTCCTCCGATGCCAGCAAGAATACAAGAAACCCTTAATCACCTTAGCGATTAATAACTGCTATAGTAATTAAGGTGTTAACCCCTGTCCCCCGCTACCCACCCGGGAGGCCTAACCACCCACCCAGGACCCACTATACCCACCCTCTACCCATTGATTGGCACAGTGGTATATCATACCCATATAATATGGGCATGATAAGCCACTATATCACTCAATGGTCAACCTAATAAAATTAATTAAGGCCAAAAATAAACAATAAATCAAAGAAATATACAAGCACCGGTCCCATAGGAATAAAATGCATAGGAGATATCAGCACCCCATAATGGTGCCTGTATCTCGGGAACCAGGGGTTCCCGGACCTCAAATCAACGCAGTTCTGCTCCGGGGCTCCCATGCTCATCTACACAAGTATTAAAAGTGTAATTAAAAACCATACATTTCTGGCGAGATTTGCGCAGGGAGAGCCAGCTCTCTCTGTGCAGCCCTCTCAGCAGATGGGAAAAAAAATACCCAGTTTGCCTTTTTGAGAGAACCGATCATCACGTGGCTGGCTACTCTCTCCCGTTTTGGGAATTTTGCTATCACAGGTAATCGAGGCTTTCTGATACAGTGATAGCAACGCTCAAAAAACAGGCGGCGTAAACGGCAGGGCGTTTTTTTTAATGAAGGCTTAGGGAATATGCCCTTTAATGTCAGATTAATAATAAAAAAGGTATCAATAACTCAGATGTAACCTACTTACTGCTCAGTAGCTCAACCTGGGGGGGGGGGAGGAGGTGCAAGAATGTAATATATTTACTCGCTATTACAGAGGCCCCATGCTCTTCTCCACAGAAATTAAACTTATTGCTGAGGGAGAGAGCGGGGTCTCTGTAAGGCCTCAGCCATGTTATCTGCTTGCTTGCTGAAGCGTGCTGACGCGCGCTCCCACTCAGCACCGAGCCCCTACAGCCGCAATTAGAGCGGCTTTAGTAGGGGCTCACCTACGCTTCCGCAAGCGCGCGGAAGCGTAGGTCTTAGCAGATTTTAAAATTCCCCCGCTTGCCGGCGCGACAGGCCGGTCACGTGAGCGGTTCGCCCAATGAGGGCGAACCAGCTCCGTGATGCCACTGGCCCGCCCCCAGCCGCGTACCTGATGGCGAGCAGGGCAAGCTACCGCAAGGCCAGGGAAAGCACCCACTTTCCCTGCGCCTCAGCACGCAAGCGAAGAGCCTGGACGAGGCCTAAGAGAGCAGCACTCCTCCCTCGATGTTGCGGCATCATATGACACTGTATTGTCATGGCGACATCACACGGTGACACTTTCCCATGACAACGCTCCGTCACGTGACGCAGTGACGTCATGACGCCACTGGACAACAGGTCAAAACTTTGCATCCCCACCAAAAATAATTTCTGGTTGCGCTCCGGTTATTGCTACCAGTACACTTTGGCACACGGAGAGACTCTCTCTTAAGGTACGAGAAACTTAGAAAGCTCATCATTAGTAAAAGCCCTGGCACATGGTAAAACCTGATCCAAGAGTCAGTGCCAGTGCCTATATAACCTGGGCTATTCACTCATCTTCCTACTGTATATTTCATCATTAACAAATCCACTTTGTTGCAGGTGCTTATATATTGTGTCAACGTCCTGCCCATTTAATTAGTAATCTTAAAGGTGAGAAGTTTGTGAACAAGGACTGCTGCTGCTTTCAAGCTTATTTATTTTTGTTCTTAATCAAACACTTTTGTTGCTGTTACCCAGTATGAACTGTAAATCTGAGGTTCCTCTCTAACAGCAGAGATATTTATATATTAAGGGTCAGATTTACTAAGCTTTTGCCATAAGACACCTTCCAGTCCCGGAAGACATCTTATGATCCTTTCACCTGAACCCATTCCATTTCCGCATACCTTGAATACGTGACAAAAGAGATATCAATCAAGAGCAGTACGAGAAGGATAACACACAATAAATAGACCATGTACAGATGACTTCACAAAAACACCGGTAATGTAACTTACCAAATATATATATATATATATTCATTTTTGTTGTCAAACCAAAAAGACATGAGCCTAATTTACCACAAAGCATTATTGTGTTGCTATTTCATGCTGTCTAAATGTCCTAAATGTATTTGCCTCACTGTAGCATACTGTAGGTTGAAGTTGATGGACATCGAGTCTTTTTTCAACCTGACGATGTAACTTATCACAGTAAAAACTTTGCATTGCATGCTTTCCAATCTTGCGCATATTGGGACTTGACATGGGCAAACATTTCAACAAAGGTCGAGTTTGCTACAAAATCGGGATAGCTTCGCAAGTGTGAATCCTCCCGGTCCCGTCTCCGTGTAATCCCCCCCCCCCCCCGCCAAAAAAAACTGGAGTTTTTTTTTTATTTTGCTCGTCTATACTTTCATTGCACAAAATGCAAAAAAACCTCTCTGAAAATCTTGTTTTTCTTTGTGTGAGCCATTTTTGCACACCAATGAAATAAACATAAAAAAAATACCCCTTTTTTCAGTAAACTAAGTAAACGGAGGCTGCAGGCAGATCTCCATTCTTTTGAGTGGATTTGTAAGCAAAAAGCACTCAGACAAACTTACTGTATATACATTTGCCCATCTCTAATTGGGAGTCCATGGGACCCTTTAAAAGGGTTATTGTAACTAATCTCGGCCCTAGTTACTGTATTCTATGTACATAAAAGAAGAACAATTATTGCTGTGGTTGAACTTATACAGTATATATATATATATATATATATATATATATATATATATATATATATATATATTTTTTTTTATTTTTTTTCAACAAATCCCTTTGTATGTATAATTGATATCATTACAGTATAATTGATATCATTACAGTATAATATTTATGAACTTTTTTTTAATTAAAAGATTAAACAATACTGTATGCCAAGTGTCAAGGTACTTTTTATTTGCCTTGCTGTGTGTGCGGTTTCATCTCCAACATGTTAGTTACAGTCCTGAATCTGTCTCTGGAAAGCACATCCTGACACCTAAATAGACCTACTTCAAATTCAGTGCACACACTGTATCTGACAATCTGCGTTCTACCTCTTTTCGTCAAGACCGTCACGTCCCTGCAAGGCTTCCTTCTAGCTAATGAGTCTCTTTAATTGATCTTTCAAGGGCTTTCTATTTCAGTCTAAACCCTTCCCACACCAAAGATGATATCAGAATCACTCCATAATTCCAGCCATTTAAAAGGCTGAGTTTTGTGCGTATGTCAAGGTTTTATCTTCCTGTCTTTGTCGTCATAACTTATAATAAAGGCAGTAGAAATACTAATATATATTTGAAAAAATGCCATCCCACATGACCTTAGAGCCTATGAGGCAGCCCCCCCATCCCCCAACCCCTCCTTAAAACATACCCGCAAATAAAACTCACACACGGAAAGGTCTGGAGGCTACACGGCCACGGCTTCTATTAAAATATAACACAAGGGTAAGTGCCAAAACCCCGCCAGAGTGCTCCCCCAATTAGTAAAGCCAATGGTGATCAACCATGACCTGCAAAAACCACATGCCAAGCACCGAACAGTGCCAGACATTCAAGTGACTCATCAGCTGTGAGAATAAGTTCCAGGTCCACAGAGCACAATGAGCCCTGCCAACTCGCCAATACACTAAATGCCATCACTAGGCAACCTACCGCCCAAACTCATACTCCCGGAAAAACACATTTTCATACGTCTTTAATATTTTCTTTTCCCTTTAAAAAATAAATAAATATCTAACATGTCATACAAGTACAAAGTTAAACAGAAACCAACAAAAAGGGAGGGTAAGAAGGAAATTCTTTGTGGGATAGGCATGGAATGCCTGCTCCTGCCCGTGCACCCCCCCTTATACCCCCTGCAGGCCCCCCTCCCCAGGACCTTGTTACAACTATCCCAGTGCCTTAAAGCAGCAGTCCAAGCTGCCACCCCCTCACGTTTACTATGTGCACCAATACAACCCACATAATGATAAGTATTTAGCCAAGTTGCAGATCGATCCGTTCTCCTGTGATCGATCGGCGAAGATTTGGCTCGGGGGTTCACGAAATGGCTGTTAGTGCAGCAGAAGAGGACCAAACATGCAAAGTTCTGTGGGGTAGATCATGTGACCAGGCAGTCACTAGATACAATTTGTGCACTGCTAGAGAGGGCAGCGCTCAAAAAGGGGTGTGCCAGAGCCTGTTTCAGAAAAGGAAGGGGATATTATTCTGGATCCAGGCTCACTTGTAGCATGTGAGAAGATCCATGTAGCATAAACTCATCTCCTTTTTAAAGCACACAAAGTTCTTCTATTTTCTTCAACTTTATTGAGTGAGGTTAACAGAAATATAAAAGTACTTGCGTGTAGTTTGTGGTAGGAACTGTCTCTTGTGAGGAGAGGTATCCTAATTGGCTTTGGTATCAGGGGAAGTGCTTCTCTGAGGGGAAGAAAAAGGAATCCCTTTCTAAGGGAGCAGTGGAAGATGTGTCTACTCACCTTGGCTGCTGTTGAAAAGAGAGAGCAACCTTTCCTTCCAGACAGGAACAAGCTAATGGGCATAACAATATACAGAGAAGGGCAGGGGGAGAGGGCTAAACAAATCAACTATGAGCATTGGGATGTTGCCAGGGCAACTGACTAGTGGCATGTGGAAAAGGTTATATAGTAACAACTATGTTGCAATTCACACAGGAGCACTTGCTGATTGGAACAGGGAAAACATGCAACTTTCCCTGGGGAGAGCTGGCAGTGTGAGAGCAGAAAAAAATAAATATACAGAAAATATACAATCCTGTTCCAGGACAGATATAACTTTGTAGATGGTTGCTACAGAAACAAAAATGCTTGTCACATTACAATACATTAAAAATGTCATTCAGAGTTGTTTACAAAATGCAACAATTATTTTTTCATAGTACAGAACTGATTTATATAAAAAAATAAATAAAAAAAACACACACAAAGGCTCAGGGCTACTTTTTTGAGTCTTGTATATGGATATGTTACAATTGTTAACACAATCTGACCTTGTTTGATGGAACTTATTAATGTATTTCCAAAAAGGCTCAAAGGGTTTATATGGAAGTAGCAACCTGCAAATTCATCTAAGCGAGACATTGTAAATCTGACACCTACTGTGCAGTGCTTTAAAAGTGTCAGATAATTACAGTAATACTCTCTAAAGAATTTGCTTATATAAATGTATAATGTGTTCATGTTTACCTATGTTATAAAAACAAACGCGACCAACACACGTAGTTAACACTTCAGTTTATATACGACAGTATTTGGAATTCTGCATTCTAAGTAGAACAGGGGTAAGTAACTCGGGAAGCAAGGGGTCCCCGGAGCTAAAATCAACGCAGTTCAGCTCCGGAAACCCCCTGCTTAAATGCTATTTTTTTTAAAAATGTAAACGCCACTTGCACTGAACCTTTAAAGGGTTAATAATGTTGCCAAATGAGAAAGCTCACCAGACAGCAGGGTGTGCGCCCTATTTATACTTTGAGCATTAGGACAAATCTAGTGAGCGGGAGTGTTTCTGGGAAACAACAGTCTTCCTCCTCTGTCCCCGTACAAGGCAGATCACGTCATAGGACCCTTTGAGGGCGACGTACTGTAGTCACATCGTCATGGAGCCCCTGGATGGCCGGTCCCCATGACATAGTGACTACATATTGGGGCACTCAAAGGGTTAAACAAAGTTGCAATGCATATTGACCATGCTTTGCGCGTAGCTTGCAGACCGACTTAGCCGCGGCTTTTGTCGCCACTCAAAAATGGCAAACACAGTATTGCACGGCTCACAAACGAATGCGAACGCTTTGCACACCTCTAGTCCGCATATGAATGCAGACGAAGAGGGCTCGACATCGGGTTATACGAGTCCAAGGAATGAAGGCAGAGGTTTCCGTTTGGATTTCAGCGCTACCCTTTTACGTAGTGAAAACTGAAAGTATATCTACTTACGAGAAATTGCAACACTAACATAATAAGAATAGGATGTGTCATTCTGATCCGCTACCATCGAATGTGGCTTTTGGTGCAATAAAGTGTTATTACACTGTATAGGATATGAACGTCTCTTATTCTTCCAATGGTCAACAGGATTCATTCAAGATTTCCCAACGCATAAAAAAAAAAAAAATCATGTTCTCAATTCTGGTCTAATTTTGGGACGTATTAAAAATGGTGAGTAATAGGGTTATGCACAGCTGATAGTGTGTTAACTTTCATTCAAGAAAGTGGAAATTACTGCATCTTTAACTCTGCTTTATCCCACTTCTCCCACTATTGAATAGTGAAGGTTATGGGGATTTAATGTGTGTGATATAACTGTCGATCATGTTTATACCATGCCTGTGCTTCTGTACAATACGCCTCGACATTTTTTGTGCACCTCAACGCAGCTTTCCTGAATTATTTTCCACTCAAGTGTGAATGTACCTTTAAACTTGTAAGAGATAGATCATTTCGATTCTACCTGCTCTGGCCCTGCAAACTTTGCAGCAAGCAGTTTATGAGCCGTGCGCAGAATAACCTGAGCACTTATCACAGACCATTCTAACTCTCCAGCGCGAGGCTTCTAATCTTCCTTGCTTGTGCCGGCTGTGCACGAGAGATAATGCATTACATGGTAATAAGGGCTGCCAGCTCTGAGCTTCTGCCTTCATCTTTACTTAATGCTCATCAGATCTCTGCCCATCAAGCAGAAAGATAAACGCCTAAAACTCTGCATGCTTTGGGTTTCCTGTCTACAACTTTCAGATCAAAATGTTAAAAGTGATAAAAAGGAAAGAATTTATATATTTTTTTACATTATTACACTGTTAACACAGTTACGGAGCGGTAAAAGACCTGAGGAACAGCAGCCCGAGTACATAGTAGATGAGGTTAAAAAAAAAAAAAAGACGATCGAGTTCAAGCAAGGCAGATACTTATCCTATATTTGTAATTACAGTATTTTAATCCAGAGGAAGGGCAATAAAAAAAACCCCAGTGACAACAGTTATGCTAAGTACAGTATGCAGGAGGACGCGGTCATGGAACCATGACATACTATTTTTTTCTTATGTAGCATGTTGTAGTGCAGTGTCCCCCCCCCCTCCCCCCCCAACCGGTCAGGTTTTCAGGATATCCCTGCTTCAGCACAAGTGGCTCAATCAGCCCCTGCTTCAACACAAGTGGCTCAATCAGAAGCTCAATCTTCGACTAAGCCTCTGATTGAGCCACCTGTGTTGAAACTGGGAAATCCTAAAAACCTGACCTGTTGGGGGGTGAGGGGGGGGGGGGGGGGGCGGGGTAGGTCTTGAGGACTGAGGTTGAGCGCCCCGTTGTAGTACGTTAACTTACAGTGTAAGTAGTGCTGCACATAGGATGTTTCCAGCACAGTGAGTCCCTGCCACTTACTGTACTGTACGTCAATATTTATTGGTGTGTTTGAGGAACAGGGAGATAAAGGGACTTGCACAAGGAACAGGTAATGGGATTTGAACCAGGCTTCCCTGCTTGGAAGCCAGCCCAACCATAGTGAACAGCTCCTGCAAACCATTGCCGAGCGCTACAGCTTGGCTCTCCTCTGCTTTCTCTTCTATTGCTACTAAGCCCTCATACTTTTTCGATAATGTGATTCAAGTAAGTAAGATATTGAAATTGAATAGTGGCTTAAGTGCCTTAAAAAATATCGGATAGGTGCCGGCTTGCATGAAATGCTTAACAACAGATCTCATTTAAAAAAACAAAAAAAAAACGTTTATCCTGTGCAGCTAAAGAACAGAGAGGAGTTTTCAAATATATATTACTCTTTCTTTAAAGCAACAGTCCAAGCTGCCGGGTTTGTATTTGTTTTTTCCCCTCTTTCATATGTGCATCAATACAATTCACACAATGATAAATAATTTGTGACGTTGCCGATCGATCGGCGAAGATTCAGCTTGGGGGTTCACTAAATGGCAGTCAGTGCAGCAGAAGAGGACCAAAGATACAAAGTTCTGTCGGGAAGATCATGTGACCAGGCAATCACTAGATATAATTAGTGCACTGCTAGAGAGAGGGCAGGGCTCAAAAAGGGGTGTGCTAAAGCCTGTTTCAGAAGAGGAAGGAGTTGTGACTTTGTAAATGGTTGTCTATAGAAACAAAAAAATGCTTGTTACATTATAATACATAACATTTTTCATTTAGAGTTGTTTTTAAAATACAAATGCTACAAGTATTCTCTCATAGTACAGAAATTATTTATTTAAAAAATAAATAAAATACACGTAGGATATTGCTTGGTCTGCAGCTTTAAATAACTTTTTTTAAATTGTATATTTAATAATATTGTAAGTCTCAACTCCAAAAATACTTCCACATTCATTTAAAAAATGTTTTTTTTCCATCTAGTTGTGCTACAGTAACCATCTCCCAAATATGTCAAAAGCCAATAGGCTTGTGGACAGAAAACATGGAAATACATACAGTAGGATGCACATTGGGGTATATAAATATATTTTTTTATAATGATCACAGGGTCACCAATAGAAAGCCACAACGTCCTTTCCACGGCGTTGCAGGTTTCTATTGGCCTCCGTAGTGAGGCTGACTTTGGTAGCCATTTTGTAAAAAAAATGGGCAGCACAGATTGCTGCTTAAAAAAAAAATTACAATAATAGTATACTCTACATTTCTATGTTACCTCTACATTAATCTGAATGAAGAGCAGTGGACACTATGGATTTCTCATCAAAAAAAGAATTTTACTTTTGTCACGTAATCCAGCGTTCCGGCTGCGGCAGCCTCTGTCAGAGCAGTGAAACTGCGGCAGCCTCTGTCAGAGCAGTGAAACTGCGGCAGCCTCTCTCAGAGCAGTGAAACTGCGGCAGCCTCTCTCAGAGCAGTGAAACTGCGGCAGCCTCTCACAGAGCAGTGAAACTGCGGCAGCCTCTCTCAGAGCAGTGAAACTGCGGCAGCCTCTCTCAGAGCAGTGAAACTGCGGCAGCCTCTCTCAGAGCAGTGAAACTGCGGCAGCCTCTCTCAGAGCAATGAAACTGTGGCAGCCTCTCTCAGAGCAGTGAAACTGCGGCAGCTTCTATCAGAGCAGTGAAATTGCGGCAGCCTCTCTCAGAGCAGTGAAACTGCGGCAGCTTCTATCAGAGCAGTGAAATTGCGGCAGCCTCTCTCAGAGCAGTGAAAATACGGCAGTCTCTCTCAGAGCAGTGAACTGCGGCAGTCTCTCTCAGAGCAATGAAAGACCGCGGCGACAGCAGCCGAAATTTTTTTTAAATGATTTTTGAGAAATCTGTAGTGCCCAACTAGATATTCCATATACACACATTGCAGAGTATACGCCAGGTGTAGCCAACTCCAGTCCTCAAAAGCTACCAACAGGTCAAATTTTCAGGATATCCCTGCTTCAGCACAGTTGGCTCAATCAGTGGCTCAGTCAAAGACAGAGGCACCTGTGCTGAAGCAGGGGTGACCTGTTAGCTCTTGAGGACTGGAGTTGGCCACCCCTGATCTAAGCAAAAATGTGGTTAGTTCAAATAATTATTCACCATCACTTTCATACTGTAGGTGATGTCAGTCTTAGACTAATAGTTCTTTTTCTAGCAAAAATAAATATATTTTGTGTTTCTCCACCGGAAAATATACGTGTTTCTTTGGGCCTCATGCAGAGAGCATAGAATTTTCAAATTGGCGAATTTCATAAAAAGTAGCTTTTTTGGAGAGTTTTATTCTCCATATGCAGAAAAGTGCGAATTCTGCTATGTTTAACATGGATGCGTGTGGCGAGTTTGAATGGGAAAGATGCGCGCTTCAGAAATGTGGAAAAAAAAAAAATCGCGGCTTTTTTCCCCCCTTTGCTATAGGCGGCGAGCGCCATCTTATTGCCAACTTTTCCTGGCGCGGCAAAAATGAGAAAATCGCGCCATTTCCCTGGCGCGAACAGCCGCTACATGCCGTTCGTACCTCTCTGCATTCGGAGAGTTTTAAAAATGGCGAGATGGAGGTTCTCGCCAGTCGCGAGGCGAGTTTTAGCAATAGAAAAAACAAAATGACGCGTTTTTCGTAACTCGCCATTTTCTGCCGGTTTCTGCGCGAAATTGTACAAAAAATGGCAAATTTTGAAATAACGATGCTCTCTGCATGAGGCCCTTTGTCCAAGTTTTACATTTGATATGCGAGCTTCAATAAGAAAGGCTTACTTTTATTTCCCTGTAATTCTAATCCCTGAGGCTCAGATGGACCTGCAGTATTTGCTAAGCCTAAAATATAAAGGGCAGTGGGAATGAGGAGGGATTTTTTTTATAGCAAAGCAGTTACCTGAGCCGTGGTAGCGCTCCATACCCACGGGGCCCCTAACGGGCCTTGTACATGCCCTCTGCCTCATTTCAAGGCAGCCTACCACTCCGTGGCCTTCTGGGGGAGAGCCAGCGACAGACATGTGGGGCAGGTCAAACTATGAACCATGGGGCTGCAACTTGTGGATCCCCTCTGGGCAGAATTCTGTCTCTCTGTATAGCTTCGGAGCAGTATAACACCATCTTGGTGGGACACTATATAAACAGGGTACTTTCCCGAACTGTATAACACTAAAAGGGAATCTTTATTCTATCCTAAACATAGGAACTACAGCTCAACCCCGTTATAGTGCGGTCCTCGGGGGCCACCCAATCCGACCGCGCTATAAACGGGGTTGCGCTAATTAAAAAAAAAAATTTGTCCCTTGCGCCCCCGATCGGGAGGAGGAGGAGGGGGGAAGAGGTGGAGTGAGGTGCCGGCAGCCCTACACGTCCCCTAGCAGCCACCATACTTTTCCCAGCATTCCCCATACTCCCCTCAGCAGCTCCGCATCATCCAACCACCGATCCCCGCACCAATCCCCCAGCCTCGCACCGATGTCCCCCCGCCAGCCTCGCACTGATCCCCAAAACCAATCCCCCAGCCTTGCACCGATCCCCTCCCACCCCCCCCAGCCTCGCACTGATCCCAGCATCGACCTCCCCCAGCCTCGTGCCAATCCCCGCGCCAATCCCCCAGCCTCGCACCGATTTCTCCCCCCCAAGCCTCGCACCAATCCCCGCCAGCAGCCCCACAATGCCCCAGCAGCTGGCACCAAAGGTAGGGGGGGGGGGCTGTGAGTGTGTGCTGTGTGTGCCGTGTGATGGGAGTGTGTGCAGTGTGCCGTGAGTGTGTGCAGTATGCCGTGAGTGTGTGCAGTATGCCGTGAGTGTATGCAGTGTGCCGTGAGTGTATGCAGTGTGCCGTGAGTGTGTGCAGTGTGCCGTGAGTGTGTGCAGTGTGCCGTGAATGTGTGCAGTGTGCCGTGAGTGTGTGCAGTGTGCCGTGAGTGTGTGCAGTGTGCCGCGTGTGTGTGCCGCGTGTGTGTGCAGTGTGTGTTGTGACATAGTCCAAAGATGTTAGGCAGCTTTCTGCCCCATTTTAGAGCAGAAAGTGCAGGAATAGTTACAAATGATCCGTTCCACAGCTTCCCATTAACTCAGGCAGCTGGATGGAAAATCCAGACCACAGATTACAATGGCTCTAGTTCTCCCTCACCTGCTCTTCTAATCACATGCACAGGTATTTAGAGCAGAGAGGTTTTGAATTTCACTCTCTCTCCTTGGAGCCTGGGGGCTGGGGGTGTCGCTACTCTCCTGCATCCAGTATCGAGGTTGACGGCCTCTCCACGTATCACAGTACCAGAGGATTTGCCTGGACACCCCAAACAGATAAGACAAACAAATGGTTACTGCTGTTGCTAAAAGACTGTGCTGTATCTTGTGTCCCTAAATGAGAGAGCATTGTTTTAAGCTGGGGAACCAGTTTAGTTGGCCAGCAGCTGTTAGAGAGACTGATTCTGATGTGTAGTTAGATCCCTGAAAGGGATAGGATTTGCTTATATGATTTTGGTTTTATTTCTTGAAATAACAGTGTGGGAAATATTGTAACACTGAAATGTGTGAACTGCTGAATGAAAGTATCTGAGTACCTCTAACCTACACATGTTAAAGCTGCAGTACCTTACTTGGATGAAAATAAAGCAGGCAGAAGCCTGAGTTAAGCAGCATAATACTTTGCATGATCCTGTTTGTTGTATAATTAACCCTAGAAGACTGTGTCGGGAAGAACCAAGACAGACGTCAGCACTACAAAAGAGGGGCGTTTGTCACAGTGTGTGCAGTATGTGTGCGCAAAAAACCCCCTTTTTTTAAAAATTCGGGGTCCACGCTCAAACCGCGTTATAGCGATTCGCGCTATAACGAGGTTGAGCTGTATATAGAAGCTATTCACAGTGAGACCTCTCTTCTTCAGCTCCTCCTGAGATCTGCCTTCCAGAAGCATCCCCATTTTTATTTATAGCCTAGCCTGGTCTCCAGGCAGATGAGGGCAGGGCTTAACTTCATCTGAGTCACCCCAGCAGTATGTGATAGGGAACGTGTGTTGCTCTGTTTGAGCCCACAAAGTTAACTGCTCAAGGCCCTAGTAATCCCTGATCTCGTGCTTCAAATGGAATCATATGGTTTTATATATATATATATTATATATATATATAAAGAAAAGAAAACACAGGCATAGTATACAGTTAGGCAATTAATACTTGCCAAAATATCTGTTAAAATGAATTGTTGTATCAAGGTCAATGATCATTTTGATATCCATTAGGGATTGAATTAACAACATGTAAATTAGGTACTGTACATATTTATATATAAAAATAGCACATTGTAATGTAGTGGACTCCTTATTATATGGTTATCCTGTGATTTTTCGGTTTCCTGGATATTTAATGCTAAGAGGATATTAGACATATGCAGATGTGCCCTGGTAAGGGTATTATCTGTATGTAGTTGAGTAGCATCAAATAGATATATTTTACACATGGTTAAATTAAATTTAATGGGTATTAATTAATGAATAATAATTGTTTATATAAGATGCATTATGCCATAATTTATGACTTGATGTATGGTTTTAATTAACAACTAGTCTCACAATGGGTTCTCATCCATATTGAATGCAGTATGTTTAATTGTTAAAGATACATATCATGTGTGCAGGGCTAATTAATTAGCGTTTCTCCCCCTATATATACTGGGCGGTTATACCCAATAGTTTACCCCTGATGAAGTCATCCTGTTATGACGAAACGCGTAGGGCGGTGCTAAATTGTGTCGAGAAGCTGTGTATGAGTGTCTAAGGTCCCAGCAAACAAGAAACAGCATTTTCAGCACGAACGTTTGAACTTCTGGTATCCGGAGGAGATCACTTCCGGGTGCAGAAGCACTAGGTTCCGCTTATGCAGAGTGTGGAGAAGCAACGTCGGAGAACACTGGGTTCCAGAGATGCAGTGAAAAGGACCGCACAGTTGGCGATTGGTGATTGAGTATAATCTCATACATGCTTAATTTCTTGTTACCTTTGTGAGTGGGCGTTTGTCTGAATTTTATGTCCCATAAAAATTGTTTTTAATAGTAATACTCTAGGTGTGCGCCTGTGTTTTCTTTTCTTTTTAGGTATCTACAGGGATTGGTGATCCCAATATCGGGCTGCAAAACCGGGGTGGACTATACTTTGGGACTAATTGGACACTCATCGATTGGTCGTTTTATTATTATTTTTTAATATATTTTTTATTCTATATATATATATATACAAGTAAACCCCGTTATAGCGCGCCCCGTTATACCGCGAATCGGTTATAACGCGGTTTTCACGTGGCTCCTGTTTTTTTTTGCACACTGCACACACTCCCAGCACACACTCTACACTG
The DNA here is from genome assembly GCF_040206685.1 of Ascaphus truei. NCBI lineage: Eukaryota > Metazoa > Chordata > Amphibia > Anura > Ascaphidae > Ascaphus > Ascaphus truei. The sequence goes on from NC_134484.1 coordinate 330,341,519, forward strand.
CACACACTCTACACTGCTCACACACTCCCAACACACACTCTACACTGCACACACTCTACACTGCTCACACTCTACACTGCTCACACTCTACACTGCTCACACTCTACACTGCTCACACTCTACACTGCTCACACTCTACACTGCTCACACTCTACACTGCTCACACTCTACACTGCTCACACTCTACACTGCTCACACTCTACACTGCTCACAGCACACTGCACACTCCCAGCACTCACTCTCACTGCACCACTGCACACACTCTACACTGCACACTGCTCCCAGCACACTGCTCACAGCACACTGCACACACTCCCAGCACTCACTCTCACTGCACCACTGCACACACTCTACACTGCACACTGCTCACAGCACACTGCACACACTCTCCCCCCACCCCCCCTGCAACTCACACCACTTTCCCCCACCCCCCCTGCAACTCACAACACTCTCCCCCCTCACAGAGAAAAGAGAGTCGGCCCCCCCAGCCCATTCCATTTCAGCAGTCCCCCCCATATGTCAGCAGCCCCCCACCCCCCTCCTCCCATGTCAGCAGCCCCCCACCCCCCTCCTCCCATGTCAGCAGGCCCGCAGCCCCCTTCCCATGTCAGCAGCCCCCTTCCCATGTCAGCAGCCCCGCAGCTCCCTTCCCATGTCAGCAGCCCCTGCTTAAGCCTCGCGCATGTCCTCCCTCACCTCGCGCTCCCTCTTTGCTGCGGCTCCTGCTGAAGCTTCACCAACCACCCAGGCCGCGAGACACAACCGGCTATGATGACAGCGACAGCGAGATCACCCTCCCCACTGTCTGTCTCTTTCGCTGCGTCACGCACCCGAGAGACCAATCAGCAGCCGGCTCACCCAGATGACGCCGCCCCGCGTACAACGTTAGCTGCGGCAGGGAAGCGCGAGGGATGCGCGTTCTAGCAGCAGACCCGGAACTTCCGGGTCACGCCACACTGCTAGAGCGCGTCCCCGTGCTGGAGGAGGGAGGAGGTTAGGTTAGGTGAGAGCGCGCGCTCCTACTGGAACGCGTCCTTTCCCTACCAGGGAAGGGGGGTTGAAGGGGGTCCGTCGTGGGCCGCACGTGGTGCCCTGGCGGGCCGCATGTTGTGCAGCCCTGGTGTAGGGCTTCCGGCCACCTCTTCCTTCCCTCCTCATTCCCTCCCGATCAGGCGCGGCGGCCATTTCTTTTTTTTTTAAATTAGCGCGACCCGTTACTAACGCGGTGGCCTCAGGGTGGACCCCGAGGATCGCGCTATAATGGGGTTTACCTGTATATATTTATTTTTTATGCATTGTTTTTATTTTCGTGCATATGTCATTCACATTTTATAGTGACTAGCGTTAGTTTAAAATTATCACACACATTTACCCTAGTATTGCCCAGGGTGAAATCCGCTGAGACGGATGAAACGCGTAGGGTCACGTGGCATAGGAACTACGGTGGTTGAGCAGTCAAGACGCCAGAGTGAGGACGTCAGTGAAGGATTTCCCTGGTCCCTGAGTTGTGAGAGGCAAATGGTGGCCGCACTAAACAGAGGTGTTCCGGTTTGAAAGGTTAAAGCCCTCTTCGGTGACTACAGCAGCAGCACCATCTATTTGCAGTTACTTCCACCGCATTCAAACGGAGGACAGCTGTGAATTCTCACGTTCATCTGGTGCATGGGCTGGTCCCATAACATGCCTATATTTTACTGACAAAGTGTGAGTGTGCATTTGTCTGTCCAGGGATTATTAAACCTTATTTATCTGATTTTATACAAGGATCGGGCGCTTTTTCTTTATCTTTTCTATTAGGTTCGTTGGGAGGTTGGTGAGCCCAAGAAGAAGCTGCCCGTACCTTTTATTTGTCACACACATGGACGCATATGGACTTAAGTATTGATTCAAATTTTATGGTGTTTAATTAATTTTTCTATATTTTTTTATTTATTTTTTCTATTTTTATTTCATTTTAATTTACATTTTTTTCTTGTTCCATATGTTATCACATTGTTTTTTGTGATCACACAACTGTTTTACCATCTTTTTTCATTTTTTCACACACACACTTTTTTCATGATTTTTAAACATTCTTTTTGGCACATTTTTTATTAATACATTGAGGTTATTTTACAATCACTTGTTCCTAACCACTAGTTGCAGCAATTTGGGTGTTGCCTTAGTAAGGCGCTGTCTTTTACATTTTTTCATATATATATATATATATATATATATATATATATATATATATATATATATATTGTTTATATGTAGGCCTTGTTCCCCCGTATATATATATATATATATATATATATATATATATATATATATATATATATATATATAGCATATATATTGTATATATGTAGTCCTTGTTCCCCCGTACCAGGGAAGGAACTACCAATGCTGCTATTACCTGTTGGCAACAAGGAGGCCTGAGCCTCCGCCACTGGGAGCCTGGGGTGTTTCTGGTTCGTCTCAGTGCAGCGCCTCCACCTGTAAGGGATCCCAACGTGTTGGGATAGGCCCCTTAAAGGACCAATAACAATAATACACACAGGCAGGTATATAAGAACAAGCTTTACTGAATGTAAACCACAGTACCCTGTACCCCACAGTATAATAATGCCTCAACCTGATACCACCAGTGAGTGTCCCCCAAAGTACATAGGGTGCTTGACACAAATACCCTGAAAACCCCCAATGTCAGGGCCCACCCAAAGTGTAGGAGATAACGCTATCCCGTGGAGTGTTGGTGCACTTAGTGGAGGTACCTGCCGAGTACTCCAGTGCGGTCGACATAGCAACAGGGATTCGCCAATCCAGCGACATCGTCCACGATGGCGTCAACCTCCACGTGGGGTGAATTCTGGCATGGATAATATCACCATACAGAGTCTCTTACAATGGAGATGGTCTGGTCCCAGACAACAGACCGCAATCACCTTGCGGTGTTCTCACTGTGTCCCTGACACTAGATAGTACAAGGGGGAAGCGCCCCTATCTTAGGGGCCTTCTCTGCAGCAACTACAAGCTACTGTGAGTCGGGGCCTTGCTGGGGACTAAGGGGGAAAATATACTAGGCCTAGTCTCAAAGTCACTGGCTCTGAGACACTACCTGCTGGATCCAGCTCCCTCTACCGACTGGCGTGGTCTCCTGAACACGCCAAATGTATCCTTCTGCCTGCCGAGATCCAAGCAGCCCTATTGCTGTGCGAGGGGATTTCACATTTTTCAGATCTACATTACATCAAAGCTTAGGTCACTTTAAATCTTTCATCATTGAAAATGTCTTTGATTAGTGAGATTTGAGTAATTAATACTGTATATGTACTGTATTTTCAGTTGTCTAAATAATGTTACGTTTTCGCAGGTAAATTTGAAACGGCGTCATTTTGAAACAAGTGCTCAACATGGTACGAAGGTGTTGCGTGGCTGAGTGCTTTCATTTATTGCAATTCAAAGGAATGTATTGCGGAGAGCTCTGGCAGGAAAACGCTTCACCCGCATTCACTTCTGCAAGCCCACTCAGCGATAAAGAGGTATAAATGAAGATGAACTTAATTTCCCTCTCTTAAGCTGCATGTACATACTAATAACCTCATCCCAACAGAAACACAACCTTTCAGATATCCATAATAGGTTCTGCGGTCTACAAACTGCTCATATGAATCCTATGAATTTATAACAGAGCGGGTTCAGTGATTGGAAATCTGCTATTATGGCTACTGACATTTTTCATCAGCAGCAAGTCAAGCAATAAAAAGCAATATGCCACGCACCTCTGATTATACTCTGTTCCGCAAACATATATCAGAGGGCTAGGAATAAAAAAAAAATACGGGGAGATGAGACGTTCAGTAGGATTATGTTATTATTATTACCAACTGCTTAAACACAGAATTACGGAGCATAGAGTCAGAAGCACTGCACTCTGGGACATCTGTTATGGCGAGTTCTACAGCAGCCTCTATGAATCCAATAATTTCCCCAGCGTGAGGTTTCAAATACATCTTCAAGCACAGCAGCCCCCCCACCTGTGTCTTTCCGTCGGAGTCTGGCATTTTGTAAATGCCTTCTCCTTTTGCAAAGTCAATCTACATGATGTACAACCAAGAAAAGTTAATTTACAGTCCAAGTTGTGAAAAAAACACACATGCTTTAAAGTATTGCATGTGTCGCTCTACAGCTAAATATATACTAATAGCTTCAATATACTAAAAGCAAGGCTGGAGTTGATTGATCATTAAATGTGTTACATTGTTATTTACATACTGTAGTTTTGCAAAGTGTTACACGGATCATGTTCAGTACTGAGAAACACATACAGAACACATTTGGATTATTTAAACTGATACTGTGAACTTGTACATGTGTGTGGACTGCATTTGGTAAATGACACACACACACACACACACACACACACACACACACACACACACACACACACACACACACACACACACACACACACACGCGCGATTAGTTGTAGTATCCCACTCCAGTTCCCTAAGCAAAAGGAGCCAGGAAATGAAGCCAGTCAGAAAATGTTCCCTTTGCCGTTTCTTGTGCATGGTAGGAAAAGATTGAGATGGGCACTCTGCAAGATTAAGGTTGTGATTTGGCTACAAAAAGTACATCAGATGTAACAAAATTAAATTAAAATACCACTACAACTAGCCATTCCCGAAGCATTATCTGGAGAGACAAAGGTCCATATTCTATCTTGTCCAAAACAACTGTTGGGCAATTCTTGGCCCCAAATCCCAAACCCAACTCTTTCACACCCTCGTGATTATGAGTTTTGCAAAAAAAATGAGCAGCCAGCGGAGCTTTTCCCTTGGGGTTTCTGGCCCCCTTGGCTGCGTTTGTGGCACACCCGAGTTTCCAGGTACCCTGGTTGATCAACACGGCATTAGGGCTCTAGTGAGTGATCATAATATACAAAAATTAACATAGCGTTTACCATATTTTGTCCCATTCTGTAACAACTGAGCCCAACAATCATGACAGAATTCAAATTCAAAGCATTGTAAGTGTGACTGTATACTTGATATGGTTTACAAGTTTGAATTCTGTAGTCCGGATTAGTCCTTGCCTGCTAATTATCTACATTCGTTTTTTCCAACTATAACATCTCACCGAGTTGCTTTCCCCATAAGAAAACAATAGTGGGTGTCCCATTGTGAAGGCATGGTATTTTTACATGGGATCTAACCAGCGAGAATGTTTACTTTGACGTGTTAGTCAGGCAAATTATTTCCCGGGCGACTAATTTTAGATTAAAACCTCTTGAATTGTAAAAAGCCGAAATGTAGAGCAGGAACATTTAAGTGAGTTGAATGCAACTGCAGGGCTTGTGACAGCCGTTATGATGGGTGTGCAGAGGTACTAGGTGACTTAAAATTATGAACACTGGAAGGGAGAAGAGAACGATAGAATTGATTGTCAGTCATGCTTTGAGAGAACAAGACTCCCACAGTTAGCTCAAAATTGCTCACAAGAATAAAAAGTCTGCTATACACTGCGTGACATAATAAAATAAAATCAGGAGCTAATGGTATTAAATAGCAATTCTAATTACAAGTTAATGAAGAAAAGAAGACAAGTTAAAAATGTTAACTGCTTCTGTGCTAACCAAACGAGCACTGCCACACTCCAATATATGACGATACATCAATACTAAAGATGAATACCATATTATTTGACATTTAAGCTCACCCCACCCAATTTTGTAAGAAGCAGGTTTTTTCATGTTCCTGTCCACTGAGGCCATTCTCCCTCCTGCAGAGGTAAATGAGAATTTTCACAGGGAGTGTTAGGACCTGCTTACTGATCATGCTGTGAAGTGGCTGCAGGATTATAACGCTTTGGCCAAAGGGTTTAACTAGATGACCCTTATTCATGAGAATACTAGCACTGAAGTATTCAACTACCCTATTTCCTCGATTCTAAGACGCCATCGATTTAATAAAAAAAAATTGGGGGGAAAACCCCCACTATATTAAATTTTTTTGAACCAGCAGACAATAGCATACATTTATCTACACTAGAGAGAGGCAGACACAGAATGGGGAGAGAGAGAGTATTGGATGAGCGGAGAGAGGATGGATGGATGGATGAGGGGAAGGAGAGAATGGAGGGAAGGGGGGAGGAGGGAAGGAGAGAATGGAGGGAAGGAGAGAATGGAGGGAAGGAGAGAATGGAGGGAAGGGGGGAGGAGAGAATGGATGGAAGGGGGAGGGAGAGAATGGATGGAAGGGAGAGGGAGAGAATGGAGGAAAAGAGTGAGACCAACTCCAAATCAGTGAGAGTTTACAGGTCTAAACAGGAAGGATTTATTTAAAATCACAAAATAATTTTTTCATCCGCATTAGCTATTTCGATGCAGGAAGACTGACAGCACCTGAGTACTGCCAGTTCTCAGAAATCATGACAATGTCATCACTTGAGGCAGTGATCACGTAGTTAAGCTCGGCCACTAGTGATATGAATTGAAGAGGAGCATCTCCACTTCCATTCTGATTGCGTCTACTGCTCCGATGGAGCAGTGATCGCGATCTCCCCCAGTGGACGAGCAAAATCTGTATGACGTTCAATGAACATCATAATCGACTCTAGTGTGTTGGCCCTTGTGATGTTCAGGGAACGCCATAAGGGCCCCCGAGGTGCAAACGTATGTGACAGAAGCTGATAGAATAATCTGCTTCTGACACGAGAGATTCACATGTCAACCGAAAAGTTACCTCTTCCAGCGACCCGGTTCTCTCAATCACGTTATCGAGAAAAGGTTTAATTGAAAACATGTGCATTCTACGAAGATCCTGAATCTTTTATAACGCGCACCACCAGCTTTATACACAAAAATCACACGCACAACCTTACATTTAAAAAAAAATACACATGACATGAATACACATTCAGGGAATAACCCAAGGGAACATTTGTGAAGGTGTATGGAATCCGTAATACCGGCGTTATACTGTCTTTCATCTTATATTAGATGTGATTTGCATTCCATTATAGTTTGTCACTGAGATGGGCTTTTTTTTTTGTGATGCCTATTTCCTAGTACCTAGAGCTTTATGAATCTGAATATAAATAGAGCAGTCCTCTGCTGCGCCTACTTCCCTTCTGCATGAAAATAAATAAATAAATGAGAGCTGAAAAGCAAATGGATATTTTTGGCAGCAACATTCGCTTCGAGTTACAGCAAAAAAAAAAAAAAAAAATGATTTAAACTGTTAACCACTTTGCTGCCAAAGGGGAAAGTGTTGCTTTTGTGTAACAATGCATTGCTGGCACATCAGGCAATGATGGAATAAATTGTGTTGCCTTCTTTTCATCTTCATAACAAATGGCACTCAGTACATTCATATAAAAGTGCGTCTGTTGGTGTCATGCACCGGGAGAACAGAGAGGTGCTACCAGACGGACCAGTCGGGCGGACGCACCAACAGGACCAAGTGAATCCCTGCCCAAACTGTTCCTGGACTACAGAGACCCCTAATCATTTCTGCTCCTTATGCACAGATATTTTGTAAGTGCTTTTTTATTCTTTGTGCCTAGTAAAGCTAGCACTACACTATGAGATGTGCGCTTCTCTTCTTTCCTATCTTTATATAGTTTCTGTGGAACGCCTGGGTTGCCTCCTGTTGAAGATAGCAGCACCCTCAAGATTGGACTTTTATCTCTATTGTTTTTATTTATATATTTTGTGTATATGAAATGTGGAATTGATTATTATTGTACATATACATTTGACATTGTACCTACCACATAGGTTTTTGAGCACCCTTAGCTGAGGCTTGTTTAAACACAAGCATTGGAGGATTTAATGATAAATGTATCCATATCACTATTTAATTATTTATTTATGTATCAGCTATTCAAACAAATTTATCAAGAGAGTGTGTGCAGCAGGGTTCTAATGCAGGCATCTATTATATCAAGAGCTGAAGTGGTTATTGATATGAACACGATAGAAAAAAATCCCACCTGGGAAATATTCAGACACAAATCAAATGTATATTCCTCCAATCTACATATGTAAGCACATTTATAGTGCAAATCTCACGGAAATAATGTCAACAAAGCAATAGCTTTTGTGTGTTAGAGCACTAGGTAAGAAAAAAAAATACTGTTGTGCACAGCTACCCACAAAGTTTAAGGTGCAATCTATCCAACAAAAAAAACCTTCATGCTAAACACATCATATGAAAGGCAGGTAACACAAAGTTGTTAAAATAAAAATAACCTCAAATATACTAACTCAACATGTTAACGTTTGAGAATTGTTAGGCAGACAATGTGTTTGCTGGTTCCTTTCCCAGAATCCAATGTGTCTCCTCCTCACTGTTTATCGGTTCTCCTTCCCCAGTGGGGGCAGTGACATCATTAGACTGGAATGAAAGCTTCATCTGTCATCATCTAGCTTGGCAACAGTAATTATAAGAGACACTTTCCCTGATTAGGAGCCTTATTCAATAAAGTCTGAAACGCCAACACCAAGATCAAACAAAAAATGCCATTCAAGTTGTTGGCATTTTCGGACAATCGCCCTGCAATCCTCTGCTTTGCACTACTGAATAAGGCCCTTAAACCTTCTGTTCCATGGAAGCTTAGGAGGACTGCAAAAATGTGTAGAGATGCTTTTTCAAAATATAAGGGAAACATGCATTAAAGAACTCAAGGGGAAATACTCCCGAAGCACACACTCATTCAGCAACACATTTTATCACCCTATCTCATAAATCATTTTCGAGAAAAAAAGGGAACAACACAGCTCATATAATCATAAAAACAATGGAAAAATTACACTAACTATGTCAACAACTGTACAATGGCATTTGTCTTGCGCCTAAGCAGAGGCTAAGAAAGGAGACTTGTAGGAAATACCTTTTTTCAACAATAATAAAAAGGTAATGTATAACTTCATACATGATGGGGGTCTTTGCAAAATGGCAAGAAACTCAAAACTAGTTAAAGATACAATTGCAACTACTAAATCCACAAGAGAGCAGCAGGTGTCGATAGAGCACAGCCAAAGGAATCCAACATCTAATTTAAGAAGGAAAAAGTATCCAGGCAACTCCAATAGTAGATAAATTGATCAGATTTATTGCAGGCTAATCTATCTATATCCAAATAATTGAAAACGTTGTATGTTGCTGTTCTGATGGGCAATCTGATTGGTCCGTCGGTCTGTCACTCAGCCTCTGGCCAATCAGATTGCTCCGTGGCCTGGCCACGCCCCCACATGACCCATTGGCTTGCTTGCTTCTGTGGCCTCGCCCGCTCTACTCTTCGCCCCGTGTCCTGGGTCCCTCTACCCCGTGTTAGTTGCATTGGTACAATTTATCGTATTCTTTAGTGTTGTTTACCCCTAGGTATTTGATATGGGAGATTCGCCATTTTATACTTACATTTTCTTTGTAGGAGCCTAATTTCGTAATCTGGGAGGGAGATATTTAGGGCCTCTGACTTGTCGTTGTTAATTATAACCTGATAGTTCACCGAATTTTAACAATAATTTCTGTAGGTTTGCAAGCAAAACTAGAGGGTTGGCCAGGGTCTGGATAACATCGTCCGCAAATAATGAGATTTGATTATTTCTTTGTCCTATCTTTATCCCTTGAATATCTGAGTTTGATCTGATTTTGGATGCTAGGGGTTCCATTGAAAGGGCGAAGAGGAAAGGAGACAAGGGGCATCCCTGTCTTGTTCCATTTTTGATCTCTATAGTTTCTAATTTGGTCCCTGGCAGTTTGACCAGTGCTCTAAGTGACTGATATAGGGCCCTGACTCCTTCTAAAAAAGGGCCTACGAAGCCAAATGACTTAATCATGCTATCCAAAAACCTCCAGTCGATTCGATCAAATGCCTTTTCTGCATCCAGGCTCAGCAGAATAGCCTTGGTCTTAGTTATTTGAGTGTCTTCTATTATGTCTATAACTTTCCTTGTGTTATCAAAGGCATGTCTGCCAGAGACAAAGCCCACCTGATCTATGTGTATTAACCTAGGTAGGAAAGGGTTTAGCCTGTTGGCCAAGATTTTACTGTAAAGCTTAATGTCTAAATTTAGGAGTGAGATAGGTCTGTAACTGCTGCATTGAAGAGGGTCACAACCTGGTTTATGTATAATGGCTAGGTTAGCTGTAGTCATTGTCGTTGGGATTGGTTTCCCTTCCATAAGCAAATTAAACATCTCTAAGAGATACTGTATGGTTAGATTGTTGGGAGGAATTTTTGTTGTAATTATTAGAAATTCCCTCTGGTCCTGGTTATTTAGCATGTTTGAGATTTTTGACTGCGCTAGTTAGTTCTATCTGTGTGATTTTCCCATTTAGGCTCATTTGTTCGGCTATGGTTAGTTTTGGGAGATTGCAGGATTGAAGGAAATTTGTTATAGCTTCTGAGTTTGACAGTGATGGAACACCCTCTGACCATTTTAAAGTATATAGGATTGTGTAAAAACTAGAAAATTCATGTGCGATCTCCTGTTCGTCATAGGTTATCGCTTTGTTGCTACATCTAATAGCAGGAATTTGTGTTTTGGTTTTTATACTTCTCAGTTTTCTAGCTAATAATCTGTCTGCCTTGTTCCCTTGGTCATAATATTGCTGTCTAGTCCAGTTTAGTGCTTTTTCGACCTCTTCTAGTTGTATTTTTTTTAAAATTCTATTCTTGCTTCAGTCAAAGCTTTATATAGAACCTTTGATGGTCTTGCTTTATGTTCTTGTTCTAGGCTACAGATCTTTTCAGTTAGATCTTTACTCAATTTTAGTCTGGTTTTCTTCTTATGGGTGGCCATAGAGACGATGACTCCTCGTATGGTATTTTTATTGGTGGAGGAGGGTGGAGGGGAATGAAAAATAGAGATGAGTCACTAAAATGTAAATGGAAATTGGTGACACATATAAGGTTCATTTCCAATAGTTCAATTGGATATGTCAGCACAATTGTTTAACAGTTCGTTTTCTAGTTGATTTTAATCATTATAAACATTTTTACCATTGGAATCAGCTTAGCAGGTTGGGGGAGGGAAGAGACGTTGACATAGATAACACATATAAAATTGATTCAAACAGTTCGGTTGAATATTCACAAACATAATTGAAGACAAATTGCTATCTAGTTGTTGTTTAGCATTTGAAAGCCTAATGTTAAAATAATAGCTCAGCATATTTGTATTTTTTTTTTTGGTACATAGAATTTTTTAAAATGTCACATTTGTTTCTTCTGGGGCTGGGAAAAGCAAAAAAAAAAAAGGGGGGTGGGGGGAGGAAGTTGAAGGGGGGGAGGTGTGAAGGAGGGGGGAGGGGGGAATGAGGGGGTGGCATGGTGAAGTAGATATCACAAATAACTACGGGGGAAGGGGTGTCATTAGCTGATTTTAAATAACATTTGCACTCATAACTGGACAGAATAACTTGCATACCTCTGCCTCTATATGATCCCGATGGGTCTCCACCGAATTAAGTTTCTTATAAACCTTATATAGTAATGAGTTTTTAGTGGGGAACAAAGAGGACAGGCAGAAAAAATAAATATAACCTGAGAACCTTTATAACTTGCTGTTATAACTAAACAAGATATTCTTAACATATCTATGAAAGAAGTTTTGTGAAAAACTGGGAACACGACTTGTCCGTATTTTCTAGAACTTGAACTTGTTTCTATCTTTTACCTAGTAAACAGTTTGTAGTTTCTCGCTACTATGAGCTTAATAGAATATGAAAACATTTCTGCGGGTAAGTCGACAAGTTTAGCTGTGAGATGAAGACTGACATCCCATAAACCTAGAAGCCTGAGTAGCTTAAAAATCCTGAAAACTTGAAAACCACCGGTCATGTTGAGCATGGGGCAGATTTCCCTAGGCCCCAAACTGCAGGGATAGTCTATCTGATTTTGTGATTTTATGGCCAGCTGTTGCAGGGTACATGCAACCACACACGCGGGTTCTTTGGATAAGGCTTATTTATTTGAGCCTTAAAACATACAGCACACCAAAAACAAATAGCTTCTCATCAGCAAACAAAGGAAAATAGCTTCTTCTTCATCAGACAAAACAAAATAGCTTATTTTTAGCAGACAGAACAAAATAGCTTCTCTTTAGTATGCAGGAGACAGACAGTTCATCACACATGTACTTTTCACCACAGACCTTACAGCAATAATCTCTTCAGCACTTTCAGTCCTGTCTCCTCACCAGCTCTCCTGCATGTGTGTACAGCCTGGGGTTTTAACACCTTGATTATGCACCTGGGGTCAGACTAATTAAGCCCTTCTCAACTTAACCTCTGCACTACAAGCCTAAACATAGATTTTCCAGGCATATGGCTTGTGACGTTCATGCACCAGCTTTGTTCAAGAGCTCAGTAGATACTATTTTATGGCCAAGGAAGGTCAGAAGTGCAAAAGGTGGAGATTTGTTTCCATAGTCTTGATTTTGGGTGGCACGAAGTTGGTCTTAGAGGATTCCCTTGACTGGTCTTTGTTGGTTCTGGTTATGGCCAGCCAGTCTTTTTGATGCACGGGGGGGTCCCCCCTGGCGATTCACTCTTTGTGGTTTAGGCTGTCTTGTGGTTCGCTGGTGGCTTGACATGGTGATATGCCGGCTGCTTGCATAAAATTCTCTGTTTCCTTGGGATACCGGAGGGCGATCTGTTCTCCGTTCCTTATCACTGAGAGTTTGAACGGGAAAACTCACCTATACTCAATTCCTTTTTCTCTCAGGAGTGAGGTTAGTTGTTTTAATTCTCGTTGACGCACCACGGTAATCCTTGAAAGATCATTGAAAATTTATAAGGTAGAGTCCTCAAAGGTGATGTCACCCTTTATTCTGCAGCAGTTAACAATCTTTTCTTTTGTAGTGTAATGGTGGAATCTCACTATCACATCTCTTGCCCTTTTAGGGTCTTCTGATCTGGGTCCTGATGCTCAGTGAACCCGATCCATTTCTAAATCTCATTCTTCTAAGGTTGGGTCGATTGTAGAGAAGAGTCTGACAAGAAATTAACTGCATTCTTCCACAGAGACCCTCTCAGGTATGTTTCTAATTCTGATATGTTGTCTTCTTTCCCTATTTTCATGGTCCTCTTGACCTTCTTTGAGGAGCTGAACTTCATGTTTTAGTTGTATTATTTTGTTGTCAGCATTCGCCTGCATTTGCAAGGCCTCATCCATTTTGGTCTCCAAATCTGTGGTTCTTTGGGAGAGAACTGAGATCTCTTCTTTAAACTCTTCAATTGTCTCATTCAGATTGGCCTAAAAAAATGTCTTTAGGGACTGTTGCATACTCAAGAACAGCAAGGCAAGGTAGGACCTTGTAACCGCTCCCTCTTCCTCAAGGTCTTGGTCTGTTGCCGCACTCGCTGCAGAGTCAGCGCGGGCATTATTTTCTTTACTTTCGGCCATTTGCTGTGTTCCCCCAAAGAACATAGTAAACTTCTGTGCCGTGGGCTTCTTAATCGTTTTATTTCGGATGGTCGTAGAAGCTCTCCCACTGATCCATGCCCTTTGACATCATCGGAAGTCTCCCAGGTAGAACAATTAGAACATTTTTAATATACAATCATTCAGTATTGCTGTGTCTGTTTGCTGCAGTTGGATTTTTAGCTGCTATGTGGATATTGCCTAGTGGGGGCAGGCAAGTATAGGCACTTATTTATTTCAGCAGCGCCCTAGATGGTGTCAGGCTGTTTTCTTTCTTTATATTATAATATGTGTGCTTCTGAGTTTCAGAGTGCTGCTGTAGTTCATGCACCCAATACCTCCCTATGTCAGGGGCAGTAGGCAGGGGCAGTAGAGTATGTGGGGGGTGTACAGTGTCGTTTGATGACCCTGTTACTGTTTTCAGGGGCTAGGGGTTTCCCTGCACAGTGTTAGACAGTGGGGCATTGTGTATCCTCTCTGAGTTCTTCCCCTATTCCCCCGTCTGCTTTGGCCCACATTACGGCCACTACAGGAGCCCTGTAGCTCTGCTCTCTCCCGTGGCTTCCTATGTGGCCTGCGCGGTCCCGGCGGCCATTTTATTATTACAGGGGTAAGGCACAGGGGACTGGTCGACGCTCGAGCCGGTGGTCCTGCAGCCCTCTCTTTCGTCCTCCGCTGGTCACTCCCGCAGAAATCCCCAACTCAACGGAGGACCCTTCCTGCGGCCTGGGAGCAGGGGTAGACTCACCTGATTCAGCAGCGCTCCGGGAGGCTCCACGACAAAATGGCTACTGCCCAAGCACTACTGATAGCACAGCCACCCGCGCTCTCCTCAAGCAGGCACTCACCCCCTAAGGTGAAATCGGGGGGAGGGGGTGCTCCAAAAATTAGTCTCCAGGGGACCTCTCGCTTTTATATATATATTGAAGCTACAGATAGGTTGGGACTTTTGCTGTGTCATAATTGTCTACTTTTATGATATGCCGGCAGCCGGGGAATCCCTGTCACTTCTTCTGGCCAATACCCCCATTATTCAGGTCATACTACTAGTGAGTGCGACTGTGGTCATTTAATTTGTTTGGATAGACACACAAAAAAATCCCTAAACTCTGTCCCAGATCCAAATTAGGGTGCTAAGATTCAGCACGCCTTTATTCCCACTCACATGAATGGGAGTGAAGGCATGCTAAAGCATAGCACCCTTTTGTGGATCGGGATCAAATCGTTTACTTTCACTAACAACTACTTCTCTTTTTGTGATAGAAAACGTCTGCAAATAATGGGCATCACTGTGGACAAACACATAGCAGCATGATGTGCCACCTCATTACGACCAGCCTAGAGGAGGAGTTTCTAAAATAAAAACATAAACCCCTGATATACCTCAATACATAGATGACAAATTTAGCATCAGGACAAAAGGTCAACAATCAATCACTCAATGCCAACTCCTAGCATACTTAGCACCTGCTTATTTATGGTAATCTTTTCACCACTCCACTAGAAAACTGCCTACAGAGTTTCCAGTATCTCCATCCATATTCATCAGTAATACAGTACACTTGAAGAAATCTATATACTGTACACCATAGTAGTTTGATCTATGAAAATCTCTAATGGTGGTTGTCAAGAGAGACCAGGACTTTTTACAAATTCACTAGTCAATACAAGGTAGTAGAAAAAAAATGAAGTTTCTTCGGGTAAACCCGCGTACACACAATGAATACACAAAATACAGACGAAAATCACACTTACTGGGGGTGAAATCTAGGCTCAAATAGGTGCAGGTTGCCTGCTTCGGAAGGCTTACCCTGACCGGGCTATACACCCGGGCTTCCTGGTCCTCTTTTCAGCTAAAGATCCTAGCCGCGACCGCTACGTTCTATTCTCAGAACTTGGTCCTGAGGCTAGTCTCTGCAGGACAGATTTTCCTGGCTTCAAAACAAAGCCAGTTGCTCTGCTATTCATGACAGAGCAACTTTGATAAGCCCCGCCCTAGCTTCATCGACACGTCACTAGGTGGTCTGGTTCTCTGACTGGGGCATCTCCTTACATACCTTCCGCTAAGCTATGTTCAGCATGGAAGTAGGAAGAGCGACTAATCAGTATTCCTTCCCACAAGGCAATAGGAATAGGGGCTCATCCTTTTTGCTGATGTCAGAGGAGGGGGCGTGCCAAGCCGGTTCAGGATGCCCCATGGGCAGGACATACAGATTGACCAATGGGAAATGCACCAACATTCTGCAGTTTCCCCCAGACAACCCATTGCCACCTACTGGGCAGGCTCCACTGAGTGGCAGACCTGAGTGTCCTCCCGGCAGGGGGTCTCTGTTCTCCGGACCCAGTACTCAGCCATGCCCCAGCACTTAGCACCCCGACAACTCTTTGCACTCCAATGTCTATCCAAACTTCCCGGCACCAATATCGATGCCCGGGCTGACTGAATAGACATTTATAGTAAATGCACCAACACAATAAAAATATGGTTTAATATAAGATATACCTTGGGGGGACCCATATCTGTGAGATTGGAATATCTGGGCTAGAAAACCAGGAGTCTGGGGTACACTGGGCAGCCCCGTTGTAATTCAACCCGTGTACCGACAAATCATGCCTGGTCGCCGGGGAGAATTAGGGGACTGCCGGTAACTTTGGCCCCTGAACTCCTGCAAACCAAATAATTGCATTTCTACCCAAATATCACACCTAAAACTTACACTCAGAAAGTTTCATGAATCTGGGACAAAGGGAACATGAAAGGTGGAAAAGCAGGGGTCACTTTAACTTTCACATGTTATAATACATGGCCCCTGATTTATGGTGCTATGTAGCTGCAGGGACCCCCCGTTTTAAGGGGTAACCAGATGGGCTTGACCTTTATTGTATAGCCTGGCTACTCCCTACCATCACAGTGGTTCACTCAAATGTATCAAAGTACAACAAATCTAATTGTAGCTACCACAAACATATTTTCTCTCACTTGTACCAATTGTTTTCTAAATTTAGCCATTGTTTAAATCTTGTCTTTTTGCTGCCTTTTATTGCATGTTTTTCTTCAACAAATTCTCAAAACATCCAGGGGGAGCATATAGGGGAATAAGAGAACAAAATACACAAATTTAAGTGCAGACGTTTCTTAAAACAAGTGTATTATATAGACTGTGTCTTGGCTCATATAGTTGCTCTACTCACAGGATTGTAGAGTTTATAAAGGCAGCTGGCAAATTGGGTTGCCACCCATGCAGGTACTGTGCACTGGACCCCCTATCGAATTCTCCGTCAGCAATGTTAGCATGTAAAATGAGAGAGAAAGCTACATAGTGCGATCAAATTGGTAAACTTTATGTAATAAAAGAAGGGTAAAAAATGCGCACTTACAATGTGCCAATATAAAAAAAGCATGTATCACACAAGGTGAATTGGAGGTGTCCCGAACAGCTCACCGCCTCCCTTAGGTTGTTTGCTGGCTTCCACGGCTCTGTGTCCCGAAACGGAGCTTCCCTCTGTGCGCCCGTCTGGATCTGTGACGTCACGGCTGCAGGGTTGGTTTGCTACGGGTTGCCTCCAAGCCCAAAATTGGTCCACTCAACGCGTTTCGCCCAGCTACTAGGAACTGTTCTGGGCTTCGTCAGATACTCCTGACGAAGCCGAGAACAGTTCCTGGTAGCTGGGCGAAATGCGTTGAGTGGACCAATTTTGGGCTTGGAGGCGACCCGTAGCAAACCAACGCTGTAGCCGTGACGTCACAGATCCAGACGGGCGCACAGAGGGAAGCTCCGATTTGGGACACAGAGCCGTGGAAGCCAGCAAACAACCTAAGGGAGGCGGTGAGCTGTTCGGGACACCTCCAATTCACCTTGTGTGATACATGCTTTTTTTATATTGGCACATTGTAAGTGCGCATTTTTTACCCTTCTTTTATTACATAAAGTTTACCAATTTGATCGCACTATGTAGCTTTCTCTCTCATTTTACATGCTAACATTGCTGACGGAGAATTCGATAGGTGGTCCAGTGCACAGTACCTGCATGGGTGGCAACCCAATTTGCCAGCTGACTTTATAAACTCTACAATCCTGTGAGTAGAGCAACTATATGAGCCAAGACACAGTCTATATAATACACTTGTTTTAAGAAACGTCTGCACTTAAATTTGTGTATTTTGTTCTCTTATTCCCCTATATGCTCCCCCTGGATGTTTTGAGAAATTGCTAAACCTTGAACCCGTGAAACAGGTCCCACCAGAGAGGTTTTGAGCTGGTATTTGGATAATCTATTTATTTTCATCATTTAAACACTTATTATTATTATTTTCACTTTTTACAAAGTTGTTCGCGCCTTTTATCACTTCTTTTCACTATAAATTTTCTTCAACAAATAACAATAATGTAAGGGATTCATAAACATACTGTAGCTCAGTTTTGTTTAATTTAGTTTTGTATAAAGACTGCAGTACATGGGATGTTGGTGAAACCGATTAGAAAATGCATATAAATTAAAAACAACATCTTTACCATACTAGACTAGCATATGAAAGATATCAGGAGTTTTAGGAAGCAAATGAGCACGTTCAATTCATGTTTCAGTAGCTTGCGTTGGGTCAAGGCAAATGTTAGAGGGGAAAAAAAAAAGGGGAACATGGTTGGCAAGCATGGCCTTCATAAACAATGCCTCTTACCTTGTTGAAGTCTTCAGACGTTGCCCTCATTTCTTTCCAGGTTTTGTTCAACAGCTGGATACAGATGCAGAAGAATTCCTCAAAGGATCGGTCGTGGGTGAAGAACATTGGGTGGAAATCATTGCAGGTTTCACTAGCTAAATAAAGAAAACAAAAATGCAAAAATGTAATTCTAAAAATGTAGAATGCTTATATCCCCCTATTGTAAGATGCCAGAAACTCAAATACATGACAGTAACGTGCAAAAAAAAGTAAATGAAGAATATGGATGTTGCCTATCCATTTATTCAGCAATGCACCCACAAAACATATTTTTGCTTAAGTATCCAGATTAGGGGTCACATGGTTTGTCCGACACCAGACAAACCCCTGGTCCAAAAACAAACACATGTATTTGTTTTAATAAGAGAGCATTTTCCATTGGACAGATTTCTGTACGGTGATGTGAGGGGAATGTTGGCTTAGGGCAACTTCCAGACCATGGACATTTCTATCCATTCTGGATAGGGGCAGAGGGTGGGATAGAGGAGGCCAACATCTCCCGAGTTCTGCACCAGGATATGACCTGGTTCACATATTGTTTATAAATAAATTGAGGCTGATTGATGCTGTATAGCCCTGTGCCCGGAAAGTAAATGCAATTGTTTGGAATTAGAGTGATCACATACGTCCCACGTTTTCCCTGTACAAGCTGAATTAAAATCTCAAATGTCTGGTATGGGGATGAGATTCCGCATGAATCCTTCATTAGTATGCCAAAGTAAGAATCCCATCAGTTACCCCAATGATGCTCTATCATAACACTCCTCCACTTCTTTATTTTAATAGACTGTCAGAAATGTAAAGCTCAGAAATCTTCATCTACAGTACAGGAAGATTTCAAAATGAGGAGCCATCCCAAGTTGAAAAAGGAGGGCGCGGGGGTGGAGGGGGGGGACGACAGGCAATTTATGTGATCTACATTATTCTTTGACCGGTCATGTGGTTGTGCACCTACACCGGGGAACGAGGAGTGGATTGGGGGGGCCTGCCGTTCCTCTAAACCAGTTACTGACATCTCTTACTGCAGAGGATGCCATTTCCTTCCAAGGAGCAGGAGATGCAATTAATACATTTTAATATACATTATTCATTATTATTATTCCTGTAGGCAACCTAATGAAGAATACACAGTACACGATAAATGGCAACATACCCACCTAAAACCTCTACTCATTTCTATATTTCTCCATCACAAAAACAGCAGCATGGAGGAAGTATTGCAGAGCATTGCTAAAACTGCTGATTGTATTTAGCATTTGTTTCCAATTAGTCTATCATCCACAATAGTCACGTAAATGAGCGTCTTTCACCAAAAAGGCATTAAGAGTTGGAAGCTGACGGTGTATTTTTTCCCAATCAAACCCCGAAAGGTAAGATATGTTTAATACAAATGGAAGCATGCCGTTTTAAAATTGTAATCTCCCGAGAGCAGGAATTCATTGTGCAAAAGTATGCAACAAAAAAATGAATAAACATGAGGCATATGATAGGCCTGAAGGCAATAAGGTGCAATCTGCTAGTCTTCCATCTGGCTCCAAAGCGATTTATTAGAGAAAAACAGCCAGTGCTCACATCCTTCAAACACCTGAGGCGTTGCAAATTCAGATCTATAAATAGTCCTAATTTCACCTTTGGCCCGGCAGAAAATCCAACCAGCAACATTCTAATTCCACTTTCCACACCTTGTGTCCCTTTAATCAATTACAGCCCATCATGGCATTTTACTTGCCCTCTGTATATCAAAATATGGGACGTCACGACTGTGACTGCACGATACGATGATCACAGGCAATCTGCAGTCAGGAAGTGACACTCGGCAGAATACAGACATGTAGAACAGCTGGTCCCTGAATAGACGACGGGTCATTTTAATTGCTTTTCAGAACTGAATTCACACAGTTTTGTTTGTCAACCGTTTTTAATATCTAAGCTGCTAGAGGGTCAGCGATTAATTACTTTCCTTTGAAATATGTTGCAGACACCTTTGGAAGTGGACTGAAATAGTATTTGGAAAAGCAGCAAAACTACTCTATTCTTGCCAAACTCATACTTAAGTAGAATGAGTGATATTGCATTTAAGGTGCTCACCAGAGACCCAGTGCCCAGCTCTGTAAGACCTTGAGGACTCGGAAGAATTGTGCATGTATTAGTTTAATATCCACACTGGCCGATGTATTTGAAACGCATTTGAATTACGTATGGTTTGCATTTCTCGATGATGGGCATCTTGAACCATGGTTTGCACCAAAAAAACTACCAACTGAGGCAGTTCTTTTAATTAGGTTGTTAGTATTACAAATCTGGACTAGTACAGTATTCTATTTGAATATGTATGATATCTTCAATAACAGCTTTAGTCAGGCTTTTGAACCTACATTTCCAACTTATTTTACACATATTGGCAAAGGAGATAGGAAAACCAAGACAAAAAGAATGGGTAGATTAAAGTGAAATAGACAGAGCCAATCAGGATCATAAAGACCTTTACTAAAAAGAATCATTGAAACAACAAATGAATAAGGCATAATATCATATGAAGTTGAAGATATGAATCTAACAGGATACAAATGCCACCTGTGAGCCTGGAGTATTTATACACAAAGCCACATTTCCTGAGTCTCTGGTTGTACTAATGCACTTTATAAACATCAGATAGTACGTTATTGTGAATCATAAGCAGATAACATTGTATCAGTCCAGAACAATTTTAATAGCTACAGTAACAAAAAAAATACAAAAACAAATTCACAATCAAAGCAAGACTGTTGTGAAAACATCTTGTGAATCTTATTTGTAATGTAACAAAAGGTATTCGAGACATGCAATAAAGTTACCAAAGGCATATTCGCCAACGAATATTGAATGACTCAATGTAGTGATAACAAAAACAATGCTCTATGTCAAAGGGAGGTTTAACAATACTACGGTACATCATGATTCAGTCAGACATAATGTCATCTCAGTCAGTGCATTCAGTGTCACACATATCTACAATTGAACTGAACCAAACATCAAATAAATTATTCTAGAAGCAATATTTATCAAATACAGATAAATAAAGGTTTACAGGGAGGCAAATTAAAAGCAGTTTTGTAACTCCACACATAGCATAGTACCTGCACAATTACATAAGTTGCTGTAGTCAATACCTCTGTGTTTTACTTACCAGAAGACCCAGTGCACGTTTTGCCGTGACTTCATCAGGGTTCCCAAACACGCATGCGCGGACTAAGGCCTTGACTGATTCTGTTGGCACTATACTATGACACTGCTAAACTGCTTCCAAGTAGAGATGTGCAAAAGTATCCAAAATGCAGTTGCACATTTTTTTTTAAACGTTTTTCCCCTCTTGTTCGATTCATGGGAAAATGTTTTGCAGGTTCCACCTCAAAGCCTGGTTGGTAGCATGCTACCACATAGTGAGTTTAGACTAGGATTGTTTATAATATCATCAGCATACATCTGGGATTGCTTGCTGTGCTTCGTCACCCCGCCCTCTGCAATTTTTATTGCTGTGGACTACAGGACTTGCACAGCTGAATTCATGCAGAACCTCTTCAGCCTAAATCTGCATTTTCCCAAAGGCAGATATCTGAAAGGGTTCCCACGAACTTCTCTCCTCTGCACAGAAACCGCATGCTATGGGTTAACTTAACAGCGGTGAGCAAACTTTTCATGTAGACCCCCCCCTTTTCATCCATATTAGTCAAGCCCCCTCTGTCCCCCTAAAAAAAGATTTATTAAATTGGTATACTGTACAATATAAATGTGAATACAAATATGTTTGCTTTAATAAATTGATGTTTTATTCTTATGACCCTGCTCTCTGTCATGCTGTGCGCTGCACACATTTTGTTGGACATCTCTAACTACCACCTTATCTCTCTTTGCCCCTTTGCCTCCAAGCTACTTGAGCGGCTTGTGTGCAACCATTTGACTCCCTTTCTCTCCTCCAACTCCCTGCTGGACTCTTTGCAATCTTGTTTCCGCCATATACACTTCACCGAGAAACAACTAACAAAAGTGTCCAATGACATACTCACAGCTAAGTCTAAGGGTCATTTCTCCTTACTAATTCTCTTGGCTCTCTCGCCTGCTTTGCACACTGTTGATCACCCCCTTTCTCCTGCACCATTAGTTTCCTTCTCTGGTGTCACCTCCTCTTCACTCCCTCTTTCTTTCTGGGTCCCACAAAGCTCTGTACATCTATACATCTATACATCTATACTCTACTCTATACATCTTCTCTTGTTGAACTAATACAATATTTTGGCTTTCATTATCATCTCTATGCTGATGACACCTAAATCTACTTCTGCCTTGCCCCGGTTCACCAACTGCCTCTTCGCAATCTCCTCCTGGATGTCCACTATTATCTGAAGCTTGGCATGTCTAAAACAGAATTAATAATATTTCCACCTTCCACTGTCACCCCTACACCCAAACTTTCCCTCACTATCAATACTATCACAAGCTCATCAACACACCAAACCTGCTGCTTGGGGGTTATCCTCGACTTTGCCCTCTCTTTTATTCATCACATTCAAGCCCTACCTAAGACCTGCTTCCTCCATTTCTGAAATATCACTAGGATATGCCCCTTTTCTCACTCATGATGCAACCAAAATCCTAATTCATTCACTTATCTTGTCCCATCTTTACTATTGCAACCTTCTCCTAACTAGTATTCCACTTGTCCACCTATCCCAACACCAATCCATTAAAAATGCTGCCGCTAGATACATCTACCTCACTCACTGCTCCACTATGCAAATCCCGACACCGGTTTCTTTGCATCTTTCACAATTTATACAAAGGCATAATAATTACATCTGCATAACGTTTGTGCTTAATTGCATCAGCACACACTCTTAAAAATTTGACTTTTGGGGGACTGGCCTCAGTCGGCAACAACCAAGCCTAGCAAGAGAAAATTCTGCAGCCAGTAGTTTATCATTGATGGATAGCTGTTCTCATGAGTATTTTAAGCTCTAGATCATCCTGAATAAGGTCCAAAATGCCCATGATGATGTGAGATTTTAGGCAGTAACTCTGGAGTATCGTATCATCATCAGCAATACCAACAACTACACCCAACGACAACACCCTTTCAAGTTGCAGGAATTATAAAATAAATGACTTTGAAAGACCTGAATTACTGCAACAAGAGGTTATATGGATGGCAGTTAGTAGCAGAAAATGACAGTTGGAATTTGAATGGGGAGATGGGCAGTTTGGACATAAAACCTGGACAGAGCAAGAGATCTGCAGAGTGGAAACTCCATTTACAGTATATCATTAAAACATGTATGCGGAGGAAGGAAAAGGCCAAACTACTGTAACTATAAATTGAAGAGTCAGGATAGCCCTGTTGATTGGCTGATTTATATGGACACTATGCATTGAAGAGTCAGGATAGCCCTGTTGATTGGCTGATTTATATGGACACTATCCATTGAAGAGTCAGGATAGCCCTGTTGATTGGCTGATTTATATGGACACTATCCTTTGAAGAGTCAGGATACCCCTGTTGATTGGCTGATTTATATGGAAACTATCCATTGAAGAGTCAGGATAGCCCTGTTGATTGGCTGATTTATATGGACACTATCCATTGAAGAGTCAGGATAGCCCTGTTGATTGGCTGGTTTATATGGACACTATCCATTGAAGAGTCAGGATAGCCCTGTTGATTGGCTGATTTATATGGACACTATCCATTGAAGAGTCAGGATAGCCCTGTTGATTGGCTGATTTATATGGACACTATCCATTGAAGAGTCAGGATAGCCCTGTTGATTGGCTGATTTATATGGACACTATCCATTGAAGAGTCAGGATAGCCCTGTTGATTAAAAAGTAAAGTTACTCTGCGTAATGGGGGCACAGAAACGGCCACCGGAACACAAACGCATTCCCCCTCCCCCCTCCCCTTGGACATACAATGTCATTATGTGTGTTATACCTCTTCTACACATTTTGAAACAAAAATGAATTGACAATCTCGGCCGGGCAAGCCGGTACTTCCCACAATGTCACAGATGTAAAAAGCATAGATGAACCGATAGATTATTGAGGGTTGGCAATTAAATAGAACCTAACCGCATTATGGGACATGCAGTGAAAAGAATGGTGGAAGGTTTATGTGGTCATGCACGGTTTTGGAATTGTACATTTGATCCTCTGGTTTATGTACAAAACAAATAAATATAAATTATAATAAAATAAACGGTCCCACTGGCTGCAGGATGGAACAGCAATGTGCTGCTTAACTCTCTGGTCGCCAAGCAGATGAGATCTTCAAAAGTCATCCCAACCACATTGTCCATTAAAAATAAAAAGACATGATGCAGCTGAATATTTAAGTTATAGGTAAAAGCAATCACTTTTTCTCAGTAATGGATGGCATGATATTTTCATCTCTGTAATCACTTATACAGTAATCACTACCAAGCACTTTTTTAAGCCTACTGTGAAGAGACTGAATGATTAAAATATGCCTCAGGAGAAATGACCTTGTTGTTATGATCCCACGCTGTGAAGATGGCGACAGTGGTAGAAGATCCTGCTCCTTGTGACCTTGGCATGTTCCTTTAGGCCTCATTCACAGAGCTGTGCAGTAAACCAATTCAATGGCCTAACACAGCTCAGTGGTATAAATAAGTTGCCCAAACTTATGTGAAATTCTCCAACATTAGTGTAGTGAGTAAGACAGTTACAAAAGAGCATAGTATACCCACTCAAACTCGTTTGGTTTGGCAGAAGAATCAAGTCAACACTGCCTCTGCTAATACTGGCTTACAGAATTCCATTGTGTAAATCTACTCTGCAATTTATAAAGGCGGCAATGAGACGATGATGCACTATTTAACAAGGCTCGTCTTTAAGCCACAGTCCCATACAAAATACATATACTGCTAAACTCAAATGAAGATGCAGCACTGTTCTCAAAGCTTACCAGCTTCTTAGATTCTTCATAAATTCAACAACAGCGGCCATTGACTTTAATCCATGCCTGGCTCTGTGTTTGGGTATTAGTATTGTATCTCAGTAAATGGTGAAAAATGGCAAGAGAATATTTTAAAACAGGGTTGAACGGTGATGTTCTTAATTTCAAAGGTTTTAAAAAAAAAATGATGTGTACAAACTTTTTAATTAAGATTTCTGTTTTAAAATGTAAAAATGATCATCAGAAAATTATTTGAATCACCTCTCGCACCACTTGTTCTAAGCATGTCACGTAAATTAAAACATGATTGTGTCAAATGCTTCAAAATAATGTCCGTACTAAATACTAGTTTTATAACCATCTATATTATTCTACTTAATGATGCCTACAGCTTTTGTACCTCCTGTGAAATTACAGGTGCTGACATGAAAATAAAATATGTGTATTACTGTAGCATAATAATTACTAGATAGTTTTAAATGGTGTCCGGAGGAAAAATATCAACCATAAACATTCTCTACATAAACATAATGTACAAAAGAGAAAGTAAAATAATGCAAACCTCAAAAATACAGAATAGTATTCCATATTAGACCCTAGACCAAGATTAACAGAAGACAACTTTTAATAGCAATAGTCCTTAAATATGTCTAGCAATGAATATTGTGTAACCCCCCCTTTCAAGGATACCTAAAATAGTGATGGACAGGCCCTCCAGCCAATGACTGAACTCAGGGAAGGATTCATGTGATTGGGTATCAGAAAGGATGATGCATTGGAGAAGGATTAAAGAGAGAGACAGGGGGGAAGATGTGAGTTGATGAGTCAGACTTGCGGAGGAGAGAAAGCTGTTAGGAGTCCCTGCCCCAAGTGGAGCCGAGACAGAGCAGTGTGGTGGCAGAGCCATCCCAGCACCAAGCAGAGCAAAGCATGCCCCTCAGAGAGTGTGCAGCACTATCACACCAAGCAGAGGGTCTGGGTCCGTGAGTAGTCAACGAAGACAAGTGTTCAGAGAATCGCCCTGCTACCCTGCAGTAGACTTCTGCAAACACACACGAGCAGCTTGCTTGGAGCTTGCATGAACTGATCTGTGTGACTGGTTGATTTCAAATGCTGGTTGTATTACGTTTGCAGTTAGAGCCAGAAGGAAAAGGACGTGCTGTGTATACTATCATGGGTGGCTGAATTTGGGGAGTGTGCAGTGGGTTAATTTATTTTCAAAGTGTGTGGTAATTGAAAGCCTGTTACTTTTTTTTTCTCCTGCCAGAGCCAGCAGTTGGTGTGGTTAGTTGATTGCTAACCTAACACACCTGGTGGGTATCTCTATTTAAACAGAGGTTTCTGAGCTTGCATGTACTGATCTATGTGACGGGTTGATTTAAAGTGCTGGTTGTATTAAGTGTGCAGTTAGAACCAGAAGGAGTTTGAACAAGGAAGGAGTTAAACAAGGTATAGTATATTGAAGTACAGTTTATTGTTAGTACTTATAAACTGCAGGATTGAGAATGTCACTCAATGCACATCTTGCCAGATGTATGCACCTGCTCCAAGGAGCATACCGCGATGAGAAGTGTGAGCAGGTGGTCTCTTTAGTCAGAGATTGCTGATCTGAAGAGGAAACTTGCAATATTGAGGGACATTGACAATCTTGAAAAGGGTTTAGTGCTCACTGAGCAGGCCCTTGCTTCGACTAGTGGTGCAGATGGTGGTGCTGTTAGTGAGGAGCAGGTAGGTAGCTGGGAAACAATTAGAAGGGGAAGCAGGGGGAATAGGGAGAGGCAGGCCAGTTCTCAGCTGACCCATCCCAATATATTTGCCATATTGAGTGAAGATATTGGGAGTGTCAGGGCAGAAATGGCAAGGCTGGGGGAGACTGATTCCTCTAGCAGCCAGGGGAATAGTTCCTTCAGCACAGAGCAAACTTAGGATACTCAGATACCAACAAATATTGGGGTGGAAAGGGACTCCATTATTAGGAAGGTAGATAGGGCAATCTGTTGCCATGACCGCATGAAACGAACAGTTTGTTGCCTTCCGGGTGCTCGGGTTTCGGCACATTGTGAATCGGGTAGACAGATTGTTGGGAGGGGCTGGGATTGACCCGGCGGTCTTGGTACATGTTGGCACCAATGACAAAGTTAGAGAAAGATGGAGGGTTCTAAAAAATTATTTCAGGGATCTAGGCCAAAAGCTTAAGGCAAGGACCTCCAAGGTAGTATTTTCTGAAATACTACCAGTGCCATGCGCTACCGCAGGGAGACAGTCAGAGATTAGGGAGGATAATGAATGGCTAAGAAAGTGGTGTAGGACGGAGGGTTGGGATTTTTAGAGCACTGTGACTCCTTTTCTGATAGGTGCCATCTTTATTCTAGTGACAGATTAAACCTCAATGAAGAGGGATCTTCTGTGCTAGGGGGGAGAATGCTAAAAAGGTTGGAGATTTTAAACTAGGATGGAGGGAGGAGGGGAATGAACTAAAAAGAATAGATGAGAAAACAAGGGATTATGGAGGTAGAATGGAGGCAAGTGCGAGTTTGACAAGCAGCGAGACACCCATAGTAAATACAGATAATACTAGAAAACTTATAAAGACTAAACCAAGTTGGCGCAGAAAGGAAGGAGCAGATAAGATAATAGTACAGGCTGAAAAAAAACCTTAAATACATGCTTGCTAATGCAAGAAGCCTGACAAATAAAATGGGGGAGCTTGAATTAATAGCTGCAAGGAAGCAGTATGATATCATAGGCATTACTGAAACATGGTGGGATAAACTTATGACTGGGCAGTTAATTTAGAGGGTTATTCCCTTTTTCAGAAGGATCAAGCAAATAGAAGAGGAGGTGGAGTATGCTTATATGTTAAACTGAATTTAAAACCTATTATAAGGGAAGATGTTTATGAAGGGAATTATGAAAATGTAGAGACCTTGTGGATAGAAATTAGTAGTGGAGGTCAAAGTATAAAGAAAATGTTTGTAGGGATATGCTATAAACCACCAATTATCTGTGAGATTGAGGAAGTTAAAATACTTTTGCAAATGGAGAAGGCATCAAAGCTAGGTCATGTTTGCATAATGGGGGATTTTAATTATCCAGATATAGACTGGGGCAATGAGATTAGCATTACAACAAAAGGAAACAGTTTTTTTGGGGGGCATAAAGATAATTATATGACCCAAATTATTGAGGAACCAACCAGGAGAGGGGCAATACTGGATTTGGTAATATCAAACACTGTAGACGCCATAGCAAATATTCAAGTCCTGGAACATTTGGGTAACAGTGATCATAACATGGTCTCATTTGAAATAAATTATCAAAACAAGGATTACTTGCGTTCAACAAAGACCTTAAACTTTAGAAAGGCAGATTTTAATAAACTGAGGACTAATCTACAAGTAATACATTGGGATGATACTTTTGCAGGGAAAAATGAAGAAGATAAATGGGCAGTCTTTAAAACATTGTTAGAAAACACACTTATCAGTGTATACCCTTGGGAAATAAGTCTAAAAGAAATAAGTCAAAACTAATGTGGCTAAATAAACAGATAGGGGAGGAAATGGAAAAGAAGAGGCAGGCGTTTAGATTCTTTAAGGCAGAAGGGACGGAGGCATCATATCATAATTATGAGGAATGTAACAAAAGTTGCAAAGAGCAATCAAATAAGCAAAAATGGATAATGAAAAAAGGAATGCAATAGAAAGTCAGATCAACCCTAAGAAGTTCTTTAAGTAACTTAACAAAAAAATGAGAAAAAAAAAATATAGCACCCTTTCAGTGTAGATGGGCAGGCAGATTATTGGAGATAAAGGAAGAGCAGAGGTATTAAACACATTCTTTGCCTCTTTGTTTACCAGGGAAGAATCAATTTCAATTGTAGTGCCACAGGAGGATGCCACAACCTCTATATTAGTGAACAATTGGTTAACTGAGTAAGAAGTTCATAGGTCGATTGAAAAATTTAAAGTAAATAAGGCATCTGGCCCCGATGGCATACATCCAAGAGTTCTCAAGGAGGTAAGTTCAGTAATAGCCAAACCATTACATTTAATATTCAGGGACTCAATTTCCACAGGCTCAGTACCACAAGATTGGCATAATGCAGATGTGGTGCCTATATTTAAAAAGGAAGCTAGATCACAACCGGGGAATTACAGACCTGTAAGCCTGACTTCAATAGTAGGGAAACTACTTGAAGGTTTAATACGGGATAATATTCAGGAATATTTATTTGAGGAGGTAAATAGGAATTTAGACAGGGTAATGCAGTTGATGTGGACTACTTAGATTTTGAAAAGGCTTTTGATACGGTTCCAAACAAGAGGTTGGTGTACAAAATAAAGCAAATTGGACTCAGTAAAAATATATGCACCTGGATTGAAAACTGGTTCAAGGATAGACAACAGAGGGTTGTCATAAATGGAACTTTTTCAGGTTGGGCTAAAGTCGTGAGTGGAGTACAGTACCGACACACTTTATTGAAGTGTGGTCGGTACCGCAAGCCGGGAAATCTCCCGGCTTGCTAGTGGCCGCCCCTCGGCGTGCCGCGCGTCATAGACGCGCGGTCACGCGTCATCGGGAGCGTGCGCCCCCTGCACGCGTGTCCAGGGGCTCCCCGAGGGAGCCCTGGTATCCCGCGATCGCGGGACAGCGGCAGGGGGTTCCGGGGGACCCGGCGGACCCGGCAGCGGTAGGGAGAGCGCCCCGATCGGAGGGCGCTCTTCCGCTGCTTCGGCGCGCGCCCGTCACTCTCGGGCGCGCGCCAGGCTACTGCTGCGGCAGAGAACGGGCAAATGCTCGAATAAACTCTGCCGCAGCAGTACCTCAGGGATCGTACAGGGACCCCTGCTTTTTAACTTATTTATTAATGACCTTGAGGTGGGCATCGAGAGCAAAGTCTCCATCTTTGCTGATGATATTAAATTGTGTAAGGTAGTAGAATCAGAGCAGGATGCAATTTCTCTCCAGAAGGACTTGGAGAGACTGGAAACTTGGGCAGGTAAATGGCAGATGAGGTTTAATACAGATAAATGTAAGGTTATGCATTTGGGAAGCAAGAATAAACAGGCAAAGTACAAGGAACTTTCAAAAGAACTATTCATCCCAAGGGCAGTACAAAGGACTCGGGGGTATCCCTTTAGGTTGGAGGAAAGGAGATTTCACCAGCAACAAAGGAAAGGGTTATTTACAATAAGGGCAGTTAAAAATTGGAATTCATTACCCATGGAGAATGTGATGGCAGATACAATAGATTTGTTCAAAAAAAGGTTGGACATCTTTTTAGAAAGGAAAGGTATACAGGGATATACCAAATAAGTAAACATGGGAAGAATATTGATCCAGGGAGTTATCCAATTGCCAATTCTTGGAGTCAGGAAGGAATTTATTTTTCCCCTTATGATATGACACTGGGGTTTTTTGTTTGCCTTCCTCTGGATTAATAAGTAAGTATAGATATAGGAAAATGTATCTGTTGCCTAAATTTAGCATAGGTTGATCTTGATGGACAAATGTCTTTTTTCAACCTCATCTACTATGTAACTATGTAACTATGACCACACCTTTACCTGTGCAAAGCAACAGGCCTACACCTATAGTCATCAGAGTAAAGTACACAAGCTCCAAAAGGTGTCCCAGCACTAGAACTGAGTCATGACATTGGGGGGATACTAGCACCATGCTAAATAAGTGGTTATTGATTTCCCTCAATGCTAGCATGTGGGGAATCTTTTGATCCTACTTGGATCTATTCTGTTGCATCATTATTTACCTCCTTGCACCTGCTGTATAGAAACCAATAGGACTATATTTAAGGTGAGCGGTCTGATCATCTTTTGTCTATATCAAAGTGTATGTAGGGTCCACAAAGCAGAGGGGCCCTAATACTGATCATTATATTCACATATAATGTAGGCTTATCGATATTATACAAGTAAAAAGCTGTGTTATCCCAAAGTACGTGTCTCTCTGTAGTTGTCTGACCTGAGCCAGGCCAAATGCTGACGGTTCACTATTTAACACACCCAAGGGTAGGCAGAATCAGGCCCCTATCCTGGTGTCACCACACTTGGATATCCAGGATAATAAAGAGGGGTTACAAGTGATTCATGGTAAAACAGCTTTTAATAGTATTATTTTTAAAATATATGCATACTAAATAAGCAGTTCTGTGTCCTTTAAAATTAGCTCTGTAGTTTAAAGCTAATATGGTCCGAGACGACCTGCTTAAGGCTGTTTGAAAAAATATAGAGCCTTTAAGACAGAGGGCTAAGGTTCTTCAGGAAATATTGTAAGAACAACATCTTATACTGTAACTAGATAAAAGCTAGTCACGGTTAGTGTATCCTTAATACATTAACCATCCTACTGGAAATTCCCTTATTTAATAGCAGTATGGATAATCAAATATTTTTTCGTCAAGGATTAATTAGTTAGTGTTGTGTACGAAAAGAGATTACGAGAGATTTGTAATTTTGGGAAACAAAGAAAGTGCAGAATTGGTGAAATTTATGAGAATTACAGTGACCCTTTCTTGGACAAGAGTCCATTCCAAGTAGAGTGTAGCAAAATGCAGAGAGCGGAGCAGAGCGTTGACCTAGTATCAGCCACACTGAAGCCGCTTTACCCGCAAAACACGTGTTGTGGGCTGGGTAATGGTCCGAGACTGACGAACTTTAGTGCAGCTGATACTAGGTCTCCACACAATTTTGGAAGGCGGTGTACCTGCTCATACCAATTTCTGTCGCTGCCCACACACCCCTCTCTGTGACCACGAGCCAATCAAACTCTTCAGTTTCACTACATGACCAACCAAAGATTATAATTGGCCCGTGGTCACATCGAGTATGCTAAAAAAAATTAGTGGAGTGGGTACAAAAAATGTGATAGTTACTGGGCCAAATAAGAACTGCACCTTTAATTACTGGTATTTAATTACCAGTCTTGATATAAGAGCAATGGGAAGCTGGTGATGAACAAAAGATTCTCATCTAAAATTAATATAATTGCTATGCTGTAGGAGTGGCTGAAAGGTCCACATGGAGGTGGCAATGAATGACTTCAAAGGAAGAGTTGATAAAAGCGGAGCATAAAGAAGCTAATTGGAGATATTAACCCCTCAAATACTAGAGGGACCAATGGCTCCAGCACTGACAAAGATAAATAATAATTGTTCATTTTTGCCATTGAAATGCATAATCAGTGTTCTCATGCAAATTATCTCTCCTTTTTGCTATATCAAATAATTTGCTGCTCTTGATATGGTAATTACTTAGCAGGGAAATTGGCCTAGTTCTTCAATGAGAGTCCACAATTATAGCAGTAGAAAATCAAACTCGTGTTATAATATTTGTCAACTTCACTAGATGCCGACTAAAGAGAACAGTATAGGAAAAGGCATTAGTCTCTGACCAGCACTTACAGAATCAAATAGTTTGGTTAACAGCGTTAATAATATGTAGGTGCTATGATCCAGAGTCCAAACCTCTCAATGGGACCAAAACACATCCGGAACATTTACAAATCGGATTAAAACTCATGACAATTCCAAACAATATGTAGATAATACAGGTAGTATTTCATATTTTAAATGGTGTCAACCTTTCGAGTAATACAAATTCATAGACCTATCAAATTGTCCCAACACCTTATGGTGTAAATACGTGAAACACATAGCATAGGATGTCAGATTAAAACAAATGGGGAATTATAAGTTATTAACAAGAAATAATGGACTATATTTACGAAGTGGTGCAAAGTCGAAAGACAGCTCAGGGATCTTGTGTAATTTGTCCTGAAATATGTCTGGTTTATTTTAGCAGCGAGGGTATTGCGAAGTATGATGCAAAGCTGATGCCATCTAAAGAAAAGGGAAAAATTAATTCTGAAGGAGCCAAGAAATACTTCTGTCTCTCCGAACCAGAGGTCCATCTCCGGCTAAGCACCAGTAAGATCCTGATGTCTTGGTTGGCTTTGGTATGATTAACAATGTGATGCATCCAGAAGATGAAAGGCAAGAAAAGAACAGGTTTCCACCAGGAAAACATTTCTGGTCAGAATATCATTTGGTACAGACCTACATACCTGTACAGGCATACCCCGCATTAACGTACGCAATGGGACCAGAGCATGTATGTAAAGTGAAAATGTACTTAAAGTGAAGCACTACCTTTTTTCCACTTATCGAGGCATGTGCTGTACTGCAATCGTCATATACGTGCTTAACTGATGTAATTAGCGCATTTGTAACAGGCTCTATAGTCTCCCCACTTGTTAACAGCTTCGGTACAGCTGTTCAGGACATGCTGCCAGGCGCATGCGCGAGCTGCTGTTTACCTATTGGGCGATATGTCCTTACTGGCGAGTGTACTTAAAGTGAGTGTCCTTAAACCGGGGTATGGCTGTATATAGCAAGGGTCCTGGCGAGTTTCTCGCTTGTAATCAGCTCTTTATTTAAAAAAAATGTAAATCTCTACATTCTGGTAAGCACTGCGGTTTTAAGAAAAAACCACGATATTGGTGGATAACGACAACTTTGTCCTGTAATCTGCCAATTTAGTCAATGTCCTCAAATTCCACTTGATTCTAGTATTCCTATTGGGGGGTTATTCATTAAACTGCGATGGTGCTGCAATTGGGAAACTCCTTTTTTAGTCAATGGAAGTTTCTGTGCGATAGTACCCCGATCGCCCCTACAGCACTTTCATGAATAACCCCCATTGTGTCAATCCCTGTCCTGTTTGTCAGTAGCCAACAGCATTGGTTGCTCACTGAGAATGAAGTTACCTGATGTCAAAGAACATACAGTACCACGTACGTGCCCATAACATCACTGGAGCACTCTTCTGACATCCCACCCATGCTTCCTCACCACCACACTATGGTCAGTGGCAGTAGGAAATACTGATGGCCTGTTATTCTAGTACAGGGCTCTTCAATAAGTTCTCCAAAGGGACTAGATTCAAAAACATTTAGTAGTATAAGGGCCACAAACTTATTGCAAAGTAATTTTAAATGACTATATTTCAGCATTGTCCAATTAAACAATCGGCACTACGTACCTTTACATTACCATAACTTACTGTACATGTGTATTTAGTGGTAAAAATTGCACTGAGCTGCCCAAGTAACTAGTGTGAAATTAGTAGGATCAGAATGTTGAAGGACAACATCGAGACATTCACAGGCTTCCAGTTGAAGAGCCCTGTTCTAATATATGCCTTTGAGGTATTTGAAAGCCTCTATGATATCTCCAATATCAAACGTGTAGATTTTGTCCAGGTGGGAAATTAATAGTACCGACTAGTTGTCCACGCTTTCTAAAAATGGCTGAGTATAGTCAAGCATACTGCTTTCCTATGTATATTGCCTTTGCACACGAACAAAATCCAATAAGATGATACAGCATAGTTTCCATAATTTGAACGTAATAAAATCAAGCAAGAAATAAAGGGGTTTGAAGAAGCAAAACAATTAAATTCATCGCTCATCATGCCAGCAGAAATTGGAGCTTAAGTATGTACAAGAATTTTAAGCTGGGGATATCTACCACTACCTTCAAGGTAGGAGAACATTGAACTAATGAAATTGATGAGTTGAGTTTAAAAAGTTAAAGTTACAGTAAGTAATTCATGCTTTGTTTAGAGCAGCTGTTCCCCAGAGGTGGTCCGCGGTTGCTAGACATCTGGAGGCCTCCAAGTTCCCAAGATATTTCGGGTTTTACCACAAGGCCAGAATACTCGCATGTGGAGACAAAATGGCTGCCATGGCTACACTCCCCCCAGCAACAGATGACACTCCAGCTTTCTATTGCAGCCATATATGTACTGTAGTAACCAAAAAATATGGTGATTGCTGCTTTAAATAAATCTGAATGTATTTTAAATGGGCAGTCCTTTGGCAAAAGTTAAATAAGTATATGTTAAATGTAGCTGGTTGACTCGTTGATTTAAAATACTTCCACTTGACCAACTTTAACAATGTTTTAAACTAACTTCCATAGTAAATAAATGCGTTAGAGGGTTTTTACAATTTCTATATAGTGACTGGTGATAAGACTGTTTGCCTGCTCGCAGAACCACAAATAAATTGCATAATTGCCTTACAGAGCACAGCCAGCAAAGTTCTGTAAACTAATTATGTTCATCTATCCGACTAACGATGGCTTCATAAGTAGGTTTCAAAGCCACTGTTCTAGAATAAAAGGGATAACTATTCATTTTTCACAAGACAAAACGTTTTGGATCAACTTTTCACTGGAGTGGAGCAAATAAGATTGATAGTCATCCTCCCCCGTTTATAATCCCTGTGGTAAAGTAAACAGAATGGAAAACTTTCAAGCATTAAAACATGATTTCAAATGACCTGTTGTACTTGTCTATCTCTCTTTACAAGATTTGGCATGTTTTCGAACATAAACCCCCCCAGATATAACATTACATTTTCCCCCTGATAGCACAACAAAATGAGTTATATAATGCAGAATATGAAACAGTTGGTGGGGAATATCACAGCGTATCGCACCATAACACACCAGATGGGACAATGAAGTCTCCTACATCGGTACCAATTATACAGCACATACCAATACAACTAGTTCACTCTGGTCCATTGTGGGACTTTACCGTACCTTATAGCTGCAGACCAAGCAATATCCCACATGCGCGTTTTTGTAATAAATCAGTTCTGTACTATGAAAAAATACTTGTAGCATTTTTTAAAACAACTCTGAATTACATTTGAAATGTATTATAATGTAATACATATTTTTGGTTTCTATAGCAACCATTTACAACGTCACATCCCCTTCCACTCCTGAAACAGGCTCTGGCACATCCCTTTTTGAGCCCTGCCCTCTCTCTAGCAGTGCACCAATTGTATCTAGTGACTGCCTGGTCACATGATCTCCCCAACAGAACTTTGCATCTTTGGTCCTCTTCTGCTGCACTGACAGCCATTTAGTGAACCCCCGAGCCAAATCTTCATTGATCGATCACAGGAGAATGGATTGATCGGCAACTTGGCTAATTACTTATCATTGTCAAAGACTGAGCCTCTGATTGAGCCACCTATGCTGAAGCAGGAATATCCTTGAAACCTGACCTGTCGCGGGGTCTTGAGGACTGGAGATGAGCACCACTACCTTAAAGGAGCACAATAAATCTTCAGAGAACTGTTGCAATTTGCTTGCAATATCAAGTAACACGTTTGGTTTACAGAACCGTAACACGCCCAGTCTATTCAGGTTTTTAGGTAAGGAAGGGAAAAAGGAAATGACGCGGCGGTCACAGCTCCTCCAATCAGCCTCACGCAAGTGAAAAAATAAAAAACTTTATTAGTTATGCAACATGAACAACAGCAAGTTACAAACGGAGCACGCCGACATCACCACGCCGACATCACCACGCAGCTGGACATCGTGCTGCATTATCCTCAGCTACATTGGCAGATCACGCAGGCAGATCGTGAGTACTGACCGCTGAACTTTTCACCGCTGGACACAGGGTGCAGGTGAGGTTGTATTGGACTGCATGGACTTACTTTTGGGCATTTCCTAGGAGGTGCCCAGCTGTACTTCTACCGAGTTATACCCCCCACCCTGTAGTAGTCTACAAATGGATGAAATTTATTGTTTATGTCTTAAGAAGTGATGTCTTCCTCCTCATGTTCTATGGACTGAAAAACAGCCTTGGTTTTAGTAGCCCCAGGGATACAAGGGGGTCATTCCCTAATATTTTTCTATTATTCAGGTTTTTAAAATGAGGAGGGAGACTTTCAGGCCAGGAGACATGAAGCCGCGATGCTGGACACCATGCCCAATTTTGCAGTAACTGCCATTGACTTGGATGGCAGTTACCACTGGAAAGGGTGTGGTGTCCCGTATCACGGCTTTATGACTCCCGGCCTAAGTACCTATATTGGCAGAGGTTTCCCATTTCATACCAGCACTGTATGGCTCAAAGAACAGCGTCAAACGGCTGTAAAATAGCTTATTTTAACCAATAAAGGGGAAAGGAAAATGGCAACAATAGAAAACTGAAAACGACTACTTGCTTACTTACAAG
This sequence comes from Ascaphus truei, assembly GCF_040206685.1. Taxonomy (NCBI): domain Eukaryota; kingdom Metazoa; phylum Chordata; class Amphibia; order Anura; family Ascaphidae; genus Ascaphus; species Ascaphus truei. Next base: position 330,378,672 of record NC_134484.1, read on the forward strand.
ATAATAGCTCTACATACAGCTGTATGAGCCATGGCATTGCAAACTCCAACATTTACATATACTGATGTATAGAATATACAGCTACAGATGCAGCGGCCGTTATTCGAACAAATCACGGAGCCGTTTCCGTGTGCGCTGCTGTATTCCACGCAGCATGAACACGGCCAATCGCCCCTGGCACACGTGTTTATTGCGGTTGCTTTGTTTGAATTTCATGGATTGTGTTCAATTAAATGCAATGAAATGAATGAATTGTAATGTGTACAGTACGTGCTACTGTGTCAATTTCAGGTGTTTAAAAGCCAAAACACTAAAATGCCATTTTCTGCACTCGTGTCTTAAGGCGGTACGGTTGGAAGAAATCACGCGCCATGACATGGGTATTCCGAGGTATAAACCGCGTGAAGTGTTTCAGTAACGGCCGCTGCATCTGTATGGGAAAAATAGCAGCCTTTGGATCTGGACGAATGAAATGAGGTCTATTGGGTTCTCCTAGTGTTAGCCGGTGTTCTGTAGATTACAATGGATGAGGTGCGGCATAGTGGTTATGAAGTATATCTTGTGTATACAACCTTGCAGATTCAATCTCAGCCTGTTAATAGACAGACCAACCATAAGGTAGAAGTGATATGTATAATATCTAATAAGTGGTTTAAAAGAGTGCAATGATTCAGGACCACTAAGACCCCCTATTCAGGCACATCTTTAGGTAAACAACAATGCAGGTAGACCTGAGTGGTCCTGAAAGCGTGCACTATTTTAACCACTAGTTCGCTATTAAACATTTCACTTGAACCTTACTTTTGTTCTACTCTAACATGATACCATGTTCTATCAAAGCCTTTCTATACTAACTCAATCATTTCTTGGCCCGTGCTGTAACAAGAGCACATGAAATAGAGCAATAAATGTATCTGCATAACTCTAGGAGTTTTGTCTACTTTGTAATCAAAAGGTACCACATAAAATACAAGATATTATTATTAGAACCCTTCCAGTCCATACCAGAGTTCTTGCTGTTGCTCATCATGTAAACAGGTTTATCCTCTATCTTATAGTAACTTGGTAAGGTATTGTTTATAACAGCAAGCCTTGTAAAACTAAAGTGTCTATGTATAAAGAATAGGTTTTTGAGAATGAATTGTGAGAGTGCATTGCGTAATAAAATCAGTTTCTCACCTAAAATCATTAGCTGCATATGGTGGTCTGTCATTATTCCCATTTTGCGCATGTTTTTCTATTCTTTGGATGGTGAGCGCCATGTTCATTCATACAAAATACACTAACATACGTTACATTTGTCCAAGAATAACTTGAGACAATTTTGACATTTATGGCACACAAAAGTGACATACTTGAAGATGAATGCACCATATCATTTACATGTGCGCACCACAGACACATAATCCAAACTACGCCCCTTAACCTCACCCCAATAACATATTTATTTCTTTGTAAAAACGAGATTTACGAACACTATGCACAACACATACAAATTGGTTTTATACCTTGGAGCTTGGAGACACACTAAATTGCTTTTCTTCTGTGTGTCTGTTTTATGACAAAATCCCTTCTAGAGACGCTTTATATAATATGTGACAAAGACTGTTTCTCATTATTAAAAAAAGCAACAAGCAACAAAAACAGAATGGCTAGCTGAAGCGACAAGAGAATTGGAAGCTTTCAGCACCACTAAAGTCCCGTCTTTAGGCTGATCTTACAAGGTCAAAAGTTGTGGCACTGCCTGTAGACAGGACTATTGTGGTACTAAAAACTTCCAATTCTCTTGTCTCATGAGGTAGCTCTAAGAATGTATCATGTCATCTTTATTCTATGGGTTAACAAGGTACGACTCTAAAACGACGTGATGATCCCTACAAAAGATAAGTTACAGTAATATTAGCTATATTGCCTGTGCACACAAAATCCAATAACAAGAAAGCGTGTTGAACGGTTTTGAAGAAGCAAAACGATTAGATTTTTCACAATTGAGGTCCAGAGAATTTAAGCTCTCTGATAAGATAAACAAACACTGTGTAATAGGAAGCCTTGCCAAGTTACCTTTTCTTGATTGCCATTATGTAAATGTTCCACTAATTTATTCCAAGCTAATCTGACTGGCAGTGCCGAGGTTCTGTGAAGCATTATTATCTCTTGCAGGAGAGATGTTCCTCTGGAAACATGCTCCAGTGACTCCAGTTAATATTAAATTGATACCACTGCAGTAATAAAAAAATAAAAAATGTAAATGGATAACCTGGCTACGTTATGGTCTAAAGAAAAAAATAGAACGAATGTGTATATCTGGGGAATAGAAAAAGAGATGGAGTTAAAGACAAAGGTGCGTGAAAATAAAGGTTTGTTGGTTATAAATATGCATTGAATGACCTTCCGACTGTCCCATTAGTTCCAATTTTGTCAAAACCTCAGCCTCACAACAGCTTGCAGACAAGTCTACTGAGTGTTCTCTTTGTTTTGCTGTAAAATGTATTGCAGAAACGAAATGCTTTGAGCCAACATTTTTTAACTATGTATTTACCCGTTTCCGTCCAAAACCTAAACCCTACTTTACACACATACTGTATCAAAAATGTAGCAGTTGGTGTAGTAGATGTTTAAAGTTTGCAATTTTGTAACTACCCATTCTTTGATTTTACTGCAGGCGAACATATGTAAATGACATAAGCATTGCAAAACAAGAGTTTCCATTGCCGACAGCTGTGTTATTCGAATTTACACTGACTTATTCTTAGAATGGCAAGAAAGGGAAATGTTGGGAGGTTCTAATCCCACGTAATAGTATCGCTCTTTAAGAATGTTAAACTCATTTGGTCTCAGATGAAAAGGGTACTGTTAAATAAGACTCTTGCAATACTATTTGTAAAACACGGTTCTCAAATCTGACTGTCACGTACGGCACCCATGTGAGCACGTGACCTGCATATGGGACAAGGGTTAACAGACCGCTTACAAGCTGTCCCACTCTTCACACCCGCAAAGTCACTCAAATTGACAATATCTCCTGTAAATACATCTCCATATACCACCTGTCACAAACAGCACACAAGTGAGCATGTGACTTAGATATGCAACACGGATAATACACATGGTCAAACTCACCTTTCTCCTCCGCAAAGGTACCTCCAACTTCTGGTGCGGGGACGCGGCCTGCACGGGAGGCCGCAGCAATAGTGGAGCGATGCGCCTACTGCAGGGGGGGGGAAACAAATCTGAGGCACGGCAGCCAGACACGGAGCTGGCGACAGCTGAGGTCAGGCACAACTGTCAGCGCTGGCCGGGCTCCCAGCCCGGGACAACATGTGTGTATGTGTCCGTGTCCCTTTCCCCTGGTACCTGTTCCAGTCGCTGCCTCCGCCTCTCGTCTCTGCCGGTCCCGCAATGCCATCAGCAGCACACGCCATTTGTCACCCATCATCACAGTGTGCAGCCACGCCCCCCACAACACTCTCCTAGTGGCTTCTGCCTGATGGCGCCCCGTCCCTCCCAGCTCCAATTGGATGAGGCCTCAGCCACACAAAGCTCCCCTTACCCTGTGCATGCAGGCGCTCTGTTCTATGCTCTATCCTTCCTACGCTATATAGATAGCATAAGGAGAATAGGGGTGAGTGATGGTCGCCTGCGGTTAAATGCACACTCCCCAGGCGAGTGGGCAAATGCATTTGTCGAGCCCTGCTAATAAGGACCACTTTGGGACTCAGGTTAGAAACCTTTATTATTACCAAACATTGTAGAAAATATAAAACATGCTACGTACTTTTATTAAACAAAATAAGGAGATATTCAAATTATTAGATCCCTGGGAGTGGAGGGAATGCATTTGCAGTTTTATTAAGATTTTCTTTTAAAAATGAGCCATTTAAGGCCCAGATAGATTAAGTTGCCCAATGCTGGCTATTAGTGCAACTCTAACCGACATTAAGTTCAGTTAAAAGTAGCGCGTATTCACTAGGGCAGGGGTGCGCAAACTGGGGGGCGTGACATTTTCTGGGGGAGGGCGCAGCACTTACAGAGGCCCCGCGCTATTCTCCAAAGCATTTAAATTAAATGCAGGGCGAGTGCGCGAGGCCTCTGTATGTAACTATGGCCGTTATAACTAATATACAAAAGAGGTATACCTCATTTTAAGGCCATTCAAGTTAATGCAGGGGATTACTTTACCTGAAGGTGTTGTTATTCCCATTCCATTCCAAATCCAATATGGATTTTAGAGGGGAGAGAGGAGAAGAAAGTATCAAGTAACGCACTCTCTCTCCCTGTCTCTGTCTCCCCCACTCCAATTTTCAGAGACAGGATGAGCGTCAGGTTATTTGAAGCTAACGTAATGTAGTGCTAACTTAACCTGACGTTAAACGTATGTTAATGAGGAAAAACAAAGGCAGTTGCTCTTGCATATACAGGTAGTCCTTGTTATCCAACTTTTCACTTTACAATGAATGGCATATCCAACGCTTTACAATGCAATGCTAAGGGCCATTTTTCGACGCCGGAATGCGTTATCAAACACTCACTACCACTGATTAACATGGGACTCACTATCCAACGCTACTTCCAGAACGGATTCCGTTGGATAACCGAGGACTGCCTGTGCTGAAATATGTTTGTGGATATTGGTAAAACCATCTACAGCATAATGACCACAATATGCTGAATAGCGGCAGGATTTCCCTCCACAGGATGAGAAATCATGTTACCACGGGGTTATATACCAAATTCTAACAGTTTTGAGTAACAGTTTTGAGTAACACTTTGTTTTTTCATTCTCTTTATTCAGGACAAAATCAGTGATGTGGTCAATGACTCATGCCAACATACTGTATGAAAGACTATTTTTAGAGGATGCTGCCAGTATGTGATGCACCATGTTTCGTAAAACAGTTATCCAAAGAGCATATATACAGAATATGAGGCATACAGAGATACAGTATAGCACAGCGTGCACTATTACCCTCTTCTTCACATTGTTAACATATTTTGTGATTAGAAGACTATATCTACATATTAAAGCTGCAGTTCAGTCTTTTTTTTTTTTTAATTATTTTTTTTACTTCAATAGTTTCATGTGGGCAATCCCTAATTACATAAAGAACTGTATAGCTGCCAGTCAATTCGTTCTCCATGTATTGATCGGCAAAATTTGGTGACATCATTAGAAAAGGGATATGTTTTTCACCTGCTTCTGTCAGTCAGTGGAAGCTCATGAATATTCATGAGCACTCCTGCACTGACATGTGCTAGAGGGAGGGCAGGGCTGACAAAGGGGTGTGCCAGAGCTTGTGACAGGACATGAAGGGGCAGTGCCTTAGTAAATGGTCTTTCAAAGTTGTTTTTTTTAAAAACAGAAAATGCTAAAAGTATTTTTTCTTACTACAGTACTGATTTATTAAATAAAACACACACATGCAGGATATTGACTGAACTGCAGCTTTAACATCCTTTTGTCCAGGAAATGTGATAATACAATATAAGAATTAAAAAAAAAAGTTTGGCAATGAAGAAAAATACTGGTGTAAATTAACATGAAAGGCCTTGGGTTTTCCAAAAATCAGAATAAACAGGGATATGGGTACACTAGTTTTTCCAAATGGTCCATTTCTGATTCCATGAGCCACTAGTATGTTCTTTTTTTTTGTTATTTAAGTTTTTATTACTCATGTGTCAGAATTTAGGGAAGGCGATACATAAAAAAAAAAAAAATAAACAGGGGGGGTGGGGGGGAGTACATTGATCCATATAGTCTGGTAAAATGACAATTGGGGAGGAATTAGGGGGAAAGGGAAGGATACAGCATTTGTACATATACAATATAATGAACATCAGTTTAGATGCAGCATACAGTAAATCACAACGCTCAGTTTTAATCTAAATATGGAGATATATCCGCATGTCAGAACCAAGGGGCCTAAATCACTGGAGATAGGCAGAGAGTTTCTTTAGTACATTCTTTCTTGGAGAATGAATAGCACATGGAGGAAGAGCACTACGTTCCTGCTGATGGATAATTTGGGGGAGCGCCGTTAGCCACACAGAGCAGTGAGTTAAAAGGGAAATGTGAGAACGTTTTACACCTGACCTTGAACATGCCCGCTGGCACTTGGAGAGTGGAAGGAAAATGGAGACGTTAATGCTGGCAATTTGTCACAATGCATCCATCAACCTGAAGCACCATGCAAACTGAGTTATGATGGATTTCCTGGGTCTTTCGGTGCCGAGATGAATAAGATGCAATACATTTTAAAATGTCCTTACCTTAGATCTCGTATACAAGAAGAGTAAAGGTGCGCAGTACACACTAAAATGTGGATTAAATTATGTTCCCCAGTTCTTAATCATATTCTACAAATATTGACTATATTGCTACAGTATATTATTAGTTATTAAAAATAATTAAAAAGTATAAGATGACTACACTAATCTAATATCTTAAAACTGTAAGGCTCTATTGGAGAAAAAATAAACAGGAGGCACATAGACACCTACAAAGTGTTAAGTGTGTCAATATTGTGAGGGAGTATACAAGAGGTTAAAAAAATCTCTCACTTGAGCAGACTAAAAGCTGGTAGCTGGTAGGTCTGCTAGCTGATTGGAAATGGGAGGTTTAAAAAGAAGACAGCAGATTTCTTCTAGGCTGTCATTTTGCACTCAACCTGGCGGAAACATGTTGCAGAGAGCCTGGCTGAGGGGAGAGCCTGGCTGAGGGGAGAGCCTGGCTGAGGGGAGAGCCTGAACTTCCTGTTGTGTACCTGGAACTAAGGACTATTGTTTTTTTTTGTAGACTTATGCCATTTACTATCATTACTTTATTCTCTGTGCAACTACAGCCTGCTTCCCTGCTATGGGAATAAAGCACTTTTCATGGCAAGAAAGTGGTGTGTATGCTCTTTTCTGACCATACCGACAAGGCCGCTCCGTCACATACATACTGTATATAAAAAAGAGGGAAAGAGAGAGACTCAGCTGCAGGCGCTCAAAACCAAGTACTACAAGTTCACTTGGAACCTGATAACTAACCAATTTGTCATTAATTATGGATATACATAGCTTCACAATATAGCATGAAAAGTTCAGTCCAATCCAGTGGGTGCTGCTTTCTTAGTCAGGGATGCAAACCCGGCACTCCAACGTACTACTAAGATAAGAAATAAAGAAAAGAAAGCACACAACTCATGGTGCAATAAAATCTTTTTTACTAAACACAAAGAATGATAGAAATGTACTCACAAGCATCAACGTTTACAAAACAGTGGCTTTAGAAGTTGTATGGATTTGTAGATCATTCTTCCTCTGCAGGGATACTCAGCCCGTTTAGTCAGCGTGTCCGCTGCTGGCAGGCGCTTGGGTAGTAACTCGGCTGTTTTTCCGCACCATGTGATCTACGTCCTCGCGTCGCTTCCAGGGGGCGGATCTGGGATGATGGTAACACAGCACGGCTCCAGAGATAGCATGCTCCCTTCCTTCTCCTGCACAGTGATAAACGATCCACTCCTCCAACTTCCAGCCTCTCTCTGCTACCAATGGGAACCACCCTACGCGTTTCGAGGCGTGCCCTCTTCATCAGGGTTGTGGTTTCCCATGGTAGTCCTTTCATTTACTGTAAATACATTTAGTCCTTCTATCTCCTATACCCCTTTGGTAACATGACACATGGGATAATCTACATCATCCAAACTGACCTGTAGTTGGCTTCAATAGTCTTAATCACATCTGGTATGAGTAAAGTATGAGTTCGGTACAGACAAAATATAAAACAGAAGAATAAGAGAAAGTAATCAAGATGCATATACATGCAGTCAATAAACTCTTCCTGATTAAAAAAAAATACCCAAAATTGCATTAGCATCCGGATATGTACTCATAATAATAATAATATTAAAAAATCTTAAATAATTATTTAATAAACATTCTCATAACAAAATAGCGACACATGGATTAACAATTTTTTTTGTAGAAGTAATAAGTAATATATAAATGAATAGGTGTATAATATAATACTCCAAAAACTACACTGTATAAACTCTTTAAAAACATCAACTCGAGTCATTACACACCTTCCCTATAGTATGGAAAAAGTGTGTGATCCTAGGGAAATTCAAGAAGTTACTTACACCCTACATTACTAACTTCCACCTACAGTATATCAGATTTAAGTGAAATTAGTATGGGAGGAATTACTTAGAGTACCTTACTATGCGAGAGGCCTTCACAAGCATATACTTAGACTTATTGTCATAAAAATGAAACTAAATCAATCTCTTCATTAAGACCTTTTGGTGAAAGAATACCTAATGTATGTTTCCAGAAGGTTTCTCCCTGGCATCATTTAAGGAATCTGTCTCTTCCCTTAACTCCCATCTCAACATGTTCTATAACCATCACGCGGAGTCCACATGGGTCCATATTAAAGCTGCAGTTCAGTCAATATCCTGCATGTGTGTTTTTTTTAATAAATCAGTTCTGTAGTAAGAAAAAATACTTTTAGCATTTTCTGTTTTTAAAAAAACAACTTTGAAAGACCAATTTTCTTGTATTCTATTTTAACAGCCATTTGCTAAGGCACTGCCCCTTCATGTCCTGTCACAAGCCCTGGCACACCCCTTTGTCAGCCCTGCCCTCCCTCTAGCACATGTCAGTGCAGGAATGCTCATGAATATTCATGAGCTTCCACTGACAGACAAGCAGATTATAAACAAATCCCAGCTTTTAATACAGTATGTCACCAAATTTCGACCTATCAATACATGGAGAACGAATTGACCTGCAGCTATACAGTTCTTTAGGTAATTAGAGATTGCCCACATGAAACTATTGAAGTAAAAAAATAAATGTAAAAAAATAAATAAGAAAAAAAGACTGAACTGCAGCTTTAAATGCCTGGAATCCACATGCGTTAGAACTCCTTTGAGAATATTTCCACTGTGTTCTAAAAATCTTTGTTTAAGGGTTCTCGTAGTTCTTCCTACGTATTGTAACCCACATTTACAAATTAAAATATATACTACAAATTTGGTGTTACAGTTGATAAAACTTAGAATTGGATACATTTTATTAGAAGTAATCTATTGAAACAAAATCTGTTTGTCCTCAACATAATTGCATGTCAGGCATCTCCCACTGCATCTATAAATGCCCTTTACTGCTGGGTTAGTGGTACATCCAGCTATACTGTATCTACATTCCTGTTGGTCCTGAGAAGTGTAGGGTCCAACAAATGTAATGCAATTTTGTACTGCCATTTAAAACAATCGGATACATGTAATGCATAAAGTATTTGCAATCAATGAAACAAATGAAATACAACTTTAATAACATTATTTATAGACTTTTTGTTTTTGCTATTTTAAGGGCAAGTGACAAAAAAGTAATAGCTTAAAGCAACAGTCCAAGCTGCAGTTTAAAAAAATTCCCTTTAATACAGTACATGCATCAAAACAATCCACACAATAATAAATAATTAGCTAAATTGACGACCGATCAGCAAAGATTTGGCTTGTGGGTTCACTAAATGGCTGCAGAGGAGTATTGACTCAGTATCTGTGACTTTGTAAATGGTTGCTATAGAAACAAAAACGGCTTGTTACATTATAATACATTAAAAGTGTAATTCAGAGTTGTTGTTTTGAAAAAAAAAAAGCTACAAGTATTTTCTCATAGTACAGAACGGATTTATAAAAAATAAAAAAAACGCACGTAGGATATTGCTTGGTCTGCAGCTTTAAAGCGTATTACTGGCACAGAAAACCATTTCAACTACAGTAATTGCAGCGAGAGAGAGAAATATAGGTCATGCACCAATGTTCAAGAAGGGAGTACAGTAAGTGCTGTTTCTGTAAAACTTTGTATATCATTCTGATACATATCTGTCCTACAATGTAGACAGGTTATGCAAGCCAATCAAATAAGTATTCATATCACCTTAAGAATATTGCAGGATAATGTTAATTTAACAAAAGTATCAATACCACAGGACAAGTAAGACAGCTTCTGCCTCTAATGGAATTTTGTTTTCCAGTAACTTGTTAGTTGTAGGAATACAGCCCTTGAAAAGGGCTATTTCCGTATTTAATTATGTTAAGTATTTCTGCAAACTTTCAGTCAGCCACATGTAAAACACAATTAAAAAAAGTCAAATAAAGTCATCTTAACACGCAGATCAATGATTAACACGTTTTTGTAATATTGATTTCATGTGGTCTAGACCAGGGGAGCGCAAACTTTTTAAGTTGCACCCCCCTGCCAGGCCTCCCCCGGTCTCGCGCCCCCTCTCCTACCTTCCACGTGCGTCAACTGACGCTCTGTGGTCGCGTGACGTCACGTGACCCGTGGCGTCATTTGACGCCAGCGACGTCACAACCCCGCGTTGCCATGGAGACGCGTCTAAAACAAGGTAAGTTTCCTTGTTGCAGAGGCCTCGCGCGATCCCCTGGCATTACACTGGCGACACACTTTATTCGAGCTCGGCTAGTCCCACGAATTCGGGTATACCCGGGTGTATTGAGGTTTGTGACTGTTTTCTGCCCGAGTGCATTGAGGTATTTTGCAGGCAGGGATTGAAGCATTTTATTCCCGCTGGCTGCAATACTGCACAGTATATATATATATACTGCATTACAATTCATGAATTTATGCCATCTGGTAGACACGCGAAGCATTGCAGCCTATTAAATCCTAATCATTATCATTTAACAGATCAGCCGCCCGTCAGCCAGGCATGAACCCAGGCTGGGAAGGCAAATGCAACGGGGCTTGTCAGAGGTGAGGAGCGGCGCATTCCAGGTATCTGCCAGGTACATACTGGGTATTTGCTCGAATAAAGTGTGTCGGTGCAGTAAATGCCTGGGGGAAGAGCGCGGGGCCTCTGCAACGGTCCGCGCCCCCCAGACAAAACTCCCGCCCCCCCGTTTGCGCACTGCTGGTCTACACTTTACCCCTACAAACTACAGGACTGTCCAACAGAAGAATAGTTTAGGACAGTGTGGCGACCCCTGCATTAATTAGAATGGAGCTTCCCTGGTAGAAGGTACAGATCAGAAAGTCCCATTTTCTGCTTTGTCCCTGAGAAGACGTTCACTCCAATAAAGGCCAATGGAGCATGAAGCCAGCGCACTTAGTCAACTCCCTCGTATTCCAACAGGCAAAGGCTTTCAGGGCAATACAAAATAACGCAAGTTGCTCTAATGATAATTAGAGGTAAATCAGTTGGTTATTTACCTCGTGACCTCACTGTCGACAGGTCATCCTGCGCGTGTTTGCTGAGAGGCTGAGACGGAGCCTGCCTGAGGCACAAGTGGTGTTTTTCCACCTTCTGCGGTGCCGCGATCCGGATCCTGTACGGTCATCCGTGGACCCCCACTTCTGCCCCACTGTGAGTGTTCGTTTCCCCCTGTCAGCGGTATTATATCTTCTATGGCGGTTTTAACTTAAATTACCTTGGGCTGTTGCTATTTTCTTTGTTTATTTCTTTTAACATTGAATGTATATCTTTACTGTGTGTGTTTTACTGTTTAGGGTATTCTATTTTTAGAGTCCATATGTATGGTTTATATATCTGGGCAGTTTAACCCATTTAGCTGAGGAGGGGTTGGATCCTCTCAGCTGTTTATGTGTATTTTTTAATAATAAATAACATTAATCTAATCCGTGGTGCGCATCTGTGCATTTTTTCTTTTCCATTACCAATACACTCTGAACAATTTGCCAACGAGTTGCTGAATCCACGAAATGGATTCCACACATTTGTCCACGGGTTGTATCCAATGGTGGTTTCTGATAAATCCACGCGGATACAAACTGCCCAAATCCGTTTGCGGATTTTACACCCCGAAACGGATTTTGAGGGCAACATTAGCGAAAATCCGGGACACGGACACAGGCGGATTCGCCCATCTCTACTGCATCTAGGACACGACTCTTCCGCTTTCAGACAATGAAAGACCTTCGAGTGGCTGTTGGACTAATCTGCTCCTGCTAATTTCCCTGCAGTTGTTCAGGCAGCTACATTATGTTCAATATTCTACACAGAAACGTATTTTTAATCTAAGGAAATGTAGTTACAGGCGTAGCAGAGCTGATTATTCTCCCGGTGATGTAGCTCTGAGTGGTTTAATGCATTTTCCGCAAGATGAATCCCATTAGAGCTAGTCCACTGCATTCAAAAGTACATTTTTTTTTTTAATAGGTGCACACTTACACAATTTCCGGTAATATTTTCATAAATTCTGATCGGAAAACGGGAAACGGTATACAATGCGTAGCCACAAATTCTTACAGAGTCCCTAAAGAGAATGATACAATGGGGCGTTAACGTAGTGTTGCGGTTGGGCTAAGCTTAGGGTTTAATCGAAGCCAAAGTGTAGCACTATGTTGACTCCGCATATATGTATATCTTTTAAAATATATGGAGAATCACATTACAATACTCATTTGGACCTTCAAATCATAATATTTTTTTGAGCCACCCTTTTTTAATCGAGCTTCTGGAAAATGTATATGAATAAAAAGTACTGAAACAACAATAGTACTTTTGTGTTACTTTGCATCTGCTTCAAATATATATTAATCAATGAGGGATCTATCTGTAATGGGACTGGTGCCCTTCAATATCGTTATCAGTAACATTACAAATGATCTGGAGGGGAAGGTATGCCTTCCTGCAGATGCCAAAAATGTGCAACAGGGTTGACGCCCCATAGGGGATAAGCAAAGTTCTTAAATATTTAAATAGATTGAAGGAATGGTCGAGGATGGCACCTGCAATTTAATACCAAAGAGTACAGAATAATGCACTTGGGTCATAAAACTCCAAAGGCAGAAAACAGGAATAATGGCGTTATAATGTCAACTATTATAAAGTGAGGAAAGTGACCTGGAAGTCATTATTTCAGCAGGCTTAGAAGTAGTCTAGCAAGGTAACAACGCAATGTGGAAAGACAGCGGCATGTTAGGTTGCGCCCAGTTTGTGCACCGCTGGTCTAGAGTACGGTGTTCAATTCTGGAGACCATATCTCCAATGCAGTAGTTTCCAACCTTTTTTTGGTTAAGGAACCCTACAATTATATTGTGAAATTCTGCGGAACCCCAACCCTCTCTAAGGGTCTGAGATCAGATGCATTTTAAGTATCCCAACCCTCTCTAATAGCGCATACGAGATCAGATGCATTGTAAGGAACCCCAACCCTCTCTAATAGCGCGTCTGAGATCAGATGCATTGTAAGGAACCCCTACCCTCTCTAATAGCGCGTCTGATATCAGATGCATTGTAATGAACCCCAACACTCTCTAATAGCAGAAGGAGTGTACCTGTTCCGGTTGAGGAGAGGCAATTCAGCGGGCACCACGAGGCAGGGAAAAAACGTTGCGGAAGCTGGACTGTGCTGTATAACATTTCCTTTATTAAAGCATAGTTAAAAAGAGGGGGGAAAAAGCATACCCCTGCACCTCTAACGCGTTTCACCCAGAAATGGGCTTTTTCAACTATGCTTTTTAACTATGCTTTAATAAAGGAAATGTTATACAGCACAGTCCAGCTTCCGCAACGTTTTTTCCCTGCCTCGTGGTGCCCGCTGAATTTCCTCTCCTCAACCGGAACAGGTACACTCCTTCTGCTTACTACATCAGCCATGAAGCACACAGAACCGGCGTCTATACCACATGTGAGTACAAGTGCTGCTTAAAGAGAGCTACCCCAGGCATATAGGTTTATCTAGTTCAGGGAGACTGCAGAGGTCAAGGGGGGGGGTTTTAAAGACTCCCCACTTACAACTCCGCACATCTCTGCCATACCTTGTGCCATCTAGGGCAGTGGTTCCCAAATCCAGTCCTCAAGGACCACTAACAGTGCAGGTTTTAAGGCAATCCTCTCATTAGCACAGGTGGCCCAATCATTGTGCAGTGCAGGTTTTAAGGCAATCCTCTCATTAGCACAGGTGGCCCAATCATTGTGAGTGAACCACCTGTGCTTAAGCCGGGGTATCCTTAAAACCTGCACTGTTACTGGTCCTTGAGGACTGGGGTTGGGAACCACTGATCTAGGGGGTTCATGCATATAGCCTCAAGCATGCATCATCACACCAAGTGATCCGGTTTAAATGCAATCAGAAATATTCATTCTCCAATTATTGTGGGTTTATACAAAGCTCTTTAGCACTGGTTGATTGGGGCCATCCACCACATATATTTTTTTCCTCTGTAATAGCATTTGAGATCAGATGCATTATATATTCTTCTGTATTTGGTACGATTTTCAAATGACCTGAAAATTGCAGGGAACCATTTAGGGATTCCCCGTGGGACCCAAGGGTTTCTAGGAACACCTGTTGAAATACACTGTTCCAGAAGGACGTGAATAAATTGGAGACTGAAAAAAAGGGCTAGTAAGATGGTGTATGATCTACAGCATGACTCTTCAGGAAATACTACATCACCTTAATATGTACAGATCAGAGGATAGAAGGGAGAGGGGGATATGATCAAAACAAATACATAAAGGGTGTGTAGAAAGTACTGGCAGAAGGCATATATCAGAAAAAGAAGTGCTAGAACAAGAGGCCATGCGATGAAGCTGGAGTGTAGCAGGTTAAGGGGAAATGTGAAAACATACACCTTCACTGAAAGGGTGGTGGACTAGTGGAATAGCAACAGAGGTAATAGGGCATAATACAGTAAGGAAATTCAAACATGCTTGGGATAGAAACAAGGCGATCCTAAATACAAAAGAAAGCCAAAGATCAAATAAGCTTCTAGTCGTAGATAGGAAAATGGGCAAACAAGGTGGGCTAAATGGTGCTTATCTGGCATCGAATTCTATGTTTGTATTTTTTTTAAACATTTGGCTGCAGGTATTGAACTGCATTAGAGTTGGTTGACTTTGTTTTAAAATCAAAAACGAAAATGCTAATATTCGTGTATTAACTCCTCTTACCAACACTATGGAATTCACAAGATGACCCAAGAGGAGCAGACTAGGTTCAAAATACCTTGATTCACCAACTAAATTCTCAATGTTAAGGCAAAAGAGCCATTGATAGAGCCCGGATTATAGGAATCTTCAGGTGCGGAGACAGCATTAAGCCCGCATAACATTTGGGGTCAAAGTTGAAAAAAGGTCTACTGTTGCGCTTAATTTAGATCTGCAGCCCAACTTTTCTCTTTCAATATACTTTCTACAGTTGGGTATTGTACGTTTTTCTGAAGTCAGCGAATGGTCTATAAAGAAAAGAAAAAAACCCCATACTTTCCTACACTCGCACCCATTGAAGTTTTCCCTTTGTTTACAGACAGAAATAACAAGGCAGTAAAGATTGAAGAGCTGCCGGCATGAGGGGAAATTTGTGAAGTTTGTCATATAGAATGACCTTCAGTATTTCACAGCCTATGCTTTTATTTCAACTGAGCCTCCTCAGATATTTATATATAAATCAGTCCCCTAGAAACGACCAGGCAGATGAAGAAACATGGAAGGATTTTGATTGAAAAGCTGACTTTGACCTATACTAAGAGCCCCATTTAATATACTGTACAGGAACTTCCAAGTGCTGGAGAAAAAAATCAGCTCCATTCAAATGTTTCACAGTTTAAAATGTGTATGACGTAATAATAAATGCACTGTGAAACTATCTTTCCCATACTGGAAAAGATTTTAGTCCCATTTATGTTTATAGAGATGATCACACCTCTAGCACAGTGACCTGATTTCACAGCATATTAAAAAGGAGAATCCCTAAGCTCTGGTACGGGTATCACACCCATATTCAGAGTTAATTACCATTTCAATCAATGGCAGTTAACGCAAGATAGAAGTGCGATAACCCGTATCTGAGCTTAGTGACTCCAGGCGTAACCGTGAACGTGCTAGAGACATTATTGGACCTCAAACACCTGGACTTAACCCCAAGAGGATTCTGGGTAAGAAGAGAGAGTGTGTTAGTTCAAGACTTGGCCAGTGCTAACCACCTTGTCAGCAAGAGACTTGGAAAATCTTAATGCAGGACAGACACTCATCCCATACATCTGACCACAACATTCATACTGTAATTGGCCCAAGAACATTATGTTTCTTAAACGAAGTGAACGGTTACAAAACTTACAGCAAGCAAGAAGGGAGGAAGGGGAGCTATCTAGAGTGCGAAAATGTGGAAGAGTAATGTAGTGTAACTGCTTTTCTGAAAAAGTCATAACACCCTGAATAGAATTACCTTCTTTTGACCAGGGAAGAGTACTCGTGATTGTTTTGTTGTGCGCACACCGTATTAAACTGGCTATTGTATTCGTACTGATGCTGTACACATAATAAACAATTTCTACTCTCTGTCTGCCTCACCTTTTTATAGGCATATAGTACATTGCAAAGCACTGCAAACCCAAACAATAAATTGCAGAGCCTTCTGCAACTGAAGGGGTTAAGAAAAACACAGCCTGTCCTTCCCTAGAATGAAAAAGCCAATTTTCTCCAACTCCACTCAATTCAAAAAATAAATGAAAGTATTATGTATTCTGATTTGCAAATAGTGGGTCGTCACATATCGTACATTTACTACAGTAATTGTTACCGGGCAGAAACCTATCATCTTAAGCATAAGTGGTGTATGGCCCATGTGCTCTTAGTGAAAATACCATATTTGTATGCCACAAGCAAATGGAGAAATAGATCATACTATTGTGAAGGCGACGAACCCCACTTTAGCAGATTTCCAAGTTCCATTACAGCTCTCTATCAGAACATTGGAAGTAACACTAGAAGAACCTACTGTATATGTGACATGACAAAAATAAACCTCATGTTACTGTATGGTAGGGGATCTGCGGTGTGATAGGATAAATGAAGCTTTATTTATCTGCCCTGGAAAAATATGCTGAAATAATATACTTCAGTATAAAAGAATGCTGAATACATCTATACACTTGAATCTGTCTAGTGGCAGCTGCACCAATAGAGTTTAGGAAAAACCAATGAATCTGCAAATAGATCTGTGATTGAGTATGTTCATTGGCTTCCTAATGTAACCTAAGGGGCACGTACTTTGCATAAAATTAATTACCAAATTGAAATGTATTCCCAAAGTGGTAATGCACCTTCAAACGTACAACACTACTACTATTATAACAACTATTATAACATATAGGGGCCTATTCATTAAATACCAATATTGCCATTGCAAAATGGCAAAATGGCAAAATGGTCTGAGAATGGCATACAATATGGTCTGCTAAAAATCTGAATTAAGAATCATCTATGCATAAAAATTACATCGTTTGACATCTTATTTGCATGCACTTTTTGCCCGATTTGCTAAAATACTGCCGTAATGTCCAGGTTTCTCACTTTGGTAGGCGAAATACAATGAAAAGCCAATTCCTGATTTTAGCTTGCCTTTCACTTCATTCATTTAAACACATAAAAGACAAATATGTAATTGTCCCATTTGATCTTTACATTCCTGTACAACTGACCCCTTTGGGCTTCCTTTCGGCTGCCTTACAAGTGATGTGTACTTCTGGTTGTGTCATTAAAGAGTCTGTTTTTATTAAAAGGCCCTCAGATAAAATAACTCCTACATGTTTATGAGTTCTTGGTGGGTTACGGAGGTGACGGTCTCAACATTTACCAAGTTACATTAGAACGTCTTTCACAGCATAATCACAAAGTAGAACACGGTCCATCACTGCTTGAAGAGCGCCATTGCCGCCGATTCCATCATTGGAAATAAAAACAGGAGCGTAAACAACTAAAGGAGGATATGGTATATAAAAAAAGAAGAAACTTGGTGCACATGAAGGCCCATATTTTCTAAGTGATGCAATTCTATAAGACCACTTTGGGTGGCATCAAGCATTAAAGTGTGCATAGATTTAACATTATTTAGCAGCTTTAGGCTTTAATGCTAGAATATTTCTATGTGCATTGCCGTGTCCCTGATGGCAACAAATATTATTATTGGAGTGCTGAGCAAGGATTCAGGAGCTGCTCATTCTCTTCTTTAAGCATACCCACACTGGAGGGCGCTCCAGAGCTTCAGCTCTCCAGTGACAAAACTTATTAGCATACTTGCCCGGTGGTCACAAAATGGCAG
Source organism: Ascaphus truei (assembly GCF_040206685.1). Classification (NCBI taxonomy): domain Eukaryota; kingdom Metazoa; phylum Chordata; class Amphibia; order Anura; family Ascaphidae; genus Ascaphus; species Ascaphus truei. The sequence continues at coordinate 330,396,755 of NC_134484.1, forward strand.
CATGGGCCACATATGAATCTGCGACATCAGATAACGCTACAGGACGGTGCTCTCTAGTGGTGGCCCCGGGGGGGTCATGTTTGTCAGAGTTTTTTTTTATATTGTTGTGCCCAAAAAAAAGTCTCCGGCAGTCGGGGATGGGGTTTGGGTTCAGCACCTGCGGACCACCCAGAACAGGTTAGCTAGAAAAGTTTTGTTCTCTTTTTTTTTTTAGGGGGGGGGGGGGGGGAATAGGGTTGGAGGGATTGCTGCGTAAAGAAAGAGGATAGAAATTTCCCATCATTATGTGTAAATACACAGATGTAGCCGGTTGTTGCTTGAGGAAAAGACAGCGGCAAAGTCTGGCCATGGGGAAACCATGGAGAATGATGCAGTCATGGCCGCTACATCCACAGAGCACCAGGAAATTAAACTTCCTTCTTGTTGTTCTGAGGAAATTTAGCTGGGCTACATCTGTATATACAGTATATAAAAAATAATCAAAATATTGTTTTACTCAGACACTACACACAGAGATAATGTTGCGGATACTGAATATTCCTTTTGTTGTATATATTCCTCTGCTGTGGAATGGCTTCCTGCTGTAACTTCTTTATTTTGGTCTAAATATTTTCATCATCTCTAAACACAGCAGAATCACTATTCAATGGTTCTATATCTAACAAAATATAATTAGCTATTGTAGCCCATGTCCCCCCCCCCCCCAGACACAGATCGTGCCTCTAAGGTGTATTGAGGGCTGGCTACATGTAATTGGGTGGTATATACCTGCTTGTAACAGGAGGGCCTGAGTCTCCCGCGGTGGTATGGGGGATAACAGGGCCATGCTTCAGAGGTATATGCCGCCATTCTTTAGTGGTTGTGGTGCAGCGCCTCCATCTCTATAAGCCCCAGGGATGTGGGGTGGGACCCTTACAGAGAAGCCCTGGTCCCAGGGCGAATGCTCCAGATCTCACACACAGTCTCTTTGTGTAAAAACAGCAGTGTCTCTTTATTGTACTCACAGCTTATCAGTGGCAGCACACAGCAGCAGCAGCAGCACACAGCAAATCACTTCAGATACAGTGTACAGGCTTTCCTCCTTCTCCTTCCCTCCAGAAGTGCACCCTCAGGATGGTCTGTGTGGTCTTTGCTCCCTGCCTCCACCCCCAGCTCAGGGCGCCCAGCTCTTCCCTCACCCCCTAAGCAGGGTGAGGGGCACTGGTCCACCTATTGCTAACTAGGCCCTACTCCACAGGAACCTAGCTAACTTACTGCTCTGACTGTCCAGTCAGGCACTCCAACACTAACTGCCTGCACACAGACAGGAACTGCAACTAAGTTTAGTCAGCCCCACCCCTCATGATGTCAGCAGGCCCTCCCCTGTGTCTATGCCTTCCCACACAGAGTCAGGTGCCTACCTCTACCAATCACGGCAGGGCTTGAAGCAGGGAAAACCCATGATAACTACTGGCGGCCTGCTATTAGCAGGACTTACACCAGTAGAAGAAAGATATATTGCCCCAATTACTTACCGGGGCTACACTATTAAATCTCCAGTGTTCAAGTTTTCCCCCTCAATCTCCTGAACTATAATGTTTCCCTAAACAGGACTGTCCCAGAGCACTGTGGTTAGGAAAATATTAACCCCAGTTATCTTGAGGGGCATTACCATCATGTACCATGCTCCACCTATTTTCGTTAACTGCCATTGCCTGTGGCTGATGTTAACAAAGAAGGAAGAGACATTGGAAGTCCTCTGAAGAAGTCACTGTGACCTAAGCGACGAAACACGTAAGGTGAAAATGCTATTGGCTGTGCCAGGAGCCTGTTGTATTGAGCCCTGTCATTATAGAGGGGAGCTGTGGAACTTGTGGAGTGTTACCGCTGTGCCGGGGGACCATTGTGTGGACGCACATCATCGGAGGTACCCGGCTGTGGAGCGGAAGGACACTAGACTACTTTAACCACGAGATAGAGAGTCCTATACTGGCAGACGCGTAACAGGAGACTGATGCTTACATCCAATGCGCATATTCAACTGAATTGTTGTAAGTGACATTAAAACGTTTTACTTTTTACACTATGGAGCCCGCGCTGTCCCTTTATGTTTTTTAAATATAATTATCTGTTAAATCTCCAGTGTTCAAGTTTTCCCCCCCTCAATTTCCTGAACTCTGAAGTTTTCCTAAACAGGACTGTCCCAGTCTTATCAATGGGAGCACAGTGGTTCGGAAAATATTAACCCCAGTTATCTCGAGGGGCATTACGATCATGCACCATGCTGCACATATTCGTTAACTGCTATTGCCAGTGGCTGATGGTAACAAACTAGGAAAAACATTGGAGGTTGAATTTTTCCACGTATGAGCTTTGGTGCGGGGAAGAGGAGAATAGCAAAAATAACATAATGTTAAGTTACCTCTTTGTATAAACTCTTAAAAGCCCAGTCCTTAAAAGAACCAAAGTGTACTAATGGGAGTTTAAGGAGTTAAATCTGAGTAATTGATAGGGAAGGGCGCAGTCCAAATCTGTTTCCCAGAATAACGCGGATCATTTTGATAAAATCAGTCCTGCCCACTAAAATCCGTCTGTGGATTGGATACTAGAAAAGATTCATTCGAATCTGTCATTAAATACAATCCGGATAGATTTATAAGAATCCAAATACGGATAAAATCCATTGCCGGATTGTTAAAAAAAAAAATAGGCACACACACAGTGTGACTATGCAAAGAATATAAATGAGTCCCATCCCACACTTCCTAAAAGGATTTCCATACGAACATATAGAGCTGATAAGGTTGAGGCTGCGCTTGTAGTGCCGGCGACGCGACATTGCAGCAAAACAAATGTATTGCCACCGTCATGTGCGCTTATAGTATAAGTGACGGCTTGGTAGCGATCGCTGGAAGTCAATTTGATTTTTCCATCGACCGCAGCGTGACGTCACCGTCGTGTCGCTGTTGGCGGCCCCAGCACTATAATCACAGCCTAAGGCACCAACCTAATGACTGGAATGGTGTCAGACCCAACAGGATTAGAATCCACAACCACTGCTTTCTTAGGCCACAGCTCTAGCAGTGTGAGCTAAACCAGCTGATGGCTAGCAGTGCACACTCTGTACTAGCAAACCAAAGGGATATCCATCAATGTGATGATTGTAACCTTGAAAGCGCTTCAAGCACAAAGAAATAATATGTACTAAGGGCTATGAGTTACTGAGGCCAGGTGAGATTAAATAAAAGATTAACAGAACATGGGCAACCTCACTCTACTGTGTTAGAAGAAAATGGGTGTCACCTCTGCTGCTCTAGGAATTATAACTGTGGTTTGACAAGCAAGCGCTATTATTATTTGTCGACAAATATTCTTGGTACTAGCTGGATGTCATACAGTTTCATCATATTTGTAAGGGATCGGGGGGCTCGCTCCCTGCAGCGGGTCCCCGTTGCCCCGGCCCCCAGCACTCTCCGTGCGCCCTCCCCACCGGCTCCTTACCTGTTCCGGTCAGGCGCCACTCCTCTCCTCTGCAGCACACGCCGTCTCCTCCCACACGCTGCCGGGTCGCGCGCACGGGAACCTTACAGGGCGCGCGCGCATCCGATCCTCTTTGCCGTACTCCCGCACTCCTGGCTCCGCCTCCCATCAGCAGCAGGATTTCAGGACAATCTCCACCGCTCACCTGGCTGGCTCCCACTCTAGGCACCTGAGCCTATCCCTGGGCTTGCTCAGGAACACCCCCGCTCCACCTCTTACCCCTATTGGTCCACCCACATATATTACCCCAGTCTGCCCTCTCCTTCCTCGCTCTGCATAGTTTCTTGTGGCTCTTGCTGTACGGAGGTCTATGCCTGGCTCTCTTGTGTCTTTCAGCTCTCGCTCCAGTCCCTGCCCCTGTATGCTACCCTTGGATTTGATCTCGGCTTTCGTTAGACTGCGTGTACTTCGCTACCCCCTGGACTTGGCTTTGGACCTCACTACGCTGCTCTCTCCTGTCCTCGACCTACGGCTTTCGGATCTTACCACTCGGACCTCTGGCGCCCAGGACGCGGCAAGTATCTGGCTAACCCTCTCTCACTAGACCTGGCAACGCACCCTACCACACTCCGGGCACGCCCTCACTGCTGTGGATGCGTGTTATACCCTTACCCACCTCAGTACTGGGGACTGGCCAGGTCTGCAGGCATACAGTGTTACAATATTAGACCAGATTTGTGCAATCTCGTTTATATATGTAACGGTGCTTCCCCCACCCTCTGGGAGATTCTGCCATTATTACGTATGTGGTGCATGATACCTGCTGGTAACAGGAGGGCTGAGCGGTCCGCCGATGGTAGTGGGGACACAGGATCAGGTTTCTGGGGTACATTATCCACGTGGTTCTCTAGCAGTGCAGCGCCTCCATCTGCTGTAGGCAGACAGGTGGAGATGATCTCCTACAGTAGAACTATCACCTCTCCCCCCAGTAAGATCACACACTAGATGGGAGTATAACAACAGGAATGGTTTATTCTCTCACTCTGTGCAACACAGTACACGGCAGGGTTCTGCCCAATGCAGCAACTGTCAGCTACTCACTGAAGGATGGTCCCTGGACCTTCACTACAGATCAAGGTCACCCGCAGCAGTCCTAGCTCTTCCCTGCCCCTATAGCAGGGACAGAGGTATGGTACACACTCACTCTCCCCCAAGGGGGAAGAGGAAAAGAGAAGGACCAATAGTTAGGCTCTTGGCTGTGTAACCTGCCCCGCACAAGTAGCTAGAAGCACTGCTAAATTTGGGGCTGTACTGCCCTTAAATACAGCAAGGAGGACGGCACCAGGACTGTTCCATGACTGGACATGCTCAGGCCGGATGTTACCGCCTCCCACTGTCACTGTCACACAAATGCAGCTCCAGTGAGTGGGGGAAAACCATATTGACTATTGCCAGCTTTACTGCCAGGAGTAAGTCAGGTTAGTAGCCAAATGTGGCATGGCTACATCTAGATTGTACAGGGGGCATAAAATTCTTTCTACTGTATGTACTTATCTATTTAAGTGGATAGGGTCTCATTCAGGAGGACTGCGCCTCTGAAGAAGCCAACCGGTGATAAATAATGCAGATTGAAAATTCCTGCTTTAAAACAAGCTCTAAATCAGGAGTCTTTTGTTCTGCAAATATATTGCCTGAGCTGGGGGCAGGTCCGACAGAGCTCATCTATGGTCCCCCAATTGCCCAGATTTTTGTTATTTTGTTTTATGCCTGTTTATGAAACAAAAAAAAAACTACAAATATGGTCCAAGCGTCACCAATAGAAAGCGGCACGTCACCTTCCAATGATGTCACGGCATTTCTATTGGCTACAGGGACGAGCCCTAACCCATGTGGCCATTTTGTATCCAGCATACATATATTCTGCCCAGTGCTGTAGCGACAGGACCGGGGGGATACCAAGGGATACCAAGACGACGGCAGACCCCGAAGCAGCTCCGGGGGACCAGGAACGAGCAGAGCAGAATATGGCTTTAAGATCCCTTTACAAAATCGATAACATACAGTAGTAGATTGGAACATCCAAATTCTTATCCCTATGGACTAATAGGAAGGCGATTTCCTGACACAGTTTAGTGCAGCAAACAGAGAATGCAATGCAATTAAACATCTTCATAAAGAGGCCTTTCGAGCTTTGCAAAGCAATACTGTAATTGTGTGCAATTCCCACCACACAGACAAGCATGAGAGAGATATAACCCCGACATTACAGAATTGACCAGAAGACTGTAGAGCCTATGTTGCTCTAGCAGGCCTCTTACACAATGAAAAGCGTAACCCTTTCAAAGCTAGGCCATGCAGGCTCCTCAGGTATGAGAGGTTTAGGTATATATTGTTTTTTTTTTTTTGTAATTCGGGGGCAATATGAGATTTCTGTAACTTTACAGTTTAACATTTTTTTTTTTTTTATTCCAGGCTTCTGAATGAACGCTCATCCTCAATTATTGTATTGAAGAGATTCCTACTGAAAATATGCTGTACTATAACAAGGAGTACCATTCAATTAGATTTTGTCTCTCCTTGTAAAAAAAAAGGAATTAAGGAAGAAATATAGCCGCAATGTAAAAAATAAATAAATAAAAAGATCTTATATGCGATGGGTACATTCAGGATCAGCCACTCAACTTATAGGAGAGAAAGGTTTGCCTGCAATAATGAAAGGTATATTATAAGAGAAATGAACATGTGCAGGTTATGCTCTCTAAGGGGACTACATACAGTATTCAAAGGATAGCCAAGCTGCACTTTCCCCAGTATGACCGATTTTGAAAGTGAGCTCCATGTGGCGCCCTCTAACCTTTTGACTAGCCAATGACATTGAGGCAATGTCATAGTAAGTGGCACCCGGGGGCCGTTTTACACAAAAAATGATCATTGCTGAGCGGGGAAGAAATCCAGAGATTTAAAGTAGACATCAGTTTCGTGAAGAAATCTTTAAAAAAAAAAAAAGCATGCAGGTGGAACTGTCCCTTTAAAGTACTGCAGTTGTAGTTTCATGTATGGTGATAACCACATGGCCACCTATCGGTTAGTGATTGAATGGAAAGGTCAGCTGCTGTAAATGTTCAATGTTGATTGGTTCTAAAGACCATGATGACTAGCTTTGCATAAACAGTATAACCAAAATGGCTATCTTGCTTCTACTGGAAGCCAATGAAATAAAGTTAAATCAGCTTCATAAGGGCCTCTGGCATTCCAAGGCTCGTGCCAGTCACTTGAAAAAAGTCCTCTTAGAAAGACGAAACGTTGCACTTTGGTGCTGTTATGATACTTTAAAATTCTCTTTTTGGAATTCCGTTTGTACCCTGGATCATCATTTTTTTCTACGCATACAGGATTCTCAGGCAGATTTCCCTGAATCAGGAGCACCGGTTGTTGCAAGTATATTATTCTATGCAATTGGTGTGCAGCTTTGCTATTCATTGTTCTAAAAGTTAACATGCCATAAATTAAGAACAGACGTCTTTGGATAGGAACACTCACGATACTGTAGTGAATATTCTGGCATGTGGGTGCACGTCCAGCCGAATCTCCACATCCGGAGGGATCCGTATATCATATGCAACACAAAAATGCAGACACTCCAGGGGTCTTTGTCCAAAAAAAAAAAAAATGGCATGTATTGGGTTAAAGGGATTAATGTGTCGGTCCAACTCTTGGACCTATGTCAAGAATGAAACGTCTTTGAGTTGATCGTTTTTAATCCAATCAATTAACTTTTGGTCTGAAGACACCCTGGAGTGTCTACATTTTTGTGTTGCATTTAAATTAAGAACAGCCTTTAAATGTACTTCAAATTGGGAACTAATGCAAGTAAGGTGCAAGATCACGTGTGCACGCCCATATTTAACTAATATAAATAAAGGAGTCATAGACACGCCTTCATTCATAATTTTACTAACCCCTGTGCGACATACATTTTACCTCTATTCTTAAACACCTCTTAAGAACTAGATGGTTACGTAGTGCTGCCATTTCCGCACACACAAGAATTTTGCCCTGCGACTCCATAAACATTAGATAACTCCAAACAGGCCCCCTAGACTCCATAGTCTAGAGCCAAAGCACTTTCTATTAACTTCATGATCATACTGTATATAATTAGGTTTTGCAATATCATTGTTCTTAACCTTCTGAACTCAATGATAAAAGGCCCCACAATCCCCCAATTATTTAGCAGCATAGAGACTGCAAGGAGCTCATGACTCCACCAATGAAACAGACATGAAAAGAAATTGAGAAGCACAATGGTTGCACAATGAGAAGCCAGAAGACACAGAAATAGATTCTAAGAAACCGGAAGATGAAAAAAAAAAAAACTGAGGAAAGGAAACAAGGCTATTACATAGAGTAGTTAACAGAGTGTCAGAAATGATAGAGGGGTATATATAAACTTTTTCTGGCTGCAGAACTGGTACCACATAAAGATTAAGCAAAAAAAAAAAAGGACTATTTTAAAGGAATATCACTATTTATCTGAAAATGGGGCAGGTTTACTTACCTGCTTATAATCACGTATTGGCTGTGGTTCAAAAGATAAGTGGAGTCTTTTATCAAAGTTTCCTGACTGTAAAACCAACGCAAGAAGAAATAATACTCAAACAAAAACAATAAGATTTTTTTCTGGGAGGAAAACACAGGTTGACTGAATTGTTATTCTGTGATCAAACTAGTACAGTTTTTCCCCCACCAATTTTGTAGTCAAGAGGCTGATATATGATCCCTAAAAACCTTTAAAACCACATAGCCAGCAACATAGCCACTATAAAATAAAAGGCGGAGTAATGATACTTAAAGAAAAGTAGTTTAAACCCATGGTAGTAATTCAGTCTATGAAATAAACTAGCTAAAAAGTGTTGAGAAAAGGAAGCTACCTTGACACAAATTGGACCATGGGTCCATCATTTTCTAGTATTCAGCCCATTTATCTTCAAACTCTGTCAGGTACCAAAGATCGGAGTTAAATGTATCAGGATTCATAGGCCCAACGATACTGCTACGAACCATTGCGATACAAGTACAGCGGAGTTTGAATGATATTGGCCAATGATGCTTTAAAAGGTTCAATGCAGGATCAAAAAAACTAATGACGGATATACGTTTAATACTGTGGGTTAAAATTGGAAGATTAACAGCTTTTTCAAGTAAACTAACAAGAATAAGTATTTATAAAAAAAAAATGCAAAAAAAATAGTTTTCATTTCAAGCAAGTACTGTACATACGAATGTTCGCTCTACCCAAATGTTAATGTAATCAGATTGTCTGCTTTTCTTTCTTGTTCTTTAGTAAGGATCTTTTTTGGTGTACTACTATACTCCATCAGACCCCTTCTTGGGCCAAAATTCCCCTTACAGTCCATGTTTTATGGCACAGCGTCTTCAAAGGGGCTAATTTTTATTCATTGTGAAGCATGCGAAGGGTTGAAACCCTCGATTTAATTCAATGGGAGTTTTCAGGTGAACGCAACAGGATTGTCCATTGGCAATGTGATTGAACATGTGGCAAATGTACATTCCTTGCATATTGTGTTCAAGAGAGTCTTATTATACTAGAGTCCCAAGTGACTACACGCCTTTATAAAACAAGGGGAGAGACACCTGTGAACAATTGAACCCCACATGAGATACTGTAGTTGGGGCACATGCGAAGTATATTTGTGGATGGGAGTAACACCATCTTTAGGTTTGACCTAAATAACGTCAGGTTAAACACCTGCATTAACCTGAACAGCCTTTAATGGTCACGCAATTTTATGGGGAACACTTCTTTTGCATAACATGAGCACTAACGCCCATAAAAAAATAACCATACGGTATGTGAAAGGGTTAGCGTGCACAGGATTAGCGTTAGGTTATTCTCTTTAGTGAAACGGTTACAAATAACCTGACATTAATTTAGGTTAACGTTGGGGTAAGTAGTAGAGAAGGGCGAATTTTGGGGGGAAATTGGAATGCGCAGTGGATCGGCCGGTTCCTTTGGTCCGTGGGATCCATGTCAAAAAGGGCAATTCACATTGTGCAGATTGTTTATTATTATGACCAATACACTCCACGTGTTCCGCAACCCGAGGGCAGATTTGTAGAATCTAACCCGCGGATTCTTAAGAATTGCTGAATCCGCTGATTGGATTCTACAAATCTGTCCACGTACGTCTTTATTTATATAGCGCCAAAAGTGTGGTCAGCGCTTCACAAAGAATACAGTACGGGGAATTATAATAATACAATAAGTGCAGCAAAATCAGACAATAGGAAAGGAAATCCCTGTCCCGAAGAGTTTACAATCTAAGTGGTATGATGGGAGACTTACAGAGACAGCAGGTGGGGGAATAAGTGCTGTAGATGGCAGTGCTTGGTCACAATGGTTGCTAAGAGTGACTGTGGATGTGGGACAGTAGCCATGAGTGCAGGCTGTTGGGATGCTTGATTTGTGGGGCGAGTTTTAAGGTTAGTCAGTATTAAATTAGAAGTTTAATGCCATTTACAGGAGAAGAGATGGCAAGGAGGCGTGGGTGAGATCAGGTGTGTATGTCTGGTGTATGTCACGAGTTGCATCCAATGGTGGATTTTAATGAATCCGTGAGGATTGTAACCGCCCAAACCTCGTTTGCAGATTTTACAGCTCAAAATAGATTTTGGGGGGAAATGCGAGAAAATCCGGGAAACGGATTTGGGCGGATTTGCTCATCTCAAGTAGGCAGCCTAAAAAAAGCTTAGTGCATCTGGGGAAAAGGGGGTCATTTATCAAGATGTGTTACAGGGTAATGCAACCGAATGGGCAATGACTCTCAATCAAATCAATGAGGGTAAATGCCCATTCGGGTGTGTTGACCATAATGGAGAACATATTTTAATATAGAAGATACTTATTAGCATTGTTGGTTTTACAGCATGTGAACTTTAGGAGCGGGCAAGATAATGAACCTATAATGCTACTTCACCATTACTTCTAGCACATAGTTAATAGGAACTTGTAGAAGCTCCTATTAATAGGTACAGGAGGAAGGATCATGCAAACCAATGTTTATCACATTGATTCCCAGGAACAACATACTTCAATATAATTTCAGGACTCCGGAGACTTCATTAAGAACTCCCCCATCTTAGTCAGCAATTTAGCTAGAGCATGTCAAGCAAGTGGAAAGTATGAACCTTAAATCATCAGTTAAAGTTACACCTTCATAGTTTACATAGCAGCTTCCTATAATAATGCTTGGAGGCTGTTTGAATTAATATTGCATTGAGTACCAAATGCAATTTGCATAATGGTTTCTTACATTTCTGGTTAACATGCAAATGCTAGACTAAGATGATTAAAATTGTAATCTCAGTACTTCTGTGACAGTTAACTTGAATGTTCAAAACAATAGCTATGTAATGCTGTTCTCTAGCCTTCCACACTCCCCTTCCACACTCCCCTTCCACACTCCCCTTCCACACTCCCCTTCCACACTCCCCTTCCACACTCCCCTTCCACACTCCCCTTCCACACTCCCCTTCCACACTGCAAAATCTACAATATTTCAAAGAGAATATACAAATTGCACAGCAAACATACCATGTGGTCAGAAACTCCTATCATATTTTAAACTTTACAGTGCTCTTATTGTGTACCTGGTATGACATGGGCCTCATATTCCCCCCTAAATCTGGCCTAATAACCCCTTTTTCGATCACAGTAAATAGTACTACCTTCTATCCTGTCACCAAAGCACATTGCCTAGGAGTGACATTGGACCCTTTCCTTTTCAAGCCATATTATGGCTATAAGGTGTTGCTTGTTCCTCCATAATATTGCCAAGATCCGCCCTTTCCTCTGTCACACTACTGCTAAAACTCTAATCCATGCCCTTATCCTCTCCTGCATTACTGTAACATACTGCTAACAGGCCTCCCTGCCTCAACTTTCTCCTTTGCAATCTATCCCAAACTCTGCTACTAGAATAATTTCACTTTCTCCCAAAACAGTCTCTTCTCATCTCCTCCTTAACTCCCTCACTTCCAAAGTTTTCCTTCTTACCTTCAAGGCTCTCCACTCATCTGCCCCTCCCTACTTTGATCTCTTGTTTTGCCCCTGCTCGTCTCCTCCTCTCTACTCACAACTGTCTCCTTCCCAATTCTTTAACCTCTACTGCTCTCTCACACACCTTAAACCTTTTCCCTCACTGTCCCTTACCTGTGGAACTCCCTCACACTCCGTATTTGTCAAGCATCTTCCCTCTCAGCCTTTAAGACAAACCTTAAAACTGCCTTCTTAAATTAAGCATTTCAATAGACTAATGCCAACTGTCCCACACCCACAGTCACTCCTACTAACCATTTTGGCCAAGCACTGCTATCTACAGCACTTATCACCTCACCTGCTGTCTCTGTAACTCTCCCAACATACCACTAAGGCTAAGGCCCCGCTCCCTCCGTCAGCACTCCCGCACTGCAGACAGGCGGGGCGCTGACATACACAGACCGCGATATGCGGTCTGTAGGGAGCGGGAGGTGGGCGGGAGTGGGAGGTTTGAGCGGGAGAGGGGGCGTGGCTTGAGCGGAGGGACCCGCTACTCTCCCCTCCCTCCACGGGCTCGGGCTGGCACTCATACACACACGCAGACACACACACACGCAGACACACACACACACACACAGAGGCAGGCACTCACACACTCAGGCACACACATACACAAACACAGATAGGCACTCAGACACACACATACACAAACACAGACAGGCACTCACGCTGCTTTCCCCCCACACTCCTCCCCGCTCCCCGAAGCCTCTCCTCCCGAAGCCTCCCCTCCTCATTGGCTCACAGCCACACCACGTGACGCGTCAACGCTAGGGATCACCATTCTCTTGTATCCCGTAGCGGCTGACGCGTCACAGCGTGTAGTGAGCTGTGCAGCCAGGGGGGACCGGGACCGGCTCGGGAGGATTCCCCTGCTGGTGGGGAACTCGCGTGTGGCCGCCCGCGCCGCCGGGCGCACCGGGTCCCAGGCCTTAGATTGTGTGCTCTCTGGGGCAGGTATTTCCTTTCCTACTGTATGATTTTGTTTGTTGAACTTACTGTATTTTCATTCACTGTACTGTATTGTCTCTTTTATAAAGCATTCAGTTCAACTTTGGACACTATATAAAGATATACATACATGCAGGTACTAGGTATGTCATAGGCACTTGTTTCCTAAGGGTTGGTTGGGCTAAGCGCTCCGACGGAGCGGCCCCTTTGACTTCTATTTTCGCCACGCGGAGTCTGGCTGTGTCATGTGTCAATGCTGCAGTATTTTCTGCTCATTCAGCGGCAGATCCTATAAACTCCCATTTAAATTGTCGAGAGTTTTCCTCTTTTCCTCACAATCGACCGCTTTGAAACTTATAGTGTAGGCCCCTAAACAATCAGTATGTATTGTATGTTCTGTGAGATCTACTCTTTGCAATATCCGGATTAAATTGCCAATAACTAAAGGCACCAAGTTATTAAAATGGCAGTTAAAAACAATGGCATGTAGAAAATATTTTTTTTTAATTTAGGGCAACTTCATTTCAGTTACTAAGTTGGACTGAACGAAGAAGAAGTAGAAGAAGAAGAAGAAGAAGAAGAAGAAGAAGAAGAAGAAGAAGAAGAAGAAGAAGAAGAAGTTTTTGTTTTCATAAACTCATGTCCCACTCGATAACATACTGTATGTTGGTGTTACATAGCTAAGTGCTTTCACTTATAGCAACACTTTTTTTCACAGTTACAAAATACCCTATTGCAGCTTGTATTAAAGTTGCAAAGGACACAGCTTGGTTGCAAGAAAAATGAACAAATAAAAATCTTCTGTAGAGGATACAGAGCTACGGTATCTGTCAAATTACCAGAGGGGGCAGAAGAATTTCTAGGGGGGGCGCGGGCGGTTACAGAGGCCCCGCTCTCTTCCCAACGGCATTTAAATTAAATGCCTGGGGAGGCGTGAGGCCGCTGTAACTCACTTACCTGCTGCCAGCCGGGTCTTCAGCGACGCGTCGACATTGGCAACGTGTGTCAAATGACGTGGTGGGGTCACGTGACATCACATGACCCGCAACGTCATTTGACATGGAGACATTGGAAGGGGGGGAGGGGCGCGAACGCTGCGGCTTCCAGGAAGGGGGTCGCAGCTCAAAAAGTTTGCTCACCGCTATGCCACACTATATTATATCAGCTAGTCGTACCACAATTTCTGGACCACCACTTAGTAAATTTACCCCTTAAAAGTTCAACGACAAACGCAAAACTAAAAAGTATTCATTACTTAAGATGCACTTGTAGAAAAACTGCAAATTAAAGAAGCAATACACCCCTAGCCCAGAATGCTACTTAAGTTTATCTCATAATGTTCGTTTCCCACTGTTCATGTCCTGATCGTAAAAAAAACCAGGTGTTAAAAACCATGATTTTCCCATCTCTGCCTTTTAAGGTTACCATGGTAACCATTACACTGCACAGGGCACTGGGGAGGGTTCCATTTTAACCTCCTGTCACTTAACATGTCGAACACTTATCTGCTGAACGGAACATCAGATGTTAAAAAGAGAAACAGGGCAAGAAGAGATCTGCTAAACGATGTAACCATCTTTATGTCATTAGAGCAAAATGCTTGATGCAAAGACCCTCTAGAGCAGGGGTGGCCAACTCCCGTCCTCAAGTGCCACAAACAGGTCGGGTTTTCAGCATATCCCTGCTTCAGCACAAGTGGCTAAATCAGTGGCTCAGTCATTATGACTGAGCCACATGTGCTGAAGCAGGGATATCCTTAAAACCTGACCTGTTGGTGGCCGTTGAGGACGGGAGTTAGCCACCCCTGCTCTAGAATGGCAAGGGAAAAAAAACTGAACATGAGCAGAAAACGAGGAACATAAAGTGAGACTTCTCACATATATTTGTATTCACGGCGTCTGTGCGGTTACTGAATAATTAGCGCTGTAAACAAAAATCTGTTTACTAGCAACAATGTTTAAGATAGAGAAGTGTTTAAGTTTGTAGAGAAGGAAAAAACAAAAACCAGATAAATATTCAATGTTTGCAAACAACCTGTCTCAAATATATATATACTTGATGCATACAGAGTTTATACTGACACTTTATATTTAATTAGGAACAGCAGACAAAATCTCACAACAATCTGTGATCCATTTTAATGAGTAACCCCCACAGAGTAGAGTGCCGATCAGGGCACCTTCGCAAAGAAGTCAATTCGGCTTTTGCGTGATAATGCCTCTGATCGGCACTATCAAAAGTGGTACCAGATACTTCGTGGGCATTTGCTCGTTTTCTAGGGGGCTCATCGGGCAAATCGCTTAAATGAGTGGCCATCCCAAATCGATAACGAAGTGGAGCCTTCTTCACATCCGATTCCGCAATTTGGGGCATGGTTGCGACATTTAATAGCTAACCGGAAGGCACTCCGGTGCCAATGAATCTCAGCACTCTATAGGCTAATGAAAAACTCCCTGTTATAGTGGATTTCAACCAGTGTTCCATGGTACCCTCTAGACCAGGGTTTTTTTTTTGTTTTGTTTGTTTTTAACCTTATTTTGGTTAAGGAACTAAATAATTATGTTGTGAAATTCTGTGGAACCCCAACCCTCTAATAGCGCGTCTGAGATCAGATGCACTGTAAGTTCTTATGTATTGGTTATCATTTTTACATGGCCTGAAAACTGCAGGGAACCCTTTAGGGAAACCCAGGGAACCCCTGTCGAAAAGCACCAGTCCCAAAGAAAGTTACATGTAAATGGCAGATATATTACTAATCATTTTATTTTCATAATGATTCCACCTTAAATGATTAAAAAATGTTACATTGTAATGTTATACATTATTTATAATATAGAAAGATGTTAGATTATTGCAAAATGCAAAAGCCCTATTACAGCAATGGTATGTTTATGTACATAGGATAAGTGGGTTGGGCTTCCACAAAGTCACAATACATTTTTAAGCGGTTACAAAAAGTCAGAATACATGCTCAGAAAAGGCCTTTGTTCTTAAAAGGAATTAAACATCACTGTTCTATACAACATTTTGTTACGCTGTGCTAATTGGATCATATATTTTATAGGCAGTAATGCTCTAAGTCAGGGGCGCGCAAACTTTTTTCCCTGCGCCCCCCTGCCGGCAGTTCCCCTCTCACGGTGCCCCCCCTTTCTAACCTTGGCTCCGGCGTCGGCTTCATGACGTCATGTTGCCATGGCGTCACATTTGACGCTGCGTTGCAATGGTGACGCGTCTAAGAAGCCTCCGGAGCCAAGGTAAGAGCAAGTCTACAGAAGCATTCGCCACTTCCCCGGCACTTAATTTAAGTGTCTTCGGGAAGCGCACAGGGCCTCTGTAAACCCCCTCACGCCCCCCAGTTTGCAAACCGCTGCTCTAAGTAATGTGTAAATATCTACTCATTGTTTGTTTTTCGAGTGGGACTTTTTGTCCCTTTTTCTCACCTTTAACAAAAAAATAATTTTGCTGCCTAATAATTAAATTAAGATTGTATGTTTTTTAAGGGCAATTTCCAAAATGAATAAGGAATATATTAAATAATATGTTATTGACTTAATGCATAATAAATTATTAGGTAGCACACCAAACTTTTTTTTAATACAGATTACTGAATATATGGGAAAGAAAAATCTTTAATGCAAGTGATATCATTTAGAAAGGAGGCAAAACAAATGACAGGTGTCTTGTACGATTATTGTTGATTAATTTACATTGTATAATTTTTAAGGAGAACAAAACAATTAAGAAATACAGAACCTTTGTTCCCGGAGTGTCTCCAAAGGCTTATACAGTATCCAACACAGTAGTTTTTAACGTTTATTGGTTAGGGAACCCCAGAATTCGATTGTGAAATTCTGGGGAACTCCACATCTCACCCCGGTCAAAAATCACTGATATAACAGATGAGGAAAAATATATTTTAGAGCAGCAAAACATGTTAAAGAGTACAGAATGTTTTTTTTAAATAAACCAGGACTGTAGTATTAAATAATACTAACTCCTTTTTTTATTATTGTTATTATTATTCAACTCAATGCAATTTGTAATGAGTCTGAGGGCGAGTCCATAGACATTGCGCGCGGAGGCTGAGGGAAAGCGGGTGCTTTCCCTGGCCTTACTACGTGCGCCGTCCGGGGGTCGTGTCTATGGGTGGGCCAGTGACGTCATGGAGCTGGTTCGCCCTCACTGGGTGAACCGCTCACGTGACCGGCCCTCTGCTCCCCTCAGCACGTAAACGAATTTTGTTTTGACTGCTATGCCTCCGCACCCCTGCGGAAGCGTGCGCGAGCCCCTGCTAAAGCTGCTCTCATTGCGGCTGCAGGGGCTCACTGGCAAGCATGAGTGCTGCTCAGCGGCTAAGCGCTGACCATGCCCGCGGCCTTACAGAAATCAAAGGATGCTTTAACAGGTTTTATCTCACTTCCCCAGCAGTGCAAGTTCTTTGCAACACTTTCCGGTTTAAGATAATTTGTTGCCAATATCTCCAGCAGTATGAGCTGCAAACTGTAACAATAGATAATGTTACTGTAGAAATATAAGGATACCTTTTAGCTGCTGAGTTACACTGCCTTAAGCAGCCATTATGTTAGGCACACAATCAGGATTTTGACAGATTTATATCAGGAGCACCAAGCGATGCCAGCTTAGGTAAGAATGTAGAATTATACATTGTTACACGCTTTACATAAACAAATAAGAATTTAAAAAAATTAAAAGGGGGAGGGGAAGTGTAGTATTGCTGTTAAAAACAAACAAAAAAGAATGTAAAAACAGGTACCATGTAGGAGGCACCTGTTTTTATATTCTTTTTAAAAATATATTTTCAGTGAAAATGGATTTCCCATTTGGATTGTGGGCGCTTTAGTTTGCCACCTGTTTTCACTGACGGCTGTTCCACTTACAGACTGGTCCGTCTGTTTAAAGCGCTGCATACTGTATGTTTCCAGGAGACTGCTCCAAACTCAGCATTTCTGGTTTCCCTTTAGACTTTTCTCACTTGTGCTTTCATTTTTTAGCATTGATAGTTTTCTTTATTTTTTTCCCCTCTTTTCTTGCAGTACTTGGATTATTTAAAGTTTAGCCCTTCCTTACACATTGCACTTGTATTCTAATTTGTATATGAGTTACACTATTTACTGTAAATATATATTTTTTCCACCTCATTCACTTTTTTATATAATCCTTATTTGTTTTTATTATATATTGATTAATATATTACGGTGCATTCCTGTTTGTTTCACATTTATGTATAGATCCACTTCAGTTCACTTGATAAAGACCACTAGGTCGAAACGTTGTAATGTTTCTGGCTTAAAATAAATTAGATTATTGACAAATCCGTTGTGCTTTGCGTTGCCCGTCTTCATGTACTGCTGGAGTTTCTGCTTCCACTCACTCGCAGGAGCACCGGTAACCGT
This sequence comes from Ascaphus truei, assembly GCF_040206685.1. Lineage (NCBI taxonomy): Eukaryota > Metazoa > Chordata > Amphibia > Anura > Ascaphidae > Ascaphus > Ascaphus truei. The sequence goes on from NC_134484.1 coordinate 330,414,695, forward strand.
ATTACTTTCATTTACCAATTTTGTTTGGTGTGCAGCATCCACCTTATCTCATATTAACATCCCAGTCATGCCAGAAGAATAGAGGCAAATAATAGTCAAAGTGGAATCTCGGGATGGGGAAAATGCTGGGTTCAGGAAATTTCAAGCAGCCCATGGAGCACCTTACAAAGATATGCAGATTGTACTAGAGAGAAAACAGCCCACGTCAAGCATGCAGAGTAATGCTATAAATGATATGATCACAATTTATAATGCTAAAACCATTTGATATCAACAGTACTGGAACAGATGCAATAATGCAATCAGTAAAGCAATGTAAAAAACAAACAAACTGCAGGCAGCTGTAGAAAAAATAGCACTTGTAAATAGTTAATAGGTGGAAGAAGTGTTACGGTGAATGTTTTCTGAACCAGGCACTTGCTGCTTTGATTAGGGGTAATCCTTAACCCCAAGAATGATGACGTGAAGAAAGACCAAAAATATGCCTCCGTGGTGAAGTATGTCAGATGATTTAATCGATGTAAAATAATAATTAAAATTCACTCACAAGAAAGTTAGAGTGCTGAGCATGTATGATACACACTAGAACCTGCTCCCCAGTCTTAAGCCTCCTCTCCGATGCTCCTAATCATTGCTCAGCTGTTTGCTGCTTGTTCACAATCATCACGGCGCCCCACGGGCTTCCGGGGTGTAAGGAATCCATTCCTGGTTTTGGCTGGTGCTCACTCTTGCAGACTTAGTGAGCTCTCAGAACAGACCTTCCCTTGGATTTGCAAGCACTTACCTGTGCTTGCAATCACTGCAGCTCTATCTCTCTGCTCTGGCATTGGAGGAATTCCCACACACCCCTGTCTTGGGATTGGCTATATGTCCTTCTTATACTGGCCTCTCCCTTTGACTCCTTGCTGAGCATAACCCTAGATTGACT